>NC_044571.1:29279234-29598400 GCF_901933205.1 Camarhynchus parvulus | reverse complement strand
CCCTTCCAATTTGGTCTATTATATGATTCCCCATGACACAAGTGCTCCAGCCTCATTGCTGAAGCCACACTGGTATATCCAAGTCTTTTTTTAACTTGTTATAAATTCATTTCAGTACAGTCATTTGTATCTACCTAACACCTTGCAGCAAAAGGCTATGTGAGAATAAAGTCTCACAAAGGACCACCTGTGAAAGTGAAAATACAGTAATCTTGCATCAAAATTATGCATAACATTCACTAGAGAGATAGGAGCACAAAAGGATTTTTAAAAAAAGGCTGGGTCACCTTTATTTCTCACGAATCCTGGAGCCTCTAAGAGAGAATGGTGAAGTGCACAATTAAAGCCTGGTATGGAACTAGTACCTCCAAAAGTAGAAATAAATTCCTGACTTTTCTCTTAAAAAATACCCACAATTGTTCACAGTATCACAGAATCACCAAGGTTGGAAGAAACCTTCAAGATCATCTAGTACAACCATCAACCCAGCACCACCATAATCACCCTGAAAACCATATTCTCTACTGCCCCATTCAGACACCTCTGGAACAGTTCCAGAAATGGTGACTCCACCACACCCCTGGCAACTTATTCCAATGCCTAACCAGTCTTTCAGTGAAAAAAAAATCTAGTATCTGTCCATTTTTTTTCTAATATCTGTTCATGTTCAAGCATATTACTGGGTGCTCACAGATAGAAATATGAACAAATGAGACTGCAATTGCCTACATAAAGAAAATATGTTGGGAAGGTGACAATTTCAAGTACTTGAAAGTCAGGAAATACCATTTTCTGTAGTAACATTATCTCAGCCATGCTATGTATTTTATGACATATCTTATATTTTACCACACTTAAAGGTAAGACATATACCTACAAAGAAAAGCAAGAATATAAAAGACTACACAAAGAAGGTAACCTTTTCCATATGCCAGTTTTTAAAAGCTTAAAAGGCTAACCTTAATGTGTGATTTATTTAAGTTTTTGTCTTTAATATCCATTGGGAAAAAAAAAGAATAAGAAAGTAGAAGACAAAGTCATTTCCCAAGTCTCAAGCACTTCTGCTGAAGATATAGACAACAACTGCCTTCCTGCAAGTATACAGATTTTGTAATTCTGTTAAACAAGTAATTTTCAGAAAATAAAAGGTTTAAGAAACAAAATGCCTACCAAGTGAAAAAGATATACCCAATTTTATTCCACCATACAAATTATATTGATAAATACTAAAATCCTTGCCATTGTATTGGTATTGAAAACAATTTGCAGTGGTGGAGAAAATTCAGAGACATTTGATGCAGCACAAGTATTCTGTGAGTATCTTAAAAAATTAAGCAGAACAATCTAATTCACTAAAAATTTCATTTAGATTGACAGACCACAACCTAATTCATGAATAGACTAGGCAGAGATGTAATTAGGAAGGAGGTAAAAGTTAGTAGCCTAACAGAGAGCAAGGTGGCTTTGCATAAAAAAGGTCATGTCACAAAATCTAGTACTGATTGTCTGATGAGGTTTCAATCTTTGACCAACATCATTGAATTTTTGAAACAGACCTCCAAAATGTTTTCCTATATTCACTATAAAAAGTAAAATCATTCAACACTTAGCAAGTGAGGTATCAAAAAAAGTTATTATAGAGAGAGAATAAATAATTTAGTCATTCAGATCCTGAAAGGAGTTGCCACAGGATTATTCTTGATCTGAGACCTGCTCAGTATCTTTACTAGTTATCTGGAAATAAATAAAAAGCTCTGGCTGGTGAAGTCGGCAGATAATCTCAGTTTCTGTGTCATGTTGAATAACAAAGAGAAATTCTAGTAAGAGATATGTATTATACATTCAGGCTCACTTACACAGAATTAATGCTTTTCAGTTAAATGAAAGGTGATACATTTGGGAAAACTGAAAGGCAGTTCACGCTTTCAGGATGAGGGAGTCTTTTCTAAAAAAGGGGAAAAAAACCAACCCCCAAACCAAACCCCACCATAAATCAGTGCATTGAAGAAGGACATGCTTTGCAAGGTGAAGAACATAATTATGAAGTCTTAGAAGACTGACATAGCCTTAAGAGGTCAAAGCAGAGGAATCTAGTGCAATTTCTCCTGACTCCTGCAGGTAGTTTCCACTTCAGAAATAGGTGAAAAGGAAATAGGAATAATGACTGATAGTTCAGAAAATCTAGTATACGAAGATTGCTTTAAGAAGCTTAGGAGAAAGGTGGCTTGGCCTAGACATTCAATGTTCAGGTATTTAGCCATAAAATGTATAGGCTTAGATGGGTAAGGAACATTCTTATGCCTTGCAGATTTTTTATTGTTAGTATAGATTTGTAATTTGAGTATTGGACTTCTGTTCTTGTCTGACAAGCCAGTAGTTTCTACCATGTACCATTGAAGCCTGAGCACAGAATGACAAAAAAAGGTTTTAAAGTATAAAATCACTTGCAAACAGGGAGGAGGATTAGATTTGTTTTGAGTTTTTTCTTTTTCTTTCTCAATTTTTCTAGTTTTATGCTTTCACTACTCATCACACTACCTAAGAAACCTTTGTATAAGAACAAGAACTGTTGGTGGATTTTACTGAGTCATTGATATCCTTACTTTTATTTGGAACAGGTTGAACGTGTTATTGATTGTACTGTCCTTGGATTTGGTTGTGGTGGCTTTTTTTGTTTTGTGTTGTGTTTTTGGTGGTTTTTTTTTTTGTTGTTGTTGTTGTTTGGGTTTTGTTAGGTTTGTGCGTTTGGGGGTTTTTGTCAACCTTGATACTCCTGAGTTCAAATGTCTTCTTGAAACCCAGGTGACAAGTCTATTAGGATTGAACAGTAGAATATGGAAGAAATAAATTTAAAATGTACATTTGAATATTTTTCTGATTCTTTTATCAATATCACAGATTTGTACAAATTTACAGCTACTACAGTTGGGTGTCCTTTTTATTTTTTCCATTGTTCAAATTTTCTGTTTAAATTTTTGGATTTAAAATGGTTTAGCCAGCTCAGGAGACACACTTTAATTCAAAGAAAACTATGAAAGTGACTGAACAATATTATGGAAGGGAATGAAAGGAAGTAAGTATTAAGGGGTGAAGGAGGTGTTATTGATGTGGAAAATGAAATGGAGACCCTTTTCCAAAGACTTCTTAAAAGAACTGTCCTTACAGCGCCTTCCTGCCATTTCTCCCTTTCCCCAAAGATTTTGTAGGTAAAACTTCATACTGTAGGTGTTTTTCTACCCATGAAATATTCATCAGCTCTGAAGTCTTCACTTAAAGGAAAGAGACAATAAAAGAAAAATACTTTGGATATTCTTATAGGAAGAAATTTAGTGCTAACTTCAAAAATTAGGTGTGTTTGAGAAAGAACGCTATGTTACAGTCTTTAATATATTAGCTCTCTCCCTATAAATCTGTAGCTAATGATGTAATGTGTAACATGAAAATCATATTGGATTTATATTCAGTTCCATTAGGAATATGACCTTTTCTCATTTGGAGCAACATGGGTACTATTTTTTTTACCTGAAATGGGCCAATCAAAATAGAATAGTTTCTGAATTGTAAGGGACAATGACTGATGGCAATTTTAGAAATAGTCTGTCAGGGAATTGTTGAATTTAATCCGTTTGAAATAGATTAAAATTTTGTGTAAAAAAATCTTGTGTGAAACATTTGCCTACTGATGACACATGGAGCCAGATAAGTTGAAATGTCTTTGTTTCATCTTCATTGTTGTTAAAATCATAACCAAAAATCTTCCAAATAAAACAATGATTATCATATTTGTAGAACATGTTTATTTAATTGAAAGTGCTTTTCTTTTATAGTATCTCTAATAGATGATGAAAAATAAAGCCCAATATTTTTATTTTAACTCATATTGGACTATCCATTGCAAGATTTGATGTCCAAAAAAGAACACACAAGCCATGAAAATTTTCTCCCTTTTTGATGCTTTTCAGGACTACCAATGAACAAAAACATTCTTTCACAAAATTGTGCTGACTGCATCTTATTTCCTTGGGTGTCAGTTTCAAGAGTGGCATCAGACTTAGAAATGAATACATGAAGGCTATAACTGCATCTTCTTTTGTCATAGAATCACAGAGTATTCTGAGTTGGAAGGGAACCACAAGGATCATAGTGCCCAAGGGAATGGCCCGTATGGCAATTAAAGCCATGACCTTGGCATTACTAACCCTGTGCTCTCACCAACTCATCTCACCTCCTCCAAGAGCTTCCTTTCTCTAATGGACAGGATGTTCATAGGGAAAGTCATTGTGGCCCATGTCAAGGCAGGTGGTCAAGGCATGGGTGGTGACTAAGAAGCAGAAGTACAGGGCCTGTATGCAGGGGATCATCCCTCACAGGTAAAACTGCGAAAGATCCTTCCAAATTTGCCAGAGGGCAGTACTAGAGATTCCTTGTCTGAAGAACAGTGAGTAATGTGGAGCAGAGCCCTGCAATAGTATCTAAATGGGCTACTTCAGAACTTCAGAACTGGAGAAGATGACATGAGTTGGATACACGAAGATAGCTTTCAGAGAAAACAAGGTCACATTTCCCACTGAATTGTCTAGGATTGCTTCCACATAAATTCTTTCACTGACCTCTTTTGAGAAAATTAGCTAACTGTTGTATTGCACTAAATAGTTTATTTAGTTGTTGTTTTGCACTGGGCAATGGGAAAATTGTACTGAGTATAGTATGTGCTGCAGAGTGCTATCTCCCCTCTCCCACTACATGGTATCTCCCCCATACCCCCCTCCCTTTCCATATCCCCTGGTGGTCTGTCCCATGGGTGGCCCCTCCCCTCACCTCTCCCCAATGGTATCCCATTGGCCACGGTCCTCTTTCCCCGCCCCCATCCTTGGGGTATAAAATCCCACTGCAGGTGCATTACGCCCTCTTTTTTCTCCCTGGGTGGTTGCTGTGCTGGCGGTGTCCTATCCCAAGCCAATAAACTGGACGCTCGTTCCCCACGTGGAGAAGAGCGCTTCTCATCGTTTATTTCATCTATGCAAGTCCATGTGGGCCAGAGTCCAGAGCTAGCCGGATTTGGACCCTATAATACAAAGCCCAGAGACCCATGGATTACTGCAGCTAACCTAGTACAGATTATCAAATTCATTTTGTTAAGACCTTTATGAAACAGAACATATATTTTCATAAACTAAAAATGAAAGAAAATTATGAAAGTGACCACTGTAAAACCTAATCATAGTACAAATGCATGACAATTGAAAAAAGAGAAAAGCTCAGCTAAAACAAAAACAACAGCAAAAAATAATAATTTAAATCTCATACTAATTTTGAAACCACCTCTATTTACTTTTGAAATCACAGTTTTGCTGTCGAACACTGAATTGATGCCAAGGGGTCAGGCTGAGCCACCTGTTCAATGATGCATTTTTGCAGAACGACCAGAAAATCATCTCACACAGATGAATGAAGTGTATGAGGTGTTTGAAAGGCAGTTCCCCTGGAACACCTCAATGACATTTGTAAATCACTCTGTCATCACTTTGGTCATCAAATTTAAGGTTCCTTTATGCTGTTTGTCATGAATATTAAAAATATCTACATGAAAACAAAAAAAATCTAAGTTCTTCATTAATGTGCTATGATCCTTAGGTTAATCTCTGAGATGTTTTCAATCTGTTTTAAGCTTGCCCTTTCCAGACTGTTGAATACCTGAGAAAAAGGGCTTGCCTGAAGGAAAATAATACTGAATTTAGTCAGAATATAAAATTTCATGAGTAGGTGGAGAGCAACAACAAGGTAATGTTTTGCTAAAATGTGTGTGACTGCTGTGTGTAACCTGCTTGCAAATTCCATTTTGGTCTACCATTAAGGCAGGAACCTTTTGTTAACCAAATGTTGGTCAGGTTAGGTAGGAGAAATCTTCAGGTCAGCATGACTTTCCCATTCTTCTTAATAAATATAGAGAAAGCCTCAAAGTCATACTTTCAGTAGACAGCTGCCTTCAAAGCATTTCAGTTCAGTGAAGGGAATGCCACCTATTCCTCTGTTAAACTCGAAGCCTTAATTTTCAGTATTTCATTTTTGAAAGGTGTTTTAATCTATCTTTGTATGAAAGATTGAAACAAAAACTGCTTTGACTTGACTCAGACATTTGATTCAGATTTAAATATTAGTAAAATTAGTAAAATGGTAAAAAAATTAGTAAATGGTAATTCTTCATTAACTGAGGAAATTTTGAGAGAATAGGCTGAAACTTTCCCATTTCTTTCAGACTGTTTAGACATAATTGAGATATTCTTGCCATCTTGTCTATAAGGCTAGCCACAAAACAGTAGGCATTATCATGACTTTTGCTGAGTTGTAGGAGACAGGAAATTCATGAATCAGACCCTGGCACCTTCTAGGACTTTCAGTTGTCTTTGAAAAGCAGGGAAAAAACTCAACCTGTTAATTTGTTTTGCTGAAATCACACTGTTTATGACACTGCTCTTCTCTTCCTCAGTTCCTCACCTCCTCACTGGAGACACCCCATGGCTGGGATTTGGCAGCTCTCTGTGGAGGGTGAGCAGCACCAACTACAGACAGTCCTCAGCCCATTGTAGTGGAGTCTGGACCTCTTCTGTCCTGGGACACAGGTTAACCTCCCTAAGGGGACAGGAAGATATGCTTGGTGTGACAGGATGGTCCCAGCCTGGCAATTAGGAACAGAGAGAATTAGGGTACATATAAACCATTAGGCTGCCTGAGCCCAGGCAAGGTTTTGGCTTGGAGCTGAAGGTTTTGCGCACCACAGCAAAGGTTCTCAGCCAGATATTTCTGCTGTGTTGATCTGAGTAAGTTATAGTCTCACCAAAAATCTGAGTTTTAATGTAAAGAATTTTCCATCATTTTCCAGATGAAGAATAACACAGTAAGACCCAAGTAAGAACACAAATGTCTGCCATTTGCAAATGCTTCTAAAGTGACATATGATGCCTTAGATGGAAATTATTGCAAAATACTACAAAAAAGTAAATTTAGAGTAGTCAAAATTACTGCTCTGGGAAAACTACAGGTTTAAAAAAAGAAAATTAAAAACAAACAAACCTTCTTTTATTCATGTAATGCTCCTTAAAATAAAAATAACCCATATTTTATTCCAGATCTATATTTTATATAGATCCAATAAAGTTATGCTTTCAATGTATGTCTTTGTAACTACATATCTTGGTAGATGTAGGAAAATGAAGTCTGTTATTAAAATATAACCCCCCCCCAAAAAAAAACTGCAAAAACAACCCAAACCCCACCAGTGGACCTTTTGTTCCCCATTCCTTTTTGCGTGTTCTTCTATATTTTGTCAAGGTAAATTGTCCTCTGAATTCACTTTGCAGGACGTGCTCTTTTTCAGAAAAACAGCATTTGTGTGTAGTGCATGATAAGACAGAGCACATGCAGTTATTTCATATAAAAAAAAATCATGATTGTATAGCACCACGATAGGCTTAGTACAGAAAGGGTTAGTATGTGTCATTAAAAGAATGAACAAGCTTTTGATTTTAATTGTAATTGTAATCCTCTCCACTGAAGCCTCAAATGTATCGTTTGAAAACTAAAGGAGATGTGAGTTTTCACTGCAGCCACTTTACGTTTGTGATACATTAAAAGGTGTAATCCAACTGAAATGCAAATCACTGTTCTTGAAAACAAATTACAAATGAAGATAACAGGGCAGCATACTAGCACTTAGAGCGTCCGAGAGCCCATCTGAGGTGGTTTTCTTTCAGATCCAAATTGCAGCAGCCCTGTTATCACAGGTAATAGGGTGCTGCTAAGGCAGGTTGATTACAAGGCTATGGTAAACAATCCTTTTAAATGCAGTGCCTCAATAGACTTGCACATACAACATTAATCAAGTGAATTCAAATAGAGCCACAAAGGGAAGTGGTGGGGCAGCCCCTGTTGCTTTAGCTCACAGAGTAAGTGGCCATAGTTCAGTGCTCGCTTGCCACAGAGGTGTTTTCCATCCCTTCGTAATCAGCACTAACTTGTAGGAAATTTTAATTGTTAGCCCTGTGGAAATCAAGAATATGACCCCTCTTGAAAACAGTGCTCTTTTATGCTTCAAGATAGAGAAATTTTGCTTTGCTTAGGCTGTGGCCTCCCTGGGAGAGGTTTATGTATTTACTCAGCCTGTCAGGGCCGGATGAAGCACAGGATGGGTTGGCAGGGCAGGTTATGGCTGGTGCTGCAGTCCCACTCCTGGACCACCATGAAGTGCTAATCCAGGAGAGGGAAATCATCTCCCTGCTGCAGCCCTTCTCCCATAATAAATCCACCTTTCCAAATAAACACCCACCCAGCCAGCCCAATCGCATTAGCAGCAGACATTTCTTGGGGCTTTTTTTTATATTACTGGTCGCCTTTTGAAAACCGTCATAACTCTGTTTATTACACCTCTCAACCTTTTTCAAAGATTCCTGCATTTGTAGAATGTGCTGCCAAGAAATCTCCTCCATAATTGGAGATTTTATTAAAAAAGTGCTGTAATGGGGCGAAGAGAATAAGCATCTCTTGGAAGGATATTGATGTGACAAGGGAAAGCAGGTAAGTTACAGAAAGAGCAAAGTGCAATAAATAGCTTCTATTTAAAAAATAAATATAGCCATTTAAGTTTGCCTGAAGATAGCTTTAAATAATTCAGCAAATGATAATAACAATATTCTTTAAATTATAGCTAAAGAATACCTAATAGAGTAAGGTATTCTCACATCAATTTTGTGAGAAGCTACTTATGTAAAACATGGCCATATTCAGTGATTCCATTTATTTTGGAAAAAAAAAATTAACTGAATACTTTAATTAATCCCATCTCTAACTATAAAGGAATATCTTCTGTCACATCATTAAATAAAAGGAAAGTAAATAAATGCAGGGATTCCATAGAAGGGAGCATAAAAATATTTTAAATTTTTGATACTTATAAAAAATTTGAAACCTAACTGCTAGGACAACACAAAGTATTACTAATGGGGTTTGGGGACTTTCACATACAGGTTACTGGTTAAAATTCAGGTTAAAATTCAATCCCAACTAAATGATTCAAAATGTTTCCTCAGTGTAGGATGACAAATGAGCTATTGCCCTTCAGATCTAGTTCCCATGAAATGTCTGTATCATTAAAAAATCAGGGACATATTAGGAACATTTCTGGAAATTTGGAAAACGGGGTGGCAATAGATAATTCTTTGCACTCCTCTCCAGAATTGATCTTCTGACAGAGGATATTTCCTGCACTCAGAGAAAGAGTGACTATATAATAAACACTCTGAATCAGAACAGAAGACATGATCTCTTTGACTAAATTGCACACAATTGCTTTTTCCCATTTTGCTTGTCTTTACATATTTGCAACATTTTTTCATGGACCAGGCCTGTTTCACTATAATACTGCACACAGGTTTACATGAGTCTGCGGAGTGCAAATTTTCATGGGATAACAACTGCAATGCAAATACCTTATACAAATTGGGGCATCATATTGTAAATTGTTATGAAAACCTGTCAGCATAAATAGATTAACAGACCCTTACATAAAAATCTTCCCTATTCCCTGTACAGGCACACTATGGACATCAGTATAGCCATTTCTCCTGGCTGCTTTGCCAATGTATGTGATCACCATTACTTACAGGGAAGAGCTCTAGGAATATGAAGGTAATTCACACCACTTAGTCCTTGGATTTAATTCAACCTGCTATAAGAGGGTGACAAGTTCTCCTTTTTGTGGATAATGATTCTCAGGAGGAATATGACAGGCATATTAATCCTCCTGCATTAACTCAAAGTGTATTTTTTAAGATACTAATATAAACATTTTTAGCTTAAACATTTTTCAGTACTCAACCCAGCCTAAATATGACTTGAGATCGAAACTGAGGAGCTCTAGGAGCCCAAATGGTATTTATCACTTTGAAACTAAATAGTAACCCAACAACACACAACCCAAAATTTCTCCTTCAAACATTGTAGGGACTGGTTTGTGAGATCAAGTATTGGGTTCCTTCCCACTTGGAATTTCCATTCTAATGAGATGACATTGTATTAATGTGTGAAAGACTGGTTGCAGAAGTATAAACTTCTGACCACACCACAGAGGAGCCAGATCTATCTGAGAGGCAGAGGATAAAGGGTTGGAACAAATACTTCTGACTTGACAGGAAAGACTGTACAAACAAGCACTTGTCCCCAAGACCATGGATACATATTCCGAGAGGAGGAACATTATTATTCTTTTCCAGGGTCAACTAAGGAAGGGTATTGTTCCACTATGCAACACCAGAGAATTTGTTACCATAAAAGCAATACAGAGCAAGGAATCTGAGCATGTCCATATCCTTTTCACCTCTTGGGCTTCTTGGATGGCCTGATGTCTCCTCTTGAAACTGCTGCCTGTTTTCTTGATTTCCAAACGTGGTTTTGCCATGGAGGAGTGCTGCATGTCAAATATTTACTAGTAATCTGGATTAAGTCCCCAGTGTTCAAAGACACTCATGCTGTAATAAACTGCACATGTACTTTTAAGCTCTTAACTGCAATAATAAAAACAGAGATTTCATCATTCATTTTAAGCACAGCCTTTAAGGATTTTCTGTATTAATATGACCTATCATAAAATGATTAAGTTTCATTAGACAATAATAGAGATAGAAGGGATAGAAATATCACAAATCTAGTTATCTTAGTTTTAAAATTGCATACTTTCCCTTCCACTGTTAGAAAAAATAAATCAGATTACTTGAAAATTTCTTAAGACTGTAAAAACTTTGAGATATTTTATAAAGGTCTACAAGAATACAAAATGCAGAGAATTGTACACAAAGAATGAGGGGCATGCATCTGACTTTGAGCTCAGCTCTACTATACAAAGCTAGCTCACAATACAGGCTTGTAACAAATTGGGCAATCCAAGATGCCATGGTCAAGAACTGTATGAAACACAGGGATCATTTGTACACATGGAGCTGAAAAATACGGCTGTTGTTTTCACTCAGAGATCATAATCATATCCCTGGGCTGCAGGATAAGGCTGCTTTCTTGGTTCATGAGCATTAAGAAACAACTCTCCCATTGTTAGCCTTCCTGAGGAGAGGCTGCAAATGCAGGGTCCTACAGGAAACAAAGATGTGGAAATCGTTTAGTGCAACCCTACACTTAGACAGGTGCCACTCTTACTCTTTTTAATTGATCTAATTTGTTACTTATACCTGTAAAATCACACTGTTATCATCTCTGAACAAGCAATGGAAACCAGAATTTGTCACTGACTAAAGATAGCAGACCAAGTCCTGAAATGGGCTGGTCATATAGACTTACTGGCTTAATTACACAACAGTACATTAGATTGAAATGAGATACTTAGAAAAATCCAAATTACATGCAGGCCTCTTGTTTCTTTATCCCACATTGACACAAAACACAGTTCAAATGCAGCTGTTAGAAGAGTAAGTTATAGTCTTCTGAGAGAGACAGAGCCAGACACAGATGCAGGCCTGACCCAGTCAAAGATTTTTGCAGTAAGATTAATTTATAGTGATCTAAAAATCTATGCTGATGGCATGATGCTGAAGTGCCAAAGCTGCTGCAACGTCATGACAGGAACAGGAGTATTCTGAAGATGAAGAGCTGGGAGCCTTCTCAAAAGGATAAATTCAGTTATTTAGGAATGGGTAATATTCATAGGATTTAATTTTCTTCTCCTTCTCTTCTTTTGGAATCACTCAGTTCTAAATAAAGTCCCATGTATAGTAAAAAAGCTGCTTCAATAACACCCATATAACTCACAACTTAATTTCTCATTTTTCAAGCAGGTTTCCCAGAGTCCAGCTCACACTTAAGGCCATCACTTAGGCTTCTTATAGCCAGCTCTCGGATGTAGTAGTGTGGACAAACCAAGTTTCTTTAATTTTTCCACCTTCTCCCAAGACCAGAGAGATTTATCTCCTTTTGTTTTTCCGTCTACCTGTGACAACGCTAGTGGACAGACACAAGTTCCATGATAGACATTCCTCAGTTTCTGAATCCTGAAACCAAATCTTCAGAAAATGGTAAATAGACGCATAGAATTACAGAATCATTAAGGTTTGAAGAGACCTTCAAGATCGCCAAGTCCAACCTTTGACCAAATACCACCATGCCAACTAAAACATTTCACAAAGCATCATATCTGCTTATTTTCTGAATACTTTCAGGGTGGTGACTCCATCATTTCCTTGGGCAGACTGTTCTCATCCTCTAACACTTTTTAATTGAGGAAATTTTTCTCAATATCCAACCTGAACCTCCCTTGGAGCAGCTTCACACTATGTTCTCCTGTCCTGTTGCTGGTTGTCTGGAAGAAGGGAAAAACCTGCACCTCATCACAACCTCTTTTCAGGTGGCTGTAGAGAGCGATAAGGTCTCTTCTGAGCCACCTTTTCTCCAGGCTAAAGGTCTCCTCTGAGTCCCTTTTCTCCAGCCGCCTTTTCTCCCTTTCAGCCATAGGGCTAATGTTACAGACCCTTCCCCAGCTCCATTGTCCTTCTCTGGACACGCTCCAGCGCCTCGGTGTGAGGTGAATTGGGGAGCCCAAATATGGACACAGCATTTGAGTGTGGCCTCACCAGTGCTGAGTACAGAGGGACAATCAGTGCCCTGGTCTTGCTGCCCAAACTATTGCTGATACAGGCCAGGATGCCACTGGCCTTCTGGGCTCATGTTCAGCCACTATTGACCAGCGCCCCCAGATTCCTTTGTGACGAGCAGCTTCCCAGCCACTCTGCCCCAGACTATAGCACAGCACAGGGTTATTGTGACTCAAGGGCAGGACTTTGCTGAACCTCATGCAACCGGCCTCAGCCCATCTATCCAGTGTATCCAGATCCCTCTGCAGAGCTTCCCACCCTTCAGCAGATCAAAGCTCCTGTCTCGCTTGGTGTCCCCTGCAAACTGCCTGAGAGTGCATTTGATTCTCTTGCCGAGATCATTGATAAAGATAAACAGGACTGGCCCCAAATCTGGGTCCTCAGGAGCATTGCTTTTGACTGGCCACCAGCTGGATGTAGCACCATTCACCACTGCACCATTCGCCCCAGTGATTCATCCACTTTTTACCCAGTAAACCCAGTACACCTGTCCAAGCAGTGAACAGCCAATTTCTCCTGGAGAATGCTGTGGGAAACAGTGTCAAAAACTTTACCACAGTTTAGGTAGACTATATCCACAGCCTTTCCCTCATCCACTAGGCTAGTCACCTGGTCCTAAAAGGAGATCAAGCTGGTTAAGCAGGACCTCCCTTTCATAAACCCATGCTGACTGAGCCTGATTCCCAGGCTGTCCTGCATGTGCTATGTGATAGTGCCCAAGATGATCTGTTCCATAACCTTCCCTGGAACTGAGGTAAGATGGACAAGCCTGTAGCTCCCTGGATTCTCCTTCCAGCTGCTCTTGTAGATGGGGGTCACACTGGATATCTTCCAGTAGTCTGGGACCTCCCTGGTTAACCAGGACTGAGGACAAGTGAAAAGGAGTGGTTTGGTGAGCTCTTCCACCAGCTCCCTCAATATCCTTAGTTAGATCCCATCTGGCCCCATAAACCTGTGAATGTCTAGGTGCACAGAAGGGCACTAACTACTTTCTTTTGGATTGCAGGGAGTCTGTTCTGCTCCCCATCCCTGTCTACCAGCTTGGAGGCTGAGTACCTTGAGTATAACTGATCTCTTTGTTAAAGACTGAGAGAAAGAAGGCCTTTCTTCATCTTTGGTGGCAATGTTCCCATTAGCATCCAAAAAAGGATGGAGACTCTTCTTACCTTTTTGTTTTTTCTTATTAATGCATTTGTAGAAACATTTTTTTTTTATCTTTTGCAATGATGGTTGCAGATTGAGTTCTAGTTGGGCTTTTGTCTTTTCAATTTTATTTCTACAGAGAACACAGACTTCAATTTCCCTTGTGATCCTAAAGCTGCTTTCAGATATCTTTATCTGTGAGTAATTGTTCAGCTGTCCTAACCTTTGATATAATGTTATTGTTTCAGCCACAAGCCTCCCAGACATTAGTGACGCTGCCCCAATGCTGTCATGTTTGCAGTATGGAGAAATGGCAAGCCTGAGCTCTGCTAGGCATGTGAGTCCCAGTGGTAGCAAAGATATCAGAGGCAGAGTAGTAAAGATGTGGAGCTAGTCCATGCCTGGCACCAGCCTCACACAGACAAGGGACATGATGGCCTGAACTCCTCCTTCAATGTGGCTTACAGAAGAGTGTCCTTGTCATAGCCAGCCACGCTGCTCCCTCTCGAGCAGAGCGGAAGCTCAGAGAACAAGTCAGTCCTTGTAGTGTTATTTATCTCATGACCTTAAAAGCACTACAGTTAATTAAGATGATTTCCTTTTACCCTAAACTGTCAAATCTCTGAGATATTGAAAGAACACAGGTATTGATGGTGAGAAGACATTAATGCAATTTGCAAGGACAACACAGGCAGTGTAATTCTCTTATCTCCTTTCTCAAAGTGATATGCATTTTTCTCAAATCTGTGTTCTGATGGTCATGATGGGATGTAGCCTTCAGGTATTGACAGACATGATTATAAATTTCATAATTTTGGAATCAGACAAGAAAGGAGGGTGCTTCACCTTTCACCTGATATGCCTTTTTTCCCAAATAAACTCATGAATTGAATCAGTGTGAAAGGATTTTTGAATAGGGTGTGCTTGAAGATGTTAGTTTGAATAAAACAGGGACTTGAGTTTAAAAGAATTTAAGTAAATGGTGGACACTCTTATCTGGAAACAGTCTTAATCCAGTTTACTCTAATTCTTGAAGTTTTGTCATGTCAAAGTTACCTTAAAATTTTGAAACAGTTTTCTGTGGAATTGATATGGTTTAAGAATTCACTTTAGAAGTTAATTCAGGTTAACTTTTTTCAAATCTTCCAAAAAAATAAATTGCCAGTCATGATAGGCATTCAAGAATGGATCACATATGAAACCTTGTAATATTTGTTTAAGGGATATGATATGTGCAATTTTTATTTTTCTTTAGGTATACGGAAAATGTTTAATGCTCTTCAGCCATGATTGTGGCTTTTGAACCAAAATGAAGTGTTTTCAAATTATTTGAAAATCCTGCCTCCTAATCTGCATGGCAAATTCAGATTGGGACTTTGTGGAGTATAAAGAGAAATTGACACATTTTTGTCTTAGGAGTAGAATAGAAATCAATTACATGAAAATTAAATTTTAGCTCCTCATGCTACATTAATTTTAAGTTTTATAACTGAACTCATTGGGACAATACTGTTGGCAGCTGTATTTAATTTAGTAATTTCATCTTTTTTAATAGTTGAGCTTGCAGAAAAAATCTCTTGGATATTGATTAGAACTGCTAGTAGCAAAACTTTTTAAGGAATTAGAGAAGATTCGACTTTAAACATTTCCAAGGGAAAGTGATCAAGCACCTTTCTTGCAAAGAAAAAAATAATATAATGAGATTTATTTTTATCAGACAGCCAGTGGTTACACATGCTTTTTTAATCTGCAAGTGTACTCTGCCAGACATATGCAGCATAAAATAGCAAGCAATAGATGACTCAGCTTCTAAAATAGTTGTCAGAGCACAGGTTTGGAAGTTCAGACATCAAAAAGTGTACTAGAAGAATGATAGCTATGATGTTCAATGATAGAGTTGAACATTTCTACAGGTGCCAATAGACCTTGCAAGTTGATTTTTTGTACTCAATTTTGATTTTAACACATATGCATCTCAGTTTCATAAGTTTAGATATTTTTACTCGGGAAAGTATGCAGAGAAATTACAGAATCACAAGGTTTTATTAGTTTTAACAAAGAAGCAACAGTTGGTTTAATGTGGCCTGTTTAGTTCTTCTGTTCCCTTTTCTAGTGTGACAGTAATAATAAAACCTGAAATATAAGTCTCAGTGTTTTATTTGCTTGAAGTAGAAGAATGGGCAAGGCTTTTTCTGCATGTAGCAGCTCCATAAGTAAGAGTTGTCTCTATCTTTTTTTGCTTTAAGATCTCATTGTGAAAAGTGAGGTGGAAATTATTGTTGCCTGGCATTGCACTTCTGACTCCACAGCTACATTTTATGAGGCTTGTGTGCAATTAGCCAGTTCGTTATTTTATCCTAATTTTATAATAAATCACTTCACTCTTTTTCTCTCATCCATCATCAACTTATCTGCCCGCAAGTTAAAATGGTACCAATTATTAATCAAGGCCAGAGGCACCCGTTCCTGCATAGGAGCACCATGTTTCAACTGTCAGGTGGCATCCATCCCAGCCTCTCTTTGTCAGCAATAAAGAAAATGAAATTGGACTAATATGAATCTCATTTCTGCCCTGATTAAAGGCCTACATTTTCCCTAGGCATTGCCTGACCAGGTCCTGACTTGTGAGATATTCAATGTTCTTGTAATGTCATTCGGACACAGCGTGCTTGTCTCCTTAGGTCATTGTTCTTCAGATTCACTTGTTTTACATGGAATATAGGCTAGAAAATCTAGACTTCCTTTGGGGTGTTAATTAAGAGAAGCATCCAAAATTAATCAGCAAATTCACTAGGGCGAAGGGGAGCTGTCTGAAGGCCTCGATATAAAATGCACTTCTAGTACAGGGAAATGAGCCTTCGGCTATTGACAAAGAAAAAACAAGTGCACAGACGGCAATCTGACATAAAAATTCATATACGTATACAATTTTACATTCATTTTCCTTGTCAGCTTGTCACCTTTAATTATAAAGGTTGATTTGCTATTTGGCAGATCTGGAAATTGTAAACGCTTGGCCATTTGAATATCATCATATGGTCAATGTCTTCAGAAAAGAATGACACAGGACATACCAGGAAAGGAACATTGTAAAATCCAAACTGAACTTCTCTGATGCTCACCTGGAAGGATTTTACAGGTCCTCAAGATAACTCTAAATTTAGCTATAAAAGCACACAAGTTATGACCGTCCACAGTCAAACCATTGTATTGACAAGTTGCTAGCCTCCACCCCTTTCTTTACTTAGAGTACTTTCTAATCTTAATTTCTTTAGTTCTTTTATCACTCATTCTAATGTTATTATTGTTTGGTGTGAAGGATTTGCATAGACCTTCAGGCTCCTAATGACCTTTACGTGGAAACAGCAAATTCTGGTTTGCCCAGTGAAGAGAAGATGAAAAAAGATAAAAAATAAATGCCATATCATGCAGATTCTTCAGAGAGAAGCTTTCTAGAAAGTTAAAAATTTTAAGATAAGTTTGCTTGTTTTCAGTAATAAATAATTTAAAAGTGAGTTTTTGTAACTGAAAATAGGACTTTTTATTCATACCATGAAGGAAGCCCATGAGCTCAGATTTTAGAGGGTACCTGTTGTAAGTACTTTCTGTATCTCCATCTTTCTTATTTACCAGTTGCCTCTGGTTTTGTGCAGTCTTTCACAAGCTACCATATTTTTAATATTACAGGATTTCACAGCCACATTTCTCAGAGTTTCAGCTATCACTATTACTCTTCCTGAATTCCCACAGACCTATTAAAAATACAAAAATGGGCCATAAAAATACTACTGACCCATGCAGCAGCATACATCAAGGAACTTTAGCTTTCCAAATCTGTTCTGATAGAGAGAAAATGTTACTTGGACCCCCTATTGACTCCTGATAAACTTAAAATGCAGGCAGGTAAGTTGAAGAATTCAGACAAAGTAGATTTTTTACTGATTTTTGAACACTTCCCTAATGTTATGGAACAGTAAACACATAGTGGAGAACTCCATATACTAAAACTTGGCACTGTGATGTTTACTTCAAGTAACTGCTGCACAAGAAATAGAATATTCTGAACTGGAATGATACTCTGCACTACATCAGATACTAATTTAATATTCTCATTCCCCACTTTTTTTAATTTGATACCTTTATCCCAAAGTGGACGTAATAAGGTGATCTTATACCACTGACTTTTCAACTATTGTATTTTTGAGGTTTTTTTTACAATGGATGAAAGAAGATTACCTAGGGTACCAAACCCACCTAAAGAACTTTTTTCCTTACTTGTTTTTACATGGTGACAAAAGGGAAGTACTTATTGGCCACCTATACTGCCAGGGCAGTTGTGAAAATATATAGGAGAACTGTTCTCATGCCAAGGGTTGCCAGCAGTTCTATTTGTGATTTTGAAATATGATGAAGTTAGGTCAAAACTTGCAAGATTGAGTATTGTTATTCATACCTTTGTATCTAGATGAAAGCAGTCAGAACACTGCAGAGTACTTGCCACTCTTTTTGTTTTGAACTATTGCCAGCCTTCATAAAATCAATGATCCCATGACATGAAACCTGATACCAGTTTAGGAGGTCCATGTTGTCTGCCATCTCAGACAAGGTGGGACACAATCACAGTTCTGTGATCTACTATTCTTTTTCTCCAGCTAATTTTATTTTATAACTATAAACATTACCTTTGATCTTCCTTTCCATCATCTCTGCTTCTGAGGAGAAAAAGTTACTCCATAGGATCCAAGCAGGCAGTCAGAAAATCAGTCGATTTTCCAGCACTAGGTGAACATGACTGTGGCCTTGGTGTGCTGTTTATACTCACTAAACAAAAATGTAGTATGAACCAAAAAATATAGGAGTAGAAATTAGTAGAAAAATTAGTAGAAATGAGTGGAAAAGTAGAGATCCTTTACAGATATTCCAACAAGAATTTAAGAACTAAGTACTAATCAGAAAATAAATCGCTATACAAATTTTAGGTTTCCTCTAAATAAACCAAAATTCTTATGGGAATAATTTTTTATATTATATCTTCAAAGATTCTATGGAATCACACAAAGATGGTGTTGTTCGCTATTTTCCAAAACACTCTTATCCTGTCAGTGAGCAAAAGTAATTAGAACCACTGAAGATCTGAATGCCAGTAAAACTTTCAGAGACATACTTAATTAACCAATTATTAATGCATAGTAAATTAAATTTTTTAGTAACTCAAGCCATTTCCCTAGCTATTTTTTCCTTACCTTTTTTTCAGGACTTCACAGGGTAATTTTGTTTCATTTTCACATTACCAAATTCCCAAAGCTCTACAGAAGAGCTCTGTTCTGCAAGGACTGCAGTTACTCGTAGCGTCCCTGCAGTTGAGTGCCTGAAAGCAAGTGCCAGGCTAGCAAGGGATACCTGCCATCTGCACACTGTGATGGTGGGTGGGTTGGAATCACAGGGGATAGACATTATTCTTTCATTACCTGCCTTTATAGTTAAAAATTTTTATACCATGAAGCTGACAGACTTCCTGCTAAAGAAGAGTGAAGCCAGACAATATTTGCATCTCTTAGGGTCTGTTTACTGAGTATAATTTACTTGGAAACAGGGCATTAGGTTTCTTCTTCCTTTAACAGCAACTGTTTGCTGGATTATTAAATTAATATTAATCAATAGGAATTCATTTTTTGCACTACTTAAAGTGTAGTTAACATCAGAGTTTATCTCCACCCTTTGGAGTTGCAATGTCAAAACTTGAAGTGAATGAAATTTCATTCTTGTTGTACCAGGGTCTCTTCCTAAATGAGAGAAACTCCATATATCCTTCTGCACTGGGAAGACTTTGATGCTGCAGGGAGCCTTGCCAGTTAATCCTGTAGACTTATGAGTGGAAGTCAAGAGAGAAAGGACCTTTCTCGCTTGAAAACTAAAGTTTTAAGATATCTCCTCACATGTCTGTAGGGAAAACCTGATCAGTGACAATGGCAAAACCTTCCACGTTTGGGATCCAGGTGTGCACTCAGCAGAAGTAGTTTGGGGCCATATCAACATTTGTGAAGTATCAAGAGGATGGAAGTACACTCCACATATCAGGTGCTCCTCTGGTGGAGAGGTGTTCCATAGCATACAGCAAGAGTCTGGGGACAATGTAGCACCTTAGATAATGAGGAGGAGAGCGCTGAGTGTTTAGTGTTGCCTCCCTGCAGCCCAAAGCGCAGGGGGAAGCTGTGCATCGTAGCACAGGTGAGTCGCCAATGCCAAACCAGGCCCTGACATATTTGCAGTATTGTCCCCAAACTCTTGCTGTAAGACAGACAATAAAATGTGGGCCTTTCTCAGCTGAAGATATCTAGCAGAACAATTGCCTCAGAGCTGTTTTGGCTGAAGAAGTGTACCCTCATTACTTTAGAGTACATTAGGCATATAAGAAGTTTTGGTCTGGTCTGCTCTGGGATCAGCTGTGGGGTGAGTTGGCCTTGGATAGATGTCCATCAGCCACTCTACCACTACTGTCCTCAGCAGGATGGGGCAGGAGGAAAATAAAATGAAAAAGAAAACTGTGGGTCAGATCAAGGCACTTGAATAAGGAAAAAGCAAAGACTGAACACAGAACCAAAGGAAAGTGTTTTATTCTTTGCTTCCCATCAGCATGCAATTCCCCCCCACTTCCCACAAAACAGGGCTTCAGCATACATAGTGTTTGCTCTGGAAGACAAATATAGTAACAAATGCCCACTCCAAGTCACCCTACTCTTCCTACCCCCTCTTAGCTTATACTGCTGAGTAGACATCCTATGGAATGAACTGTCCCCATGGGGTCTGCTATCTGGACTTTGTTCACCCCGGTCTACTGGTGAGGTGGGAAAGTTGGAGAGACAGCCTTGATGCTCTGGAGAACCTCTCAAAAGTGGGCAAAACATAGGTGTGTTACCAACACCTTTCCAGCTATCAGTGCAAAGCTCAGCACTATGAAAGCTGCTGTGGGGAAAATTAACTCCGTCTCAGCCAGATCCAATACACCCTGTAAATTTTTTTTTGGGAATCTTGACTGAAATAATAGGTTAAGCCTTAGATTATGTTGATATCCTGTTGTGATTATCAATAAGAGGCTTAACTTTGCTTTGGCTCCAGTCCAGTCTGTATGCTTTCACTTAGCTTTGTGCAGCAAGCAAGAAAGAGCCGTGGAAGGATGGTGGGTAGGGGGTGGGTGGGAAGAGATCCAGAGTGCACCCAGTCTTACAGAGCATAGCTTTGGGACAGGACTGTGGAAGCAGACTTTGGATCCACAATAAAGTGCATATATATATATATATATATATACATATATATATGTATAATCCTCTTAATCCTTTTAAAGGAAATCAATTTATAAACCCAGGTATTTTTTCAGCATTCATTTTAAATGCAATTTATTTCATTTTAAAACTGAGGCTTCATCCAGTTTTCTGAGAACACCGTTGACTTTGTTAGGACTTTGGTTGGAACCCTGATTTTCTTCCCTTTGTTCTGTTTTCAGCATATGAAAATTGTCTGGCATCAAATGAATGAGTAACTGAGAAACTGTGGAATAGCACGTTACACTATGCAGAGCAGTTAGATAAAATACCTGCCAATCCTCTTTCATATTTAAAAGATATGCAGAATTATATGTTTTTTTAGGTAATACTTCTATCACACTGAGACTTGGCTTCTAAATTTTACTCTTAAATAATTAATAAACAAACCAAAGATGACTGCATGGAGGAGCACAGCTCTGATTTACCCACGCTTTATTATGATTGTTTTCATCACACAAACTAGTTGCCCATACTGAATTACAGATGTGAGACTTTGGGATTATGGAAACATCAAACAATGTCAGACCCTCCCAACTACTGGAAAATTTTAAAGCCATCACATTGACACGAGGAAATATTATAGAGGAATCAACAAGTAAGTAAGCATTACAGGAATCAACAAAAACCAATCAAACAAAAATACCCCACAAACCAAAACCAAAACAAAACCAAAACCAAAAACAAAGCAAAAATCAAACCAAAAAAAAACCTAATCAAACCACCAAAATCCTGTAGGTGCTGAACTACAACTCCAACACCGTTAATACCAGTCCTCATGCAGTTAGAAAACTGCTTCTGTCTGTTACAAGGAATAATTGCATATCCTGGCTTAAATTGCTGCTTGAAAGAAAATTCTGAAAAAGAGCAGAGGACAGAATAATAGCATTTGCCTAAAGATTTGGGGAAGGTGTAGTTCAAACACTGACAGGAGGCTGTGGATACATCTTCACCCCAGGGGTAAAGACAGCCAAGATAACTGCCAGTGAAGTTGCTCAGCTCTACAATCAGGGTATCTAAGTTTGAGGAGTGCCAGTGCAGAGCTAATAATCACTGATGATTTATGAACTCCTTGACAGGGCTTATCAGCTTGTCACAGGGCTATGATAATTCACTGAGACTGTCTCCAAAGGGTTTGTGGTTTTGTGCTGCATGGACTGAGCAAAGGTCCTCACTGCTCCTCGCTGGGAAATCTCTCTTGAGATGCCACTGTTAAGTGACAGAATATTGCTGATCTCAGTAGTTTACTTTTACATACCCAAGAATAATACCTGGTAAATTTAGCATGCCTGCAGCCTTCAATGTATAGTATATTTTCTTTAGTGTGTTTCCAAAGGAGATAAACTGAAAGCGCTGGACTTACTGAAGTGCCTGCAGCATGCTGCAGCAGGGTTTTCAGTCTAAGTCCTTACTCTGGAGTAGAGGGAGCTGCAGGGCTTTCTTTCAAGAAAGTTAGTGGCTGCATACTACACTGTTGAGGATGTTGCACAGAGGTCTGAAAGTCACTTAAATTCCAAGAATTTCTACACCCTGTGTTCATCTAGCTAGAAGACACTTCTAGACTGCATCACACAGTTTGGTTCATAGTCCTTGGGTTTCCTCATGTCATTGTGCTCTGTTTGGTTGCACAGTGTAGTTTGGTTCCTGCAAACTAGATAGTCTCAAGGTAGATTTCAGAGAAAAGTAAGTGAGGTTGTCCACGTCAGAGGTGCACTTGGTGTGGTACATTCCCTAATGCAGGCATAAGCATTTGGATGTTGAGCAGGTGACTTTGAGCCATGTGGGCAATGTTCAGACCAGGAGATCAAACTAAACCTGTACTGAAGTGAAAACTTTCAACCGCAGGATGCAGGGCTTCAGCACTGACTGCTTGGATCTACTGATTATCATACTGAGTTATCTGCTAATGTAGACACAGCCTTAATCCT
The DNA here is from genome assembly GCF_901933205.1 of Camarhynchus parvulus. Lineage (NCBI taxonomy): Eukaryota > Metazoa > Chordata > Aves > Passeriformes > Thraupidae > Camarhynchus > Camarhynchus parvulus. The sequence goes on along the minus strand of NC_044571.1, from coordinate 29,575,363 downwards.
TCTTTTCTAATCACATACAAAGTTCACTGCACACTGAAATGCAGATGAAAGTGCTTCCTTATCTAATGTTAATAAACCTGGTTGCAGGTTTAGGATCAGTAGGGTTTCCACCCTGTATTTCAGGGTATTGAGATTTTCCTTCAGCAAGAGGTTATTAAAAAAAATCCCAAGTGTCTGAAAAATCTAGAAGTTCATGCAATTCCAGAGACATCTCCTGAAAAATAAAGATGGAGACCTACTTTTCCTCACCAATAATAATATTGACTTATTTTTTTGTGTAAAATATTTGACCTTCTTTATTGAGTTCATTATTATCTGAAGCCATTTTTCAAATTTAAGCTCATGTAAAGTCTCTGTAATATGGGTGACAAATCTAAAACTGCTTTTGGATATTTCCATACAGACTTTTGAAGTAACACACACATTGCCTTTCCCTGTTCCTGAAGAAGACAGACTTTCATATTTCCTATTGCTTTTCTTTTAAAAATACTCTTATTGTTCAGTAAATTGTGAAATAAAGAGGTATTTAGGAAAACAACAATCCCATCTGTACTCCTGGAAAACAGCTCACATTAAATATTACCGTACCCACCTTTCCAGCAACACCTGGGAAAAGGGTGAGAAAATGACAGTTTATTGATATTTTATTTCACATAAGTGTTTCATACCTTTTGATCCTGATGACATGTCTCACAGCACACAGAATTTTGATCCAAACTGTCCAAAACAAAAGATATTATGAGCTGCAGGAAGAGAAGGTTATTTTAGATCACCCCACTGATTTTCAAATAGGATGAGATTAAAGCATTTGCACATTCTTCAATTAATGGGATCTATCTGTATATATAAATCATTAGGTGATCCAAATAAACATGACAGTGGTAAAACAACATCAATATCTGAGAACTTGTAGTCAGGATTCCATTACACATGTGAATATTTCAGTTGCTATCTCTGTAATGCCAAAAGTTACATTTATAAGCTACCAGGTAAAACTGGTAAAAATAGAAATCCTGTGTTTCTACCTCAGGAAAATACTCTATTTTTTTCAGGTAGAATTTCCTTTTTTGCTCTTTGTCCACAAAGAAATTTTCTGTGTCAGGATACACAGAGCAATATTACAGCCTGTCCCTAAGCTTATGAGCTGTTTCCTAAGTGACAGATGGGAAAAGCAAATCTGAAGTAGTTAATGTGCATTTCTGTTAAGCAAAAAAAACAGAACAAATATTTCATTTGTTACTCCCTTAAATATTCTACTATATGAAGAAAATGTGTACATGTACACTTCAATATACGTGTCTATAAAAAGTGTAGAACTCTGAAACTTTCATTTCCTTTAATGAAGAGAAAAGCAGTCTTCCTGTAACTCTGCCTGATTTCAAATTTTGTTTCTTTTCCAATCTAAACAATATTTCGAAAATGTTCACTTGTACAAATTAACACCATCAAGATTTTTTTTAAACCAAGGTCTAATTTTAATGATAATATTTCACCTATAAAAAGTGAGGATAACAAGTTTGTATTCATACAAAAGTGTTAATTAATGAAAGACAAACCTTTGCCAGTTATTGACACATTCCTCTGTAATCCTGTTATGTGGAACATTCTAATGAAGTCATAGTTTATTACTAATGATCTAGCTTTGTTTAAAAAAAAAACAACTGTGAGGGGGAGGGGGGGTTTGAAATAATTTATTTGCTTTGGTGTATTTTTTATCACAGCAGGTAAGAATGCTGCATTTTGACTGCCACATTGTATGTAGGATGAGGGGGTATGACCTCAGAAGCAGCAATGGAGAACTTGTTCTTTCACACTTCAGCACACACCGCTGTGAACCAGCACTTTGGTCATATTATCCCTGCACCACAAAGCTGTCCGCTAATTATCTCTGAATACGAATTTTATTGGACCTTAATTTTCAGTAATGGGGCCTGATAGTTTGAGAAGAAAGACAAAAGAAGGGTCCCTTTGTTTTTCCCTCACAATAACCTTCTAGTGCTGGAGCTATGGCAGAACTCATTAAACTTGAACAATGAGTTGAAATATGATCGTGTTATTTCTGTCCCTGCCCCCAAACCAGGCTGGTCCTGTCTGCCAACCTGTCCATCTGTCTAACGATATGGGAAGAGACATCGACTTTGTAGTGGACACTGTTAAAACACATTCCAAACTCTTACCCAATCACTGGGAACATGAATCTGAGCAGAAATTAGATTCTTTTGTACATGCTTGGCAAGATCTCATGGCAAGTTTAGTAGCAATTCGGATGCTGTAGAGAGGAGACTTGAAAACCCTGATTGAGCCAGGTTAGACGAAAGCTGATTTGGGTTTGAGGTGCCCCGAGGAAATAGATTCACACTAGCTAGAAATAGTGTTATTCATCCAAACTGTGAGTAAAAAGAAACTAACACTAAAACAAAAATAGTGTGTGCAGTTAATTTGTGAAAGACTGTAGAGTTCTGCTCAGCTGAGAGATGGTAGAAGTTTTTGTACTGTCTTCAAAACTTGGCCATCACATGGCATCTTCCACTCAGCAGCAGAGCTCTTAAAATTTATTGCTTTTGAATTCACGGCTTTTGCTCTAGTTTTTAGGTCTCTACTGAGCACAGGGCTGGCAGTTGTGCTGTAGTTCATATAGTAACATACCTCAGGATATACATGAATGCAGCTAAAATCAATGGATTATTCAAAACATAAACGACCTGTTTTATTGAAATGGAGTTATTTGTTTTCATGTAAAAAAATTTACTTTCTTCCAGGATTGTCTTATTAAGTCATTGTAATTGCCATTTGGATTGCTCATAAGCACTTCTCTCCCTCCTGGACAGTGCTTATTGTCTATGAGAACCATCAATGTGTTTTTGGAAGATATCTTCCTCCTAAGCCTTTAGGTATCTCCTCTGTCCAAAATACTGCTTCAGGTATATTTCATACAATTCTGAGGATGACATATTTGTGGAAAATTTACATTAGAAATGAGCAATCAACACCTGTTCTATCCAAGAAAACTTTACTACTATCCACTTTAAGATTCTCTTGTGCACCTGAAAAGTTGCACATAGCCTAGTTTTAAATTTTCTCTTAATTTTTATAACATGCTACAGCCAAAATGAATATTACAAGTTATATTATTATTTTCCTTTATATTCAGCCTAGATTTTCTTTCTGCTACGTGCTATTCAATTATTCCTAAGTTAAGGTCATCAATATAAACCCCAGCTTCTATGTACAAACTGATTAAAGAACAAATTTCTAAACAAAACAATATAAAGGCAGCCCCTCCCCCATCTCCATGCCCTCACAGAGAATTGACACACATTTAGAGGCACATAAACTCATGTCAAGCTAGGATTGGGAGCCTGATGAAAAAATTGCCGTTTTGCAGAGTGGAGAAAGAGGAGATTGTTTCAGAGGTATTATAAATACATATATATTTATACTTATATATGTCTACGCACAGAAATTCATATCCACATACATGCACATACACATATGTACTTATATGAAGACTGCAAAGCAAAAACCCATTTCATTTTGACTTGACCTATTCCATGAATTTTATTTTAACATTCCATATCAAAACAAATTGCTCTTTTTATTATCCTGAGTATTTAAAGGCTGAAATGATTAGTAGCTCTACACTAACTCAATTTACAAAACTGAACATCTGGTTAACACAATGTGACTGTAAAGATTTTGATTTTCAGTGTATGAAAAGATGCTCATTCTGCAAGCTTTGCGTACTAGAATAGTCTGCAATTGATTGTAAAGTAAATCAAAATAAAATCAGAAAGGGGAAAATATTTATTAACAGGCAGTAATTGAGTGCCCTTCAATGATATAATTTTCACATACTTTTTACATCATATAAAAGTCTGATTCTTCTGTCATTTTCACATTTGTCACTCAGTAGTAATTACACTGATATCACAGAGAGACCAGTATTGAAACTGGCATAAGAAGACAAACATTGGGAATATACAACTTCTAAATATAGCATTTGGTTAAACTTCTTAGCTGCCTTTGGGGAATTTTGAAGATTTTTAATAATCTTGCATTTTATTTCACTAATCTAAAAATATCTCCTTGGTCTTTAAATGAATGCCAATTTAATTCAGGTAGTTGTGCTTCTCCTATTAATTTTATCTTTCTTTTAATTTTGACACTCTAAGTCAGCCATATGGAAAAATGTCAGTCTGATATTTGAGAAAGAGTGAACTAAAAAATAGCCTTGATCTGTGATAAACATGCACCGAAGAAAATAATCCAAATAACACAAATCATATTTATCATGCCTCCTTTAAAAGATTTTATTTGTGCTTCACTTCTCATCTAAATAAAGTAGTGAGTGTGGGGTTTGTGCACACTCTGCTCTTAGCGCTGGGCGTGTGACCCTGCTGGTGACACCCGGCAGGAACCGTGCCCCCGACAGCTTATACCAGCAATGGTTACAGGAACTAGCTCTGGTCTTCCAGTGGGAATCCCTGGATGCCACTGGGAGACAGTGAGACAGCAGAGGAAGGTACTGTATATTCAAATAAATGCATAGTGGATACCATATGTTCCTTTCCAACAACCGCTACATTGCTGCATTAAAGTTCAAATTCCAAGCATTCAAGGATGTAAATATATTAAACAATGCATCTATTTGTGCAAAGCATTCTTTATGAGGGACATCCATGTGCTTTTAATCAGTTTCATGCTGAATGAAAGAAAACTGTAAACTATGCATTAAAAGAAGGTTTGGAGAAAGTTATTTTTCCCCTATCTTCTGCATCCTAATTCAATGCTTCCCCTTGCTTTCAGTGATAATATAAGTAATCTTCTAGCAACATTCATGAGGAAAGTTTGATGTGGATTTACACTAGTGGAGCTACATTACAATGGGTAGATTTAAGGTATTATAAAATGAGTTTTTGGATTTGTTACAGAGGTATGAAACCCCTAAGACACAGGCAGATAGGACTTCCAACATATGGCAACCACTCTTATTATAAAACAAAACAGTGTTAAGTCAAAGTACCTGATTACAATTCACTAGTGCTATGTAGCTCTGATAGCAGGCTTATATTTAATGCCATAGAAACAATATAATTTATTTTTCTGTCTTCCCTTATCCCTTCGTTATTGGGTTTGTAGGCTTTGAAACCTTAAGCAAAAGGACAAAATATAAATTATAGAAAACATCAAAGTATAGTGAAATCAAATGACATTCCTTACAATCCTTACAGAGACAGCTAACACATTTCTTATGTGCAGTGTGGTCGAACTGCTATCACTGCAGAGCTTTAGTGGTTATAATTAGTAATCTTTTGGGAGCTACGGTAGCACACTTATAATGTCAAAAATATTTAATTGAATACAATAGTTAATTTGGCAGTGCAAAAATTCATTTGATAATGGCCAAGATTTTACCCTGTTATCTAAGGGATCATTAGGAAAAAAACATAGCTATATAATTTTACTACATGCTACTTCTTCAGCTAAGTCTGTTTATAGATTTCTCTTAAATTGCCTACTTTGAGATGTAGATTCTGGAGGCAGAGCATCTCACACTGCACCTACTCACATCTACACATTCAGTACTAAATACAATTTTTTGGTGAACATTTTATCATCTAAAGCATGTAAATTGAGAAATATGTGACTGTGATGGACATGTCAAAAGAAAAATCACTAAGCCCCATAGCCTAATAAACAAAATTCCGTTTGGGAAATGAATTGACTGACAAGCAGTTCCTAACAAATAAATACACATTAGATTCAGATGCATACTGGAGTATCAAATAACTAGATAATTTATCACCAGTCAAATTTAAAACCACGTTCTCTTGTCTTGGTCTATGGTTCCCATGCACTGCTATCTTATTAACAAGACTTTAATTCTCATACTGACACACAAGAGTGTTGTACTCTAATGAACTGTCTGCTCCTTGCTGAAATCTGGTGGTAATGTAGGATGTTAGTTACAATAATGATAATCTTTAGTATTTTTAGCCTGTCAGAATCTGCACAGCCAACAACAACCAGTCTTTTACTAAAACTCTACCTCATCAAACTAACTTAATTAGCAATTCAACTCCTTATTTTTGTTTTGGATTCCCCTCTGGCTACTAATTAAAGCTTAATCGAAACTGCTGAACTGAGGTTGTAAAGAATTCATTAATATTAAAATTAGCCCCAACAATTTTTTTGGGCTGGTGCAATTTGTATTTGTTACTGTCAGGGTTTGAAATTCAGTTGAATTGTTAAGAAAGCTGCACCAGAAATTTGCTGTATATTCATATTATAAGCAGAACAAATACGATGAATTCCAATAGTTGAACAAGTAATTCATGTTTTGACCATGCACAGTTCACATTATTTGTGTCACTGTTTAACACCAACAGACAAAATATATTTTCAGATCATTTTTCCAAAGTCATCCGCATTTCTTTATCCTCCTAAGTGCTTTCATATTTTGGATAAAAGGGAATAAAAGGCTCTGAAAAAAAAAGGAAAAGATTGATTTTATGTATTATCTTGACAAGATTAATATGTTTGAAAAATGAACAGATTTACCACTTCACTTTGATTTTTCCACTTTTCTTAACATCAAAGATTACTCCAGCTGCAATAATGGTAATTCTGAAAAACTAAGATCAACTGAACTATGAGCTTCTGTTAAGGATGTGTTTTTGCTGGTAACATATATCTCATTTAATTATTTTTTAGAACGGTGTAATACTTTATTTTTTAAATTACAATCTCTGCTCTATAAATTATTTAAATATATTATTTTCTGAATTCATTTTATTCTTTGTAATTAGCTTAAACGTATTTTTAATTAAATTACTTAGCTTAAAATAAGAAATGAATTTATATTTAAATATTACTAAATACTCTCAACAATAAGAGTGAAACATACTTGTGTTTGTTTTTGTAAATTTCATAAAAATGTAAATAAGAAAGGCATTCTTTTTATAGCAGATAAAAATGATTTTCATAATTCAAGTTCACTTTTAATTTTAACTTTTATGTTTTAATATTTTTATCAGAACATGTATATTTATTTTACCCTACAGGAAATTTTTTCAAGAATGTTTATAGGAAACAAACTTATTAGGACTAAAATATACAGCAACTAATACTGTTTAACATATTTTATTAAATATAAACATTAAGATTATTTATATAATGCAAAACTTTACAAAAATATACATGAAAAATTACATATGCATCTAGGTTTCATTTAAATAACATTTATGACAAAACAATCATGCACATATTTAAAAATCAACATATGTCCATTTTTTACTTCCTGACTAAATCAACAATGGCATACAAGGCACACAATTTAAAATCTTGGTGACAATTTCCATGAAGTTATTCAAATACAATTTGACTTCTGACAAGAGGATGTAATTTATAAAACAGAACATGCCTATCAGTGGAACCTAAATTTGCATAATGAGGATACTTTCATTTCTGCAAGCACAGTTTTTGACATCCCAACTTGGAGCGCTGGAAGAATCTGGTGAAAAATGTCAATATACATAAGCAGGAAAATGATTAATAAAATACCCGTAACATTTATCTGATTTGAGTAAACAAAATAAATTTTGCTTGCAAAAAGTAATGATTTTGAAAACTATAAAAATGTGTTTCCTAAATGTGTTGAAGTCTAGCACTGCCTTTAGCTGCAATCAGCCTTGAAAACTAAGAGAGGTGTTCTGAGTTTATCATTAGCTGATAAAAACACTGCTCTGACATTAATGTAATGCATTTTTAAATCAGTGTTTTGATTTAATTCTCTCTTGCATTTCATATAAATACACTGAAATATTACCAGAAGAGAGGAAAGAAATAAAAGCCTTTATCCTTTCTTTAGCTGATAACTTCAAATTCCTTCTTAACTTGGTCAGCTGGATAACAGCATTTATCATTCTTGAACTGGAGAAAAAATAGCTCTTTGCCCTCCTCAATTATTTTTTTCAGTTGTTATTTCAGGTAAGGTTATGAACAGATTTTAAATTCAAGAAATTCTGGAATAAATTTGGTTTAATTCAGCATCTCTTACCCCTCCTACCATAAAGGATAGCATCAGATGACAATCAAAAGCAAGTTACCTTTATGTTTCAAAGCCATAACTCAGGCACACTAAAACAAATCTATTTTAGGTTTGCGTAAGAAAACATGGACTGTCAAGAGACAGCAGTGGAATAACATTGTTAAATTGAAAAAAAAATTTAAAAAATGATACCAGAAATTCGGCTTTCTTTTATGCACATTACTAATAGGATAATCTAGAATTAAAACCAAGAAGACTTATATTTCATTAATCTTGCTGCTTGGTAATAGCTTCCTAATTCCCTAAATTATGAAATTATGCCTGGCTTCCTTTTATTTCTTCTGAGATTCACTTTATGGTCTCTCTGATATTTCTATTGAACTGTAAATATTCTGAGGGGAATTGCTTTGAAAACAGCTTTTTCACTTAAAAAACCCATAAAACTTTTATATAAAATATATGTACAGACTCTGAGGCAGATAAACATTTTTGCTGGCCTCCATTGCTATAAAATTTAGAACATACAATAAGAACAGAAGAATAAGGAAAAAATTAAATGCAAAACAAAGCAAGGAGGCAAATCTCAGTGCAAAGTATTCATTTAATTCTAAGTCACACTTGTTTGTATTCAAATTAAATAACTAGATCATGGCTTTGAAAACAAATTCTTCATCATGGGCTTTACTTTGGCTGATACTTCTCACACATACAAACCATTTATTAAAGTGAAAGAGGAGCAGGTCACCGTTTTTTTTTTGAGATACCAGCCGGATGAAACAAATAATTTTATCAGGTAATGGATAAATACAGCTATAAACCTGGCACTTTTGCAATTAAATAATAATCTAAATCGAAATAATATTTTTTTATTTCAAAACACATTGAAAATGTTGCCTGGTGCAAGCAGAACTGGAACATGACTGTCACTGCCAACTACAAAATCTTGATGTAGAGAAAATAAAAAGAAAAAGGATACAATTTCTGTCATATACTTTGAAACTAAAATAATAAAATCATGGAACAAGATCACTGGTAGCATATTGAAGCAAACAGTAATTGCTTCTTAGCTGTTCTCATCATTATAATTTTGAGATAAGTAGATATTTTATAAACATTTTTAGCTAAGAAACTTCACCACTTCTCTTTAAAAATTCCTTTTTATTATCAGTGTATATTTCATATGAAAGAAAGAAGCAGCTTGCTATTCAAACAGCTGAAAGGGGGAAAAAATTGGTTGTTTCAACATTGCTTTTGCATCTTTAATTTCTTTCAATGCTCTGTACATGGTGAATATGTCAGCTGAACAGACATCTCATTTCCAATTGCTAACATTCCAGGTACAATAGGAACAAACACAGTGGCTTGATGGGTGGGAGCATTTGTGGGGTTGGGATGGGAGCTTGCTGCAGCCTGCTGTGATGCCTGCACATCCATGCTGAATGGGATTGGCTGAAGCTGAGCTCTGCAATCCTCTCCCTCTCTGGGGCAGTATGCTTATCCTGTGTTTATCATACAAACCCCTTCTACAAACAAATACACTGAATTCTGTAGGTGTTTAGGAATTGCTTTGAAATACCGTGAAATACTGATTTTTTAAATGACTGTGTTACTCAGACATGAATACTTTTGGTTCTGAATTTTCCCAATATGGAATGATCACAAATGGAGCTCTGTAGCAGCAGGTCACCTGCAAAAACTAAATCCCACCAGCCTCCCCCTCCCCCAGTTTTTAACTAGGAGCATCCTCACTCCCACAGCTTACTCCACACTCAGAAGTGGAATCAGACATAAATGCATATTGCTTTTAGTGTAATTTCTGCAACAGAAAAAATTTCCAATATGTTGGCATATGTCTCAGAGATATTCACATTTGGGAAGGCTGGGAAAGACCTACAGACTTTTCACTGAAAAAGAAGCTCACAAACATTTTAAAATACACTCTTGTCACATGGCAGCTGGTAAACTCAGCAGAATAGGAGGGGACAGCCATGTTCCAGAATACAAACCTTCTTCAAAACCAACAGAGAACAGAGACCCTGTGCTTGGACAGGAGGGAAATCTGTGTTCCTTCTAATTCCTTACTGACTCTGCCTGTTCTTTTTAAAAACCCACAGATACCAAACTGAGGCAAAACTGGACAGCTAAGGCAAAGAATGTACCTTAGCATTCTTGGGAAATACTCAAAAATTTTTGTTCCAGAAGAGTGGGGGTGGAACTCTTCAAGAAATAGTTAATAGAAACTTGAAGGGGAATCTGAAAAAGTACTTGTTGAAAAAGGATAGGAGCAAATGAGTGGCAGCAAAAATAACTAGATATTGGGGTTAGTATACCCATATAACTACTATTTTAATAAATGTAGTTGAAAATTAAGATTTTTAGTCCCATAGTTTGGATTTTTGCTCCTTTGAATAATTGTTGCTGCTATTGTTTAAGCATTCATTGAAATAATAAGGCAAACATTACTGTTTCCAGTTGTGGTATTTGCTATGTTCACAAACCTCTTACTAAATGCTCAAAACACTAATATAAAACACTTCAAAACACGAATAAGTGATTCTGCTTCAAGCATTCATTGTCCTACCAGCTGAAAGGGTTAGCAATGGTAAGTCCCCAATGTTCTGAGTGAACTGAATTACATTTTAAAATTATTTCTGGTTTGAATAGTTTAATAGTTGTCTGTACTTGTGCCTTGAAATAAACAGCAGCCCCCTGCTCCACACCCTCCTCAAGTGCATGCATGCCACTGCTTTTTATTAAGACAATCAATGTTTAGTGTAGTATTTGATACTGGAGAGTATTTTCAAAAATACAGGGATGGAGTCATCTATAAAGCCATTTTCATTGGTGACAGCAATTTTGCTCATGCACTACACATGTTATAGTATTTTAAACAAAGATGGTCCTCTTGATTTAAATCCCAAATCAGTGGAGTGTGTTTGACTGCCTTGAAGAGCAGTTCTGGGTGGTGCGAAGGAAAGCAGCGCAGAGTCGGGAGGAAGAGATTAAAGAAGCACGGGGATCTGCCTCTCCTGCTCCCTCCCTAGCCCCGTCTTCCACAAGTCCCTTGGCAGGGGTCCCTTGCTGCCCCTTGCCAGTCCCTGGCCAGGGGATGACCGATGGATCCCCCCCTCCGCAGGTCCTTCAGGCTGGGGGTGCCTTGCCGCACTCAGAAATATCTCCCACACTCATGTGCTCACATTTCAAGGGTATTGGAGCACTACCTCCACTCACACAGGTTTCAGTTTTTAATGTGGAAGCCAAATGCACGCATTTTGGAGGTAAATTATGCAGAAAAATACTTTACATTTCTGCTGAGGCAAATGGTTTTTAAGTAGGTCTCATAATTACTTCGGGTGGAGAATGTGCTTTTTCTCTTTGGTCTGCTCACTTGCAGTTCATATGAGGAAGGATTATATTACTATCATTACACAAATACTTAAATGGGCCCATTGATTTGTTTATAAATGAGATATCAATGACAGTTAATTATTCAATAACTGATCATTAATTTTGGGCTAATGATCAGAGACCTCTAGGTCCTTCTAATTTTGCTTGGCTCAAAGGAGTAAATGAAATCTGTTTGTTAAAAGCATACAGCAGACTGCTAAGCATTCATTTTCATTCTGCTACAGTAAAGTAGTGTTTTAAACAGATTCATGAAATGTTTTAATACTACTCAAGCAAACCTATCAATAGAAGAAAAGTTAAACACACAGTCAAGGGGATTATTATCTAGCTGTCTATATCTTTCATCTAATCTGACACATATCCATGTGTTTTTTGTGGAAAACAATTTTTTGCTTACTTAAATGGCCTGGTTTTAATTAATCTTTCTCTCTTTTCCTTGCATTTTAAGCTATCCTAAAGATCAAGGACTGTTCATACCTACTGGGCTACATCAGTACCAGGTGATGTTCGAAAAACATTGATTATATAATTAGGGTATCACCTGTTCTTACATTTTTAATTAAAGTGCAATCCAAGTGTGCTTTCCCATACCTGTGTCATTACCCTAACAATTAATAAGCAACACAATATTTTCTCTCACTTCATCTGCATGGGGTTGAGTTCTAAAATTTCCAAAGAATAAATTAGTGAGGAATTAAGGTTACAAAATAGAGCTAATGTCAAGCTGAAACCCTTTTCATTAACTCAATGTTCACTTCTGCCAAGGTCTGCAGCACATATTTGATTCTGTAACATCAGTGTGCTGAGATCATTCCAACATCATAATAGAGCACATTTAAAACGAGGAATTGAAAGCTTGCAGCGTTAGCCCTGGATTTATTTGCTTTTCTTGGCTAAATGGACAAAAATAGCCTGGGTGGAGATCTGATTTCCGTTCACTTCAGTGGAGTTCATGCTGTGTTTGGCGAGTGCAAGGAGAAATCAGGAAGGTGGAAGAGTGTGCAAGAAGCTGCACAGTGTCACTTCTGCATGGACCACAGGCTTATTCAGATGTTTTAGTAATTAAGGTTCCTGTGAAACATAATATGTAAGTCAGTTTTCAAGAAATAGTGTGACAGACTATAAACTTCTCTTTCGTGTGCAATATGTATTTTGGGAAATGTAGAAAACTTATTTGAGTAACAGAAGGACTGTGATAATTCCCATGTGCAAAGCCAGAGTCGCAGCAAGCCCATAGGAGATGCACCTTCATGGTGGAAAAGAGACTGAAAAATACAATCTCATTAACGGGGAGACACTGTTCTAGTAAAAAAATCCCACCGTGGTTCAACATCGCAGCTGTGTCACTTCAGTGTGAGTGTTACTTGTGTGGTCACCAGAGGTCAGTGTCACCACAGGCTGCAGCGCAGAGAGGGAGGGAGATGCTGCTTATAAAAGATGAAAACAAGCTTGCCTGATCCCTCCAGAGTTTGCCCGTGCTCAACACCAAATATAACAAATTCACAAGCCTCTTTCTTCTTGGTTAGATGGAGGGTAGATGAGTAGGGGGGGTACTGAGGAGAGAGAAAAGGACAAGGGGAAAAAAGAATTGGGGAGCTGTAAGGAAATGGGAGCAGGAATAAAATAAACTTGGCTGGCTGCTTTGTGACCATAAAAGATATTGCCTTCAGATTCTCAAGCAGACAAGTCCCACCTGTGTTAAGGCATGTACCTAGCAATATAAATTACTGCCAGCTTCAAATGCTGAGAAATTATGAGGCTGGCTCACAGTGTTTAAATAATTTAAAAGTACTGTTTTCTTTTCCTTTGTCCATAGAGTTGGGCTGTTTTTTTCCTTTTTGCCATATTCTCAAGCTTTTCTCCACTAACATAATACCTGAGAAAGTGTGTATGTGTGTAATTTTAATGACATACGAAATCTTCAGGTTGTCTAGTTTGCCTCCAGGGGTTGCAGTTTTAAGAAAAACATGAGGAATAAAACCATGGGAGCTAGGAAGACTGCTGCCTCAGTTGCTTACCGTCCTTTGACAAATGCCCCTATAGCTGTGGCCTTTGTGTAAGGGTCAGAGGTGATGGATGAAGGGCTGTGAGCTTTTGTTGCTCCCTCACCTTGGTGTGACACCAGACCCTGACTCACTCAGGGTGTCAATGATGCCTTCCTCCACCCTTCCGTGCCACCCATTCTGCACATGTGTGGGGCTGAGAGTGGGCATGCAGGACACAGCAAAAGCTATGCTTGGGAGCAATCATTCAAGAGCAGAAGGGAGAGTAGAAACACTCACTTATCTCTTGGGGCACTTTGAGGTGTGTGAACAAGCTCAACAAAAAGTGCTTTCTACTGTTTTGTTCCTACTGGTATTTTTAGGAGTTAATCTCCTGCCAGTGTTAAAGCAGGTTGCAGCAATTTTAATACCGGTACAGAGAAATCCTGGGGTTAGATGCCCTGTATTTTGCAGGATTTTTTTGACAATGGCAGAATATCCCATTAGGAATGGAACTGTGTGTTGCAACCACAGCTTGAGATTTTTTCCTGCTGGATTATAATTTCTCTGTTCAGCTTTTGCAGTCTACCAAAGCTCTTGTGATTGCCATGCTGGTGTTTAAGCATCAATCCAGCCACATAGCTCAGAAGCAGTGGTGTAACTGCCATGAAAGAAACAAGTTTGTTCCCAAGCTCCCTCTATACAATGCTGTGTTTTAACATGAATACCTTCTTTTTGTGATTGTATTAATGGCCAAATTTGGAAAAGAAACTACTTTAAAACATCAGGTCTGGAGAATAATTTCTTGAGTAACCTGAGACATTTTTTACAATCAAAGAACATAGACTGTCTCTCACATTTACCTTCTATCAGGCAGAACTTCAGTATTTATCCAACCATATCAGCTGCTCTCAATTCACTTCAGGGTAAAGTCCTCTTCAATACTGCTCCAGAAGAATGATACTGCTTATCAAAAGGAATTATCTAGATAATGTCATGACAGATACATGACAAACTTGCTTTCTCTGCACAAGTCTTAGGGCTAAGCAAATACAAATTGAGCCTCTTTCCCAGGGCAAAAGGCAAGTTGATTTTTGCACAATCCAACAAAAGAAAAGTAGGACAGTACTCCACACTGGGCTTGAAAGTAGCACAGGGTAAAAGTCCTAAACCTGGCAGTCTTTAATGAAGACTCCATATTACTAAAATTTATAAATACCAGACATTTTGGTACATTTGTTCCAATACACTTTCACGTGATGAAGAGTTGCGATTTGCATGATGTTTACTTGGTCTCAGCATAGTGTTGTGATCTCTCTCAGCAGCTTCTACGATCTACCATGAGGATGCTGTCTTAGGTTTCAGTGCAAAGAGCTGAACAAATGTACACTCTTATTTACAATCTCATTATCTGAGATCCATCACCAGGCTAAGCAATTCACAGCAGCAGAATTCTAGCAAGTTCACATAGCTACACTGAATTAAACACATAATTTAAAAATAAAAACAGAAAAAATAATATAAATATAAGGCAAAATTTGAGTAAATTTGCATATTTTCACCAGTTTGTTTTCCTCTAAACATTTCTGAATACTTTACCACACATGTTCTTGTAGTAATCATTCCCCTCTCTTCCCCCCAAAATATACCTCACCTTTCCAAAATGCAGACATATCTCAGATCAAGGCAAGCCTTGAAAAAAGTTAAGACACAGCTGGGAAGATTGATACATTTCCTTAAAAATTTAACATAGCAAAAGTTCTTTGACCCCTAAAATCAAGTTCTCTTCTATAATTCTCAATGCTTTTTATAGGTTAGTCTGGTCGTAAAGTATTAACTCAGAAACACTTTCCAGCCATATTTAATGGTGGTTAGGGAACAACACACTAATTGTAAAGTAATAGTAATAACAACAATAATAGCCCATGTCATATGGGAGCTGGTAGAGATGAGTACATTCAATAAGTCTGATAGAAAGCATGAAATTTAATTAACGCTCTTTGGCAAACTTCCGAGTTGTGTCAAGAGATGGCAGAAGCCCACTTATGGGTTAACCCTGTGAGGCTCCTGAGTCTCAGTAACAGGCAGCTGAAAAACTTTCTGTGCCGCTTAAGCTGCTGACCACTCACTCCCACCATTTCTGTACTTTCTGCACCACACAGGGGTAACAGAGACACCACGACACTGCTGGTAGCAGGGGCAATTAAAATTACCCCCAGAGGATGAGCGTGTGCGAAAAAAAGAGATGTGTTGCAAAAACATGCACCTCTCTTTTGCAAGCTTGGGATGACAACACATTGCACCCTGTAAAGATCTCTGAATGCTGAGGCATGCTTTCAGCTCTTCAGACAGAAAAACACAGCAGTGAAGGCAGTAGCTATGCAAGGAAATCTCTTGCTTTATCCACCAATGTTTATGGGTACCTGACCTTGTTTGGGATGTACAAACTGTGGAAGATGCCAGGCAGGGTATTCATATTGTTTAGCTGCAGGGACTTAATACACACATTCAGAACTGCAAATTTCCTTCAGGTTCCATATTTCAGTGAAGTGAAATAGGTTCTGCAAGGAACTGAGCTTAGGCAACCTACTTCTGTCTCTGGCTGAATAAAAAGGATGGGAATGCTCCTAACTGAGGTACTTAATTATCCTCCCCTCCTCAAGTCTGACATCAAAGTGAGCAGCCTGAAGCTACTGCTCAGACCATCTTGGATGTCCCCACCTGCTGAATGGTCAGGCTGATGCCCGTGAGGGCTGCCTGCTAGTGTTGTAGGAGATATATCGGAGGAAGAGGCAATGAAACAATCCAGAGGTTTTTGGGGTTCCACATGACATGTGGTGGAGTAGGAGGTCTGGACGACTTTAAAGTCCCAGGTGGTATACCCAGTGTAACAAAGTAGAGGAGAAAATGCTGGGTAAAATTAGGTGATTAACAGAGAGAAAAAAAAAACCCAAAAAAACCCAACCAACCCTATTTTCACTAGGAAATAGTTTGCAAAATGTTGGTAATGTGTCCAAAGGTTAAAAAAAGGAGGTTGGCTTCAGGTTTTTTCTTGCCGTTAAGTGATGCACATCCACAGAGTGCTAAAGAAGGATGCAGAAGACTGGAGACCTGTGTTACTGAAACCTCAGTTTCACACATCTCTGCTAGCTCCTGCTCTGAGACATTCTCATTTCCAGTCCATCTAAACTGCAGACCCATGCAGTGCATCCTGAACATCTGCCTCACATCTTGGTCTTCCTCTCCTGAGATAGAGACCGTGGTCACAGGCCTCACCCAGAGGCAGGGCAAGGTGTTTGTAGGGGAACCATGCAACAGGGAAGCAGAGAGCTGAGGCACTTTCTGCTGGGACCTATTGACAGTTGGACAGCCTCTGGAAAAATTGAAAGGCATCCATAATGATTTGCTAGTAATTTTTAAAGGTGAAAACCCACAGTTTTCCTAGTTCCTGGAAGGCTGGGATTTCTCTAGCTACACATTTTGTTTAACCACTGGACAATTAACTGTGACTATATCTCCTTGACAATTTAGTCTGTTCTGTAACTCCATACTTATTTGTGCTGCCTGGTATGACTACTAAAATGCATGTATGTATGCATGTATGTATGTATGTATACTAAAATGCCTGGTATGTATACTAAAAATCTCCAGGTTTCCCAGTCCATAAATTTGATAAGTTTTTTCTGATAACACTCTGAATTGGAGCTGCAGCACTGCCTGTGATGCTACATGGAGAGAAGAGTCCTGCATTTATTCACAAAAAGCCCCATCACTCCAGCTCTCACAGGAAGGCAGACAAAGCACTGGTAGTTTGGATCCTTCTTGTCTTTTTTAAAGTCCTGTTCTCAGAAGCCTGGGACTGTCATAGGCAGTTAGGGAAAGTACTTGAAAATAGCACAATTTCATACCATTTGAAGTTGTGCTCTTCTACATATTTCAAATTCTAAATTACTAATAGTTTTTTTTTTTTTACTTCAGAGCAAGATACTGTAATATATGTGGTGTACATTCATATACATGTGAGTACCTTTACTTTTAAAAGACCACCAGGGAGACTTGCTGGCAATTTTCTATAGAGAAGGAAGTGGAAGTGGATGTGGACTGCTAATACCAGAATATTACCTACCATCTGGATAGGCTTAACACATGATAAACTCTGAGGTTTGGACATAGATTTGTGCTTGAGGAGGTTGCTTAAAAGCCTGTGTACATTGTACTGGCCTGACTCTCATCCTGTGGAGCCTTAGTCTGTTTCTTTTTAAAAGGTGAACACAGAACAACAATTGAGAGATATAGAAGCCTCAAATTTAGAATCATAAACTAGAAATAAGAGTGTGTTTAGAGTTTTTCTACTCTTTTTTTAATCACCTCTTGGTATTCAGCTACAGAGCTCTAGATTCATAGATTATGAAACCAAAGAGAAAAACTGTATTCAACTATTTTTTACCTCCCATTTAACAAGGACCAAAAGGCTTTTAAACTCCTTGGTTTAGCTCCAAATCTCAGCTTCTCTTGGAGCTACACAATTTATTAAAAATTTCTAGACGTGTTTCAATATTTTTTTCTGATGTGGAATCTATTAAATGTGTTAACACCTTGTTTGGGACTTAATTAACGTCACTGATAGAAAGTGTAACTTGTTACTTCAATTCACAACTACTGTAGGGTTGTTACAGTTATGATGGCCAGAGGGTGTAAACAAAGCAGATTTCATAAGATCCAGTAGTATTTTTTATAAGACAGATTGATACAGTTGAGAAAAATAGAGGAGATTTAGTGCTTTTACACCAAAGAGCTCACCCGTTTTTAATCAATGATATGAGTTAACCATAAAAAATAAAACTTCTCCCTGAAAATGCTGCCTGACTTAAGAACCATACATAATGGCATAATTAGTTGCGGTCAGTTATTGCAAGGGCAAATTATAAAACACTACTGCCTTCTGATGGCTTTTCTCTGGCCTGGGAAGAGCAGAATGGGGGACAGAGGTTCTGTGATGTACAGTGTTAATGTACAGCTATAGGAGCACCCTCCTATAGTTGTTTTATGCTCCCTCTTGTCTCGTTCTCTCCCCACTGTCCTCTTGCTGGGCTATGCCCCAACACTCTGTTGCTCATATATGAGTTATCAGGAGACTGATTCAGATGGCATTGTTTCAACAGTTTACCCTCTTTTTATTTATCACTGCTACAGTTTCCTAACTACCCTCAAAATCTGTATGTGATTACTTTGGCCTCAAATCATGCAGTTTTGGACAGGTCTCAAAGGGTCATCTAGACCATATCTCTACTAGAGATCAGATGAAAGTGAACTTACATAGACCCAACATAATTAATCAATTCTTAAAAATCTTCATTGAGAAACTCTCAGCTTTTCTAGGCATCCTCTTTGTGACAATTAACTGTAGTATATTTCAGAAAGTTCTTCCAAACATCTCTTCTAAGTTTTTTCCTCTGAACCAATACAAATATTTCACAGCATGGCATTGAAAACTGATCCCTGAGGACCTGACTAGGAAAACATAATTTCTGTGAGAATTCCCTGTTTGCAATTTCAAGAAAAACTCATACTTTTAAAGCTATTCAGGATACGCCATGTTGAGTTTATTATTGTTTTACTTTGTTAATCAAAATTTTGTGAGGTACCAAGTCAAATGCCCTACAGTACTTGTGTGAACATTATTACCTTTATCAACAAAATACATCCAATATTTGAAAGCTAATGAGCTATCTAAGACAGTTTCTTAATCATGCCTATTCCTTTCCAGCAGAAAAACCCAAACTTAGTCCTTCTCCTGCCAAGCCCTTCCTCTGGCTAATTTGAAATACCTCTTTTTCAGAAAATTGGGAGAGAATGAATCTTGTTTTGTGAAAGGGGGAAAAACAAAGCTGTTGCTTCCTGCTTTCTCCTTACCTCTTCCCATTGCCTACAAGAAAACAAGCTGGCTAAGTTGTACATGTACATATAATTAAAGTGAAGCCATTTTGGAAATAATTCCAATTTACGATGAAAAAGTGACATATTAGCTCGCAAATGATGTGTTTCAAAATTAGAGGTGTGCATAGGTTAAGTTTAAGTTGATTGTTAAACATAAAATATGTCAATTAAAAAAACCAACAACCCTACTAACTACTGTCATTTTCAGAACAAGTGAATGAGAACATCAAGTAATGAATTGAAATTAACTTGTTTCTCAGTAATCACAGTCTATCTAATTTCTTATGTCTTAAACATCTGTTACTTACACATCAAAGGAAGGGTGGTTATATTGAAAGAAGCTGGACAGTGTAGCTAGCTACGGGGGAGCCTTCCTTGCCAAACAGAAAATACCATACTACATCACGAGGAAAAAGGAACCTGAGTTATTTTTGCCAAGACATATTTTAGCCATATATTTGGTATTTCCACAGAGAATTCCTGCTCAATTATATGCTTTGGGATAAGAGGGCAACAAAAATTAAAGTGATTATTCATTACAGTTATTTTCATTATATTAATTTTAAAATCAGTTTCACTATCTTCCCCCCCCAGTTCCTTTACCTGAAATCTGTCTGAAGTGAAGCCTAACTTCAGTGCAGTGTAATTTAATGGGAGGTTTTGCTAGGAAGAGGTAATGAACACCTGTATCAAAAGTAGTGGTTACCATAAAATGATACGTGTGTTAAATATTTACCAGATTGCAGTATTATTTTCTGCTCAAAGTTTACGGAACTACTTAGTGTCCTAGGCTTGATGATGTGATAACCCTTGGTAAATATTGATTTTTAAATGGTGACCACTGTACAAATTTATACTTGCTAATGGAGGTCCACAAAGCAAACAGTACTAATTGAGCAAAAGCAAGGCACTTCTTCAGCTCCTATGTTTGACTTGACATATTGTGCCAGACACGATGCAGCTCCCATGTGTCTCTCACCAAAACCAGGGATGTTCACCATAACTCTGGGCAATGTGGAGATTTAAAGATAAAGAATAAAATATCTGGTGATTTTTCCTTGTGTAATGCACATCTTCGTAAAAAGCCAGAACTGTTCTCAAAACACTCATCATTCTATCTCCTCCTAACACGTGCTTTTGCTGCCTCACACTTCCTTTCACATTTTTTAGCCTTTTAATCTTTGTGTTTTCAAACTCTTTGGCAAAGCAGAGTCATTGCTAGTAGTTCTAATGGCGAAGCTTTCCCTCAAACCATGATTCTAAGGATCTGCCTTGTTGTTCCTCATTTCAAAGACTCACTCATAAGAGGAACTGAAGAGTCACCCTGACATCACGGGGCTAAATTTTTGGACTGCAGAAAGAAAGGTGTTAAGACTCACAGAACACAGATCTCAGTGTCATGGGCTGAGATCTGAAGGTGTCGTAGTTGAGATGGAGACAATACAAAGCAACACATTCCATTTTCAGAAGGTTTCAAACTGTTTTTATTATAGTATGCACGCTTTTTATACATTCTTACAAAACTCATAAGTTTACACTTTACTCATTGGTCACAAAAGTCAAACAAAGTGCTTATTGGAATAGGCAGTTGCACGTTTCTCTCATTTATCCTTCTTTCTTTCTTGGTTTCTATATCAGTGACCTTGATAGAAAAGTCTTTCAGGGGTAAACATAGATCCTTTTATCAAACTTCTCTCTGGCTCACAGAAGTTGTAAAACCTCTTCCACATGAAGGGGCTTCATCACCATTGCACAACGGCTTGGAGGCAACATTGGAGAGACCATCCATACATTTGTACTCTGCCAATCTGCACTTGCACTTAGTTATTTTATGCAGAGAAGGAAAGAATTCACTGTGCAAGTGATGTAGAGTTACTTACTGGGTGTAAATGCTTTGCCCATGTTCCAAAAATACTTAACATACTGGAGGCTGCATGCTGCAAGATTCTTCATTTTAAATGCATAGAATTGAAGAGATTGGGTGATTACCGAGAAAAACTGCTTATGCATTGCTGGACCTTAAATTTCACCCATTTACCCTAGGCTGAGCACCCCAATTAAGGCTGAAGCATATCTTCTGAAAAGAAATCCTAACTTGAGATGAGTTGAATTTTTTAAAAAATGGAAAATCCCCAACTTTCTTTAAGATGACTTTATCAGATTGTGCATCACTCCCCTGGCATTTCAAGCATAGTGAAAGTCGACATTCAAAAAATTTCTTCTGTCACATTGTAGAGAAGAAGCAAATCAGTAATAGCCAAATTTGGTATACTGTATATAAATTAATAATAATAATAATAATAATAATAATAATAATAATAATAATAATAATAATAATAATAATAATAATAATAATAAAAATAACTGTGTACGTGTAGGGCAAATCTTTACCAAGAGCTTTATGCTTAGAGAGGAAGCTATTCAGTGAATTATTATAACTAGATAGAGCAAGACGACCTCAAATCAGATTTACCTGCCCTGCTAGTGTCCACTAGAGAGTGAAGAGCTGTTGAAGAAGCACTAGGAATAAGGCAGTAATGACCCTCCCAAGCTTGCCTTTGTTAAGTCCATTGCAGTGGAAGGAACAAGTAAAACCTAAGTCCATGGAGCTAGTTAGTCAGATACCTTCAGGCCAGAGGTATTTATAGGTTAAACTTATGAATTGTGTGCTTGTATGAATAAACTCCTGATTTACTTCAACTCTTCACCTTCTTCTGAAGGGGCAGGATTTTCTAAAATATTTTATGATTTTTGAAGTGAATTTTATGTTCCATGTAACAGCTTAGCTTGACAGCCAAAGATCTTTCAGCATGTTACACTCAGGATTTGACCTGTATTTCAAGCATGGCCTCCATAGGTAAAAGGTAGTATTGCTAGATGTTGTGTACCCCTCAGCCACCTGGGCTCAGTTTGAGTGGGAACTCTTTTAGATCTCTCTTTTAATGGTGCTCCAAGCTTATGTCTGTAAGGAAAGAAGTTGTAGCAAATGACCAGTTAGCAACCAAGAACATTACTGGGTGTTTTGAATGTTTTTTGCTGCTATAATTGCAACCTACTGTTACATTTCTGCAGCTATAGAGCAATTGTATATTTGCATATAATATATGGGTCACTGGTATGAGAACACTAACAGGTGCTTCCAACGATCTTATTGCTTTCTTAAACCATAATGATGTATTATCAAAACCTACAGCATTGCCCCATAGTATCTTTACTTCAAAACACTGAAACTGAAGAAGGAAAAATACATACTTTCTAAAGGGAAAGCCTGAGCAAATTTTGCTTAGCAAAGATACCGGGTCTCAGTCAGCAAGGCTAAGTAGTGAACAGAACAGAGCCTTCTCAGTTGGATAGCAGTGAGGGGCTCAGCCTTTCTGTACCATGTCTGGGGACAGGCATGTCACAAGCCACACATGCTGTAAAGCCACTTGAGAAGCCTCCCAGAAGCCTGGCTGACAGTCTGTGGAGGTTGTGACTGCTGGAAACCATACACTTCAAACTGTTGTAAACTCAGAGAAATCCTTGCCACAAAATCAAGGCTTTGAAAGCTCAAGGCTTTCAAAAACCTTACTAGTGTATTATTGAAGGCACTTGAGTCTTTTCAGCTAAGATTTTCAGCTTGGTTTTCCCAAGGTTTCAGGACTGATCCCTCTAAGGACCATCACCTGTCATATCTGGAGGGAGCCAGCCTCGTTGCCCACATGGTTTTGTGAGATCTTGCAACAGCTGAGGAAGACAATTCAGCCTGTGAACTTTAATACACAGCTGAAGTTTAAAAATCTCATGAGAAGTCATATAAAATCAACTGCAGTAGATGCTGCCCTAGAGCCTTACAAACACTGAACTACAACACACAACACAGCAACACAGAAACTGTTTCATAACACAAACCCATTGCAATTTCATCTATTAATGGCACAGAAAATCACTGAGGCCAAAAGAGAAGAGAATCTCCAAGTCTGTCTCATCAGCTTCTTGCCAAATTGTGAACTGAAATTGGAGCAAGACCTTTAAATCTGAAGCAAAATCTGGCAGCCCCTAAAAAGATTTGGGCTGGACTATGTTGCATGACTTCAGCTCTGAATCCAATTTATTTGTACTAAACCTACAGTTACTATCAGCAGGTTTGAAACTAGACATATATGTCAGTTGAATATATGAATATATGCATTATTTTTTTCTGGGTATATCCTTAGCTAATAAACGTTACAAACTTTTTTTTTGTCTTATCTTTGTACATTTACTCTGTGTTCTCTATGGTGAGTACCTTACATATTCCTAGCATCCTCTTCTCCTTTTTCTCCACTACAACTTTTATTCTATAGAAGTGAGACACATCAATGACTTGTATTTGTTAATATCATTTAATGGTTCTCCAGGTGATTTTATTTATATTCTCTCCTTTTCTAAGTTACTCAGCTATATAGACAAATGTAAATATGCATACATATAGCTTTACAAGAAATAAGGAAAATATTTTACATTATTCCAAGAAATAAGGAAAATATTTTACATTATTCCAAAACTGTGTACCAATTAAATTAGTGAAAAGGTTTTGTTATCAGTTACAATGAAATACCTGCTCTACTGAAGTGCCATCCTGGACTTCAACCAAAATTACAAACACCTTTTTCCCCATGCATTTTTTTTTTTTTAGTTTGCACTTCTCACTATGTGCAGAAGTCTTAGTGCACAGTAAGGTTAGATGCGCCCAGAATACAGAACAATGAAATATTTACAAACAGATGAAAGTGATATGTGTGGGGTTTGTGTGTTTGGTGGGGTGGGGTTTTTTTTTGTTTTTGTTTTTGTTTAAAGAACAAAACTGAAGTATATCTTGAGCTTTTGGCAGGGCTTGGAATGATTTTAAAATGTCCCAGAAGTAGGAGGAACAGGCTGAAGAAAAGCTGCCTTTTCCTACCAGAGGCTTGAACAAGGCATTCTATAGCGTTGTCCTGCTCATGTAAGTGCTTGGATCCTCTGCAGGCCATTTCCCTTGTGACTGAAGGAAGTCTAGAATTTATTTTTTTCAAGAAAGTGTTTTAGAGTATGTATGGACTTCCAAGAACAGTTAGGTAAAACTACATTAAGATCGACATAGATGTGAGAAATCGTGGCTTGTATTTGAAAATGCTTTATTCCATATCATCTCCCCTGCCACCAAAAAAAAAGCAGAAATAACACAATAAAAATATAATCAGTGGAATTATGAAAAGAAGAAAAATGTAAAATGTGTTTAGAATTTATAAATTTATACTAGTGTTTATATATTAGTTATAATGAGTTTATAGATCAGCTTATTGTAGTAAAACTGACAAAATAGGTGCCTGTAAATGACAAACTTACTTTGTGTCATGGTCTTTCTACTTATGAGACAAAACATGTTAGAAATAATGATGCATCTGGAGTGTGTGTTTATTTCAAACTCTGAAAATTAAACTCTCAATATGGAGAAATCCAGTCATAGCACATAAAAGAGAAGACACAATGAGATCACCAGAAGTTTTCCAGCTATGTAATGCAACAGCTGGGGGGTATTGCATGTTTCCTTGATCTGTAAAGGTATAGAAAATTATGTAGTTTTGTTCATTGGTCTGGAAAACAAAAAATATGTTGAAGCAAGCTCACAATTACTCTTTCTTTTAGGTCCAAGAAAATGTTATATGAAGAATGCCATTTGGTGTCTATACCTGTAAACTGTTTTTGTTTCATTGAATATAATATGTTGGAAGGGACCCCTCAGGATCCTTGAGTTTCAGATAATTCTCTTGAAGATGCAGTTGATGAGAGGTCTCCTTAACTGATGAGAAATCTACAGTGGTTCAAATACTTGCAACTCTCTGGACTTAGGCAAATTTGCTATTTTGATTATTTGTTTTTCTGGAGTACTTGTAGGGTCTGCAGTTCTCCTAAAGAATCACATAACTTTTTTCAAATGCCACAAATTGTTGTTTTTTTTTTTCTCATGAGCCAGAGATTTCCTAGATTTCCGTTAGAGCTACCCATATTGTAAGACTATGAATTTTACAGTGAGAAAAATATATCTTTTGAGTAGCAGCACTAGATAATTTATCCTCCTATATATATATCATTAAACACTTGTGGCCCTTTTACTGCTGTGACAGCCAATGAAGAGTGCTCAGTCATATCAAGTTTTTAATCAACTACTTAGATTACTTTAAAAAACTCAGATTGCTGGCACAAAT
This sequence comes from Camarhynchus parvulus, assembly GCF_901933205.1. NCBI lineage: Eukaryota > Metazoa > Chordata > Aves > Passeriformes > Thraupidae > Camarhynchus > Camarhynchus parvulus. The sequence continues at coordinate 29,549,780 of NC_044571.1, read as the reverse complement.
TTAAACAATTGGACAGAGCACAACCAACAATTGGCGGGCAAGACTGGGCAAGCCCAGATGGACTCTGACCTTATCTTCTTCCTAAAAAGACTGAATTTCCACTTTTTAGGCTTCATATGTACCAGAAGAAAGAATCAAAAACATTATCTGGTTTTTTTGGGGTTCTGATAAGTTACATAGCTTACTTTTTTTATCTAATTCTGAAATGTAAAGAAGTCAGAAGTCAGCTAAAGTAAAAAGGAAATGAAGAGTGGTGGTTTTGCCACCCCTCATTCTTGTTATTCAACCAGCTCAAATTTTCTGCCTAAAAGCTAATGCAGAGTTTTGCTGCACTTGTGTTGTCTGCTCAAATGGCTTCTAACTGGGCGCTGTCAAGAGTACTCGGTCTCCATCTGTGACATGGACGTGTCAGGCAGAGCATGCATAAAAGGACACTGTTTCTAACTGCTCAGAAGGAGCCCAGCAAGCCATCAGGGCTCAGGGCAAGCCCAGACCGGGTCTCTTGCTGGTAAATTCATTGTGCTGACTGACAGTGCCCTGCAGGTCTCACTATTCAAGGGAAGGGTGAACTTTCTCTACAGGAAAATGAGCTTTTGTTTTCACCTTCAGTTTTCACCTCTGAATTTCAGTGACCATCTCAGATAGCAAAAGTTCTCAACCTGAGCCACCCCAAATATTCCTCCTTCTCCAAAGAAAATTCTTGCTATTCTGCAGAAGATCTTAGTTTTAATCCAATACTGACCTTGGAGTAGCTAATGATCTTCAAGTGCTACCCAGCTCTGAAATAAGCATCTAATTTTTCATTTAACTATACAAGACTAAATATTTAGTTTAATTATTTGTGGGTGGCCATCCATTCTTAATCAGCTCAGAAAATCAATATTTATTGTATTTGTGGAAAACAATATTTAAGGCTGGAATAGCTCGTTAATGAAATAAACCTATATTTTCTCATTGCTTCACATTTGTTTGGTTTTAGAGAAAAGTTATGATACCATTTAATCATTGGAAATTGCTGAACTGGAAGTTTTCAAAATTTCCCTAATTTGAAGTCACAAAAAATTTAATCATGTCCCAAAGCACCCTCTTCATATATTCTGTCCCTGAGTATATATGTTAATGTGCATTAATTATACTCTTTCTGAGCACTGTACATGTTTCTGACATTAGGATTCTACATTACAGTGAAGGATTATTGTACTTTTTAGGCCCACTGCAGCTACAGCAGCTTCAATCACTTTAATATATTTTATTACAAGTAGCATTTAATTAACAGTACATCTACTGTCCATGTGAAGGATCCAATACTGCACAGGTTTAGGCATATTCTTAATTTTGTGCACTCTGGATAGTCCTATGGAGCTGATAGTTTTGTTAAAAGAACAGGATTCTAACCCCCAAAAAACCACTTAGACTTTGACTGCTGCATGAAGTGGCTGGCACTGCAGAGACATGAAAGAGGAATGAGAACTGTGGCTAAGAAAAATAAGATATTTTGGGCAGGATCAGATTAATTTCATTTCTGCCTACATTTTATTTTTAAAAGGAATCAATTTGCTGGTACTGTAAGATACAAGTTTTTGTACCTGAAGAGGCCTTCTCAGTATGCTCAGGTATCTCTTGCAGGGTAAGTTTAAGGTATTTGTATAGGACAGTAAGCAACTGTGTTTGGATTGGAGCTTTTACGTTCTCTATTGTGAAAAAGAATCATTCAAAGATATATATATGTATATATATATATGTGTATATATATAATTTTTTAAAGAAAAATTGGAGATAGAATCTTTTGGAGAGTCAAGAAAATACAATATTAATGTTTTAGGGAAAGGGCAGAACAGCTTTAAAAATTTGTCTTGGTCTGGTACCTGTCACATACCTTGTGCATGCCTCTTCCTACATGGATTTCCTGTAGGTTCCTCAAGGCAGATATAAAGTATGCTGAACTAAAGAGTTAAACAAAACCATCACTACACAAAGGAGAGGTTTCAGGGCATTTTCAAAGTCTTGCTAGTTGTTTTGTGCTTGTTTTGTACCTTTGGTCACACTCTGCATTAGAGATGTGGATGCAGAAAAGATGGGAATCTTCCAGCACCGCCCGAGCACGGTTTAGGATGGGGTTGGAAAAAATACAGGATGAACTGATGCTGTGCTAAAATTTTGGTTTTCTGTTGGAAGTATTTATTAACACTAAGAAATAAATGGGCCATTGCATGTGGCAAAGAAGTATCAACATTTAATTATATCTATCTATATCTATCTCTATCTCTATATATCTATCTATCTATCTATCTATCTATCTATCTATCTATCTCTTCATATTTAATCACAAGTTTTAAAATCTTTCCTTCAGAAAGAATGCAATTCCTTTAGAAGGGTGTTGAACTGCAAATTATCTGGAAGCTCATACTGTTTGAAAAATTATTGCGTCCCGTTTCTGTGAAACCACTAGGTGGAGATGTAGGTTTACCAAGCTAGGATTGCAATAAGCTTTAAAAAGAACAAGATTGAAACACGCCTCTTAAAAAAAAAAAAAAAAAAAAAAAAGAACCAGATTGATAAATTATGTATCTTGTTGGTTACAAATTCCAACACATCTTTGAAGAAGGAAAAATGGGAAAAAACTAAATGCTCAGTTGTAAAATTGTCCAAGCAAATTATTATTTTTAAGACACAAGTTCTGATGTTTAAGACTGAGAGAATAATCACTTCATGTTATAAATTGTCTGCTGCCAATACACACACATTTTCCTTTATTCTTCTACCAGCTGCTAGCTCATGCTATCAGTGGTCAGGAACAAACAAACAAAAACTACTCCTAAATTTTTTAGCCTGCTTTCAAACTTTCAAACCAGTGGATATATGCCAGCATCTGGCAGATTTTGGGACAGTTTGCTGAAGTTGAGGGAATTACTTTTAATTCTGGCACTGTTTCAGCATCCTGATATCTGGTATAAGATGTAAAAAAGTATGATGTTCTGAGCTGCTTCCTTTAAAATAAGACTTGCTTCCTTCTGTCTTTCTGCTATACATGGTTGATCATTGAAAATGAAAATAAGAAGTTGAATGAAAGGGTTGTTTATTTGTATTGCTTCCACTTTCCTTCTACATAAACCTTTTCTGATTCTACTACTTATCTATGTGCACTGCAAAGCCTCCCACATCAGACAACAAGAATCTGGGCATTTTACAGCAGGGAAAAAGGATTCAGAATTCATTCATATTTCTCCTGTTATTTGAAAATGCTCAAGCAGCTCATGTTAGGTTTTATGATGGGTAGGAAAAACAAGTGCAATCTTTACTTCCACCCCTCAGCATCAAAAAGAAGTTCACTAATGTAGTCTATCCTGCCTTCAGGTTCATGTAAGGGTTCTGGATTTACTTTTTTCCCCTGTTTTTGTTACCGTAACTTTCAAAATCCTGTTAGAAAGGATGTAGAAATGAGCTCACCTCTTTTTGAAACATTAGAAAAAGAAATGCGTGGCAGATATTAGTTCGGAAAAGGTCAGTATCTTCATAAAAAGGACCTCTCCTTTTCTTTAACCTTGGATATGGATCTGCTTTTAGCCAAGTGTCTGAGATTTAATACCGTTTACTATAGGCCCTTTAATTCCACTAATAGTGTGTGAAAGTCTTAGATGTAAATGGGTAAATCATGTATCAGTTCTAGCTTTTTTTCTTTCTGATTTCTGTCAAAGTCTACTTGATTACTGATGAAAAAATTGGGAATGATAGTTCAGAAGTAAAAATTGAGCATTGCAGTGTTTTAGATTACACTGTCCAGTGATTTTATTAATTCTGTCATGCCTGCAATTTCTAGGGCTATTTCTAGGGAGGACAGCAGAAATGAGAGTAACTACTAAATATTTTAACAAATTAGATCAAAAGAAGAGAGGCACTTCTTTTTCTGCTAGAAAACTCTTTAGACTCCCACCATCTGACAAACTCTCAGAACTGGCGATGCAGGGTCCTGCAGCTGTATTCATCATATTCAAGGGAAAATGCAGGCTGTTAGGAAGATAAACAATGAAGCTCTTCCAGTAGCTAAAACCATAGAAGGGGAACAATTATAGTAAGAAATATAAGAAAAGGGAGCTTCCTTAACAAGTGATATTTTAATTTTGCAGAAAGTGTATCCTTGCATCTTAAAAACAATATTTCTCATACTCTTACACTACCCTTCCACACTGCAGTGCTTCACAATTAAGGCTGTTAATAATAAAATGGGAATCCTCATTATTTATGTGGACTAAAAAAATCTCAGGCTTCTTCAGGATAAAGTACTTCAGATCTTGCATGGTGAAAATAAGATCATTAATTGTTTTATTTTTGAGTATTACCACAAGTTCTAAGAAATAGAGGAAGACAGATAAATCAGTGCTAAGCAGAAATGCAAAAGGAAACCTAGTTGGGGAGATGGCAGAGTTCAGTTTTTGACTTAAAGGACTGTGTGATTTATTAATATTATAAAAATACCTGGCATTTTATAAATACAGGCATCTACACAAGCTACAAGTTCTTGTGTGCAGAAAAGAATGAAAAAAGGGAGAAAGATCCTTGGGTTGAATAGAAAGGATAAGGTTAAAGCTTCAATTTGCAAAGCATTGCTTTCAGGAAGAATCTTTGTTTTTTGAGAAGTAGAAAGAGTCACTGAGGTGAGAGTATTTCAACTGATGAAGAGCAGCCTGCCTGCCTCCAGGCTAACACTTTAACTCCATCCCAACTAAAACTTGGGTTTGCTATAATCCAGTTCAGATCCTTACCCCAACCAACCCCCGCTTCCGCCTTCTCAGCCGACAATCTGCCCATCTTTTCATCCTACATTAGCTCTGAATGCCTCCTAATCAGTTACAGATTTATAAGGACTACGAAGAGCCCCTGCATTAAACAGCTTTTTCTCCTCAAATGTTGAATATGAAGTTCTTCTTTCAAAGCATTGCCTACTGTGGTCACACATACACTTACAGAGGTACTTGCCAAAATAACCCAGCACAGAATTAAGGCTCTTGTGACAGTCAGGGAAAAGAAAGATTTCATCTTAATCTGAATGGAAAAAAAAAAAAAAAGGAAATAAAAGAAAAAATAGTGTTTGGCAGGTGACTCTTGCTTCTAATCTGTAATGTTGCATCTTAACCCTTTTTAAGCTACAGTGCAAGTTTGCCTCGAGTCATACCTTTTTTAATGTCCCTTAACAATCAAACTGTAATAAGAAATTGAAAGAGGCAAGAGTTTTCCAGCTTTAAGATTAAGATTGCAGCACAAAAGCTGGGTACCTAAGTTCTCTGTTTCTTTGTCAATCTCCCTTCACAAACAATCTTTAGCTCTCTCTTTAGAACTATATGCTAAGACTGTTGGACTAAGTTAAAATATCTTCTACCGAGCTGTCCCTGGTTTTAGTGTCTGATAGGTGCAATGCGCACGCTCAAACACAGAAACATCCTAACTCACAGCCACTGTAACAAACTGGAGGGTACAGGGAGGGGGGAGGAGAGGGGGGAGGACCACCCTCTGACGATCACATCTGAGGAAAACAGACGTTCCCCTCACCTTGAAACCCTCTCTACTTTTAGATGAGAATACATTTGATCAAAACACGATGCCATTCATCTTATGTGGCTGTTTGTCGATCATAGCTCCTGGAAGGATAAGCAAACCCTATGGAAAGGCATTTATCTAAATTATCCTGATAAAATGCTATCACTCTGTGGGAAAAGAAAAATGAGGCAGAATGCTAGGTTCTACCCAATTATACTAACCTGGAGGAAAATCAGGATGTGAAGTTGAACTACACTTAACAAAAGTTGGAGCATTGGTTTCAAAAAAGAAAAACTTTCTTTAAATGAACTTTCTCCTTCGTGAGGATTCAGCCTGTTCGAAAACAAAAAGCAAAAAAGATTAAAAATATGAACTGCCTCTCCCATTCAAACAGCATATAGTTAGTGTTTGTGACTTTCCCCTTGACAATTAGATAAGAAGATAAATGCATAGTTTCTCTTAATTAGCCTTTCTTAATTAAAAACACCAGAGGTATTTGTGATCATAATGAACTCTTCTGACAGAATGGTCACTTGTTCTTCTGGATGTCACTCCATGAAAATTAGATTAATTTTTTTAAAGAGGTATAAATTCTGTGCTAAGAAAGAAATAAATGATGCCCGCAAAACAGTGTCCCCTTGGTTTTATCTGAAAGAGATGGATGTGTATCTTGTGGGTTTTAGAATGGTGTGGGGCAGTATTAGCCATCATTAGCACCCCAGTATGGATCCAATTCACTAATTACTTATGCTGTCTTGGTTCACTGAGATTTAAGTACCAAGTCAATCCCATTATCTGCAGTCTCCCAAGCTTGCCAGAGTCATCCGTCTTTTATGGAAAAAAAAAGCACAAGGGTTATCAATAGGACCCTGAAATACTTGGGATTTTCCCACTTCAGGAGGAGGCAAGATTAGTCCTGACTAAAGTTGCATCTTCTCTAAGCTGCTACTTTGGATGTGATAAAAGTGAACGCTGACAATTATCCATTACTACATAAAGAGTAGGAGAGAGAGAGAAGGAGGCAAGAGCAGTGAGGAGAGAAGTCTGCCACACACGCCTGCATCTGTCCTACGGTCGCAGGCAGCTTTTCATATCACCTCAGAGCTACAAATTACAATTCATCTGTTACAAACACATGATAATATAGTCAGAAATCAGAAATTAAAATATTCCAACGGCCTCAGGCCTCCTCAGAGAGAAAGAGAGAGGGAGAGAGGCTGAGAGGGAGAGAAGGAGGAGGGAGAGGAGAGTGAGGAGTATGCCGAGCCCCTGCACTGCCTGTGTTGTTTGTGCCCTCCCTTCTCCATCCTACATGTTTAATGTCTGCGGCAGTACCGAGGCCTTGTCTGTTTGGGATGGTTGATTGACATCTGCTCTGCCGAGAGGAAGGAACTGGCAGCTATTGGCAGCACTGTCACGTTCATTTGCACACTTTATGAAGCAGCAGTGTGGCTACTAATACAAAAAGAAATCTTCTAAGCAGCATGACATCTCTTGGAATGGAATATTTGTCTTTACAAATGATTGCACTGCTGCCAGTACTTGACATGGTGCTCGCAAACATGTGTAATTGTTGGAAGTGTAATGATGATTATTTGCATATTTAATGTTCAAACAAGTACTGGAGAAGCAACTTAGACTAAACCTTTTATGGGTAGGATTTAAATATGTTCAGCATCAGCCTGATGAGTCCCAGAAAAGAGTTGGGGGTCTGAGAGGAGAGCACACGAGCATGGTTGCTTTATGAAAGGGAGTTTAAGAAATCACCCTGGAATGTGACACTTCTATAGGTTTATTTTGAGACAGATTTCATATAAATTCCTCTCCCATTCATTTTAATTGCTCAAAATTATATTTAAACGTAATTATACGAAAATTTAGGAATGATCTACTTATCATGTGTCTGAAATCAGCCAAACAGCAAACTGAGGAAAGTAGATGTGCAAGCACATGTTTACCAGTTACATCAGTTTACAGAAAGCCTGTGTATGATGGCAATGGCACTCATTTTAAGTCTTTGGTGTAAGTGTGACGAGGATGCAGGTCATGGGAGGGAGGCTTAAAAAACCTTTTTCCTAGGCTGGAAATGCAGCACTGAACATTTGTGCTGGAAATCAGAGCGATGCCCCACTTGATATAAGAGGGCTTTCCTCCCTGTCGAAAGCACTTCTGTTTCTGCCTTACAAAGAGATTTTTCACTTTCCTGTTCCATGTTATTTTCCTTCTTTTTTAAATCTCGTGACACAGAGACCTATTCAGCACACAGACCTTTCATGCACACATGTGTACGCAGGCATGCATAGCTGCATGTATGAAGGGGAAAGTGTTTTACAGAAGGGCTCTCCAACACAGCAGAAAGAACACTTTTTAAGGCAGTATGGTTCCCCTGGGATGGATACACATTGGTTTTATCAGTGAAATAATTTCAGATGTTACAGATACATGAATGGCAATTTAGCCCTTCACCTTAAGAAGAATTTCTTTAACTGAGGACTTCATCTCTCAACTATCTTTCTGACATTAAAGAGATGTCTTCTCCATTTGAAACGTTCCCTTTTTAAAATATTTATCTTAGCAATTAGCTTTCATCTCCCCACCCTACTCCAACATTCCTTCCCTCCTACCTTTTAATCTCTTTCCCTTCTCTTTTTTGTGTGGTCTCAGTACCAAGAGATTTATAATCACCAAATCCTACATTGTTTGAGGGGCAGCACAATAAACTTGACTCAATTATCATGCTGTAAATTGATTTAAAAAAAAAATCTGATGAATGAATAGAGACTGAATATCTTTGTCTCTGACCCTGTCGTATCATCAGCAATTCTCTGGCAGAACTCCTACATGATTGACAATGCTGCTAATGAACACTGTCTTAGGCCATGTAATGATTTACCTGCCATGAACAAGGTTTGGCAATGCTACCTTTGCATACCCATCAAAAAATTAGTCCTTTAAAAACCATGTATATTGTCTTGAAACACAGAAGTGTCTGGAAATTAATAGAAAAGTGGAGGCATAAGATAAATACATGTCTGATCATTAAGTTAATTAGGATTGTTTTGTTGCTTATCTTGTTCTAAAAGCACTCTCCCTCTATTTATTTTAGCCACCTGTTGTCTCATCCTCACAAGAAGCCAATATCATCCTTTATCTGACCAGCTCCTACCTTATTATTTTACCCTGGCCAACAGCTAATCCAGAGAGTATTCAGCTGATTCTGGTTGCAACCATTCCTCCCTACTGAATGTATGTTGGACTTCCGTATTTGTTTTTTATTTTAACTTTTACATTCACTCTCAGACCATCTGCTTGCTTGGTCTTCTAAGAAGCTGAAGGTACAGAAAAGTTTGTACTACACCTAGTACTAGCATGCAGCTCATTGGTCTTCTGACTCCACCTCCAGATCCCAACCAATCCTCCTCACCATACTAAGAGGGAAAATGCTACGGTGTGAAGGATTCCTTTGATGACCACAGGTGTATACAACACCCACTAGTCCCTGAACAGGATTCTGGAAGAAGGGCATTCATGTTGCTTTGTCAGCAATAAAAAGGCTATTTTACTTCTTCAGACATTGTGAAACATCCAAACCCATGTTTGCTGGTTCATTGAACACGCTGCTCATGGGGTGTGCATCAGTATGTACTCCAGGTACACTTCCACCAAATGCAACTTACCTTAAATACAGTCTTGCATTTCTGTAAGAAGTTAATTGCTTGCCTAAAGAAATGAGAGTGAGGGGGCACTGGAAGGTGGCTAGGAAAAGTGATGTTAAAGAGAGGAGGGGCTCATGAAAGAAACAGACTGCAAAGTTGAATTTAGTTCCTTATGAAATTCTTTGAAGAAGCAAAAGTATTTAAAAAACATATGACAATAATTAGCAGTATTTCTTTGGGGATTTGCTTGTTTGACCTTAGCCTTTTAATCTGTCAAAATATGCTAATAAGCCTGACAGACAGAAAGATAAAATACAGAGACAGATGAACTAACTGAGAAAACATCAGTACAATGCTGAATATACTTGTGGAAAAAGAAAAGAAAAAGAGTGCAATTAAACATTACCTCAAGGCTTTGATGACATGCTCACTATCAGGGAAAAGTTGCCTTCAAATTGGAGGGAGTGTATACATGTGATCACTAAGACTGTAGCTGGCATCTCAGATTTTCTTTTGAATAGAGAGGCATTTTTTTAACTTCATTTTCAGTCTCAAATTTTAATCTAACATATTGAAACACCACTTTCTGCACATTGCCTTACTGCTGGGGATCACCGGGTATGTAACAATCCATAACTTTATGGCTTGAGAATCCTAGAGCTGTTGAACAGGCAGGCAAGAGGTTTCTTTCTCCCCTGAACACCTCTGAAGAATCTTGGTTTCCAATGGCAGGTTGTGTGGGAGTTTTATTTTCCCCTCTTTTTTTTTCTTGTTTATTTTTTTGAGGTTTTTTTTGCTGTTTTTCTTTTGTGTGGACCTTTCAGGCTATCTCTGTGAAGCAAATGAGGATGATAGTCCCCAAAATAAATAGCCACTTTCAGGAATCAATCTATTCTTCATTCAAGGTGAGCTGCAAAATACGGAGTAACTCAACAGGAGTAAATGGCAACACATGGGTCAGTCCTTTTAGGACACAGGAAAAGGAGCTTAAATTTTCCTGATTTTATTTGTCCTTTACAAAGTAAGTGGTTCTGTCTTCTCACTATAAATCAAAGGACTTTGGATGGTACTAAAATAAGGTCATATCATAACAACAGGCATTTAGAGAAGTGTCGTCTTTCCCTAAATGTTAAGTTTCTCAAGCCCTTCTGTTGAAAAAACCTGGAAAACTGCCTGATGGTGTTTTGTTTCTCATTGATACCAGCTATCCCCAGATCACCAGAGAGCCCTTCTCCAAAACCAGAGACATGATGTTGTGATGATCTTCAGTAAGATAGTAATTCTTGCTTCCATTCTTAATAAGCTATAAAGAAGAGGTTAAAAAATTTATCTGGCCTAAGGTTCTCTCCACATCCTGGTGTACTGGGACCTGTTTCCTGGTGGTGAAAATAAGAATAATTGGAACCACAGAAAAAAACTTAGGCATACTTTTCCTTTCAAATATCCTGTTGCCATGAGCTCTAAACCAAGAAATTAAACCTAAATCAGGATGTAGACTTCTCTTTTCTGTGTGACTAAGTTGGGCAACTCACTTCCATGAAGTGAGACTGTGAAGGAGTTCTTCAAAATAAAATGTTTGCACATTGTATATCAGTGTATCTTATTTCCTGACAGGACATCTGATACTCAGCTTTTCCATACAGCCAAATGAAACATGACATTTAAAACCCCCTTTTTTTTCCCAATGAGTGAGCTACCCACCCCACTTAAGCTCCCTAAAAATATACAGAAAATGAAACACAGACATGTCTTAGCAGCCAGAAGTGTGTCTGAAATTACTGCCTTTGCAAAGCTTTTACACTTAGTCAACTTTATAATCACTTAAAGAGCTCATCCAAGATTGGATTTTTAAAGATGTAGCTAAGGGCTTTCTTCCTCTCTCTGAGCCAGATGCACAATTACAAGCCAAAAATTAAGCCCAATTAAAATTTATAAAGAAGTGAACATGATCTAGCTGAAGGAGATACCTGGGGCCTACTGTTAAGGAGCTGAGTGACCTGCCACATCCAGTGTCTTGCAGAGGCGCCCACACCAGCACCGTGGTGGGATGCAGTGAGCACGGTGATGTGCACAGCGCATGGGGCCCAGTCACTGCTTTTCTGACTGAGCACCAGGGCTTTGCTCATGGCTCCCCTTTCCCTGCAGAACGTGATGCCTGCTCCTCGAAGCGAAGGCTCTCCTCAGGTGTCACCGGTGCGAAGGAAGGAGGGCCGACTGCCAGCCCGGCTTCGCTCGGGCAGCGGCAGATGTGTCCCTCTCTTTGGCCTATTCCCAGCAGCCACCTTAATGCCCAACCTCCCGAGACCTACGGGTGAGGAGAGGGGCAGGAAGGCGCCTTCAAGCACGAGCATCCCCCTAGTCCCCATCGCTCCCAGACCCACCCGCAGCCGCCCCAGCCCTCGGGGCCCGGCAGGGCTGCCCCGCGGCTCCCGGGCCCGCCGGCCGGGTCTCGGCTCCGGAGGGGCCGCGGCAGGGCCGGGGGAGGGGAGCCGGGCCGGGCCGGGGGCTGCGGGGCGGGGTAGCGGCGCCTTTTCTCCCCGGCGGCTCGGAGAGGTGGGCCGGGGCTTTCAGAGGGGCTGACAGATCTGAAGTTTTGGAGGCTGAATGAAAGAAACACTCAGCTAACAAAACAGTGCGCCACAGAAGAAGTTTCATCTGGTCTGGCCAAATCCCTCCTTTCTTTCCATCTTTTCTCTCCTAATAACAGCTGCCCTCTCATTCCCTGTTACTCCGCTGTGAAGAACAAAACCTCCCTCTGACTATCTGTTTTTCTTTTCTTCCCCAGAGTAGGTCTCATTACTGGTGATTAGCAGATGATTAAAACCAATTCAGCTTCCCCCAGTAGATATTTTCTCCCTGTTTGTGACTAACGCGTCAGTCTTCAATGAACGTGCTCCTAAGCTTATTAACGGGCTCAGAGGATTAGCTGCCACCGAGCGCCGCCACTCCGATATTGTGATGCAGCGAGTGACATGGAACCATTTGCTGAGCACAGGCAGGGCCGCTGGGACCAAATATCTAAATCACAATTTTAGTTTTCGTCTGGGGAGGGGGAAGGGGGAGGAAATCCCGACAATAATTACAAAAATCAAACGTTTGGCCAAGTCTGAAAATAGCATTAAACTTAAGGGCAGGAGGACTGCCGTTTTGGAATAACAACCCGTTGCCCCACCCAAAAAATAAAACCCCAAACCCGTCCCAACTAAAAAATTTAGGAGGTTCCTTCAGAGGGAGATTAGCTGATTTGAAGTCCAAAAGGGAGCGTTTTGGTGAGCCACCAGTGCAAAACATGCAGGTCCCTCTCGAGGTTGATATGCAAAGGTGTGGGTGTGTATCACATCTCTCTATCTGCTGCCCGTATATTACTATGTAAAACCCCAGAGTATAGCGCTCTCAAATCGGAGATTAGAGCAGGATGCAAAATTAGAAGCTTCACTTTATCACACCCATCCCTTTAAAAACGATCAAGCTTAAATAAAATTTAATAGCTAATAATAAAGGAAGAGAGGTAGAAATTATCTGCAGGTTTGAATTATGCAGTAAATTATCCCAAGAAAAAGAAAAAAAATCATGAAATAAGTTAAAATAGGTCAAGAAAAATATTTTTGAAGTACATATTTTTTATTATTTTATGCTTTCTATTTATTCTACTTTTTTAAGAATTGTGGTTTTGATTTGTGGCCATCTTTATAAAATTGAGCCTCTGAATTACACTTTACTAAACAGACATCATTGTAAGTAGCCCAGATAAATAAACTGATTTCTACTCACATTCCTTTTAAGGTCACTTGAAACTCATAAATAACAAGAAAATCCATTGAAGAAATATCCTGATAAAAACACCCTTTCCCTTTGGGTATAAAACAGAAAAGAACAAACATTTTTCTAGAAATTTCCCATAAAGTGAAATTGTAAAAGAAATATTGATGTCTGGTCAGGTGAAATATTTTATTTGGCATGATTTGTAAAATTTGCTTTGGGTTTTCTTTCTTATTTTTTGAATAGTTGGTATTCATTTTTTGTGTATTATATAAGCAGAAATGTGAGGGGTTTTCATCAAATTTCTCAGTTCCTTAAAATCTTGACAACAAGCACTATTTATAAGGGCACTTTCCTATTTCTGGAAAATTTTTTTCACAAAACCTATATTTTTTATAATGAGAATTGTTTCAGGGGACGATTTTAGAGTGGCAAACTCTGGTGACTAAACAAAGAGTTAGAACCATAACTTTAAGCATCCAGCCTAGAAAACAAAACAAAAAAAGCCCCAAGCCAACTTTAAAAAGTTTACATTAAAAAATCCTTACAAGGATTTTTTTTCTCACTCCATTTTAAAACGCTTTAAAATAAAAAGCTCCCCAAATAATTCCCTTTTCGCATCTTCAGATTTCTTCCATTTATATTTTTCATTGTCACTTTCCAGTGCAGCTTAACTCTGAGTGTGCTGAAGCTTGAAATGTAGCTTCCGATTTATAATAGCGACAGGACATGCAGCAAATGTCAACAAATCCCCTGTCACCCAGGCAAGGAGGAAATGTGAGAGGTAAGGCAGAGTAGCCCTTCCTTGCTGCATAAAAACACAAACACACACACATAAAAAAACAAAACAAAACAAAACAAAAACCCCTCAGTTAAAAATAAAAAACTAAGATCCTGCTCATGAAAAGCTATATGAGCCCATTAGTATCAAACCAGAATCAGGACAGGAGGGTGACACACACTGAAAATTTGCAGTTATGCATACAATGGAGGTATAGACCTACGTAATTATTGATATGTACCTAATTTCAAAATGAAACTCCCCCACCATATACTCTCTCTTTGCAAAATCAAAGGAATTCCAACACACCAGACTGACCATATTCTAAAAAAAAAAAAGCACCCCATAAAACCCACATCACTGACCTCGAGTGACCTCAATAAATAAGTAACTGCTGAAGGATCAGCTCCCTTGTTGTGAAACAATAGACCCAAACTTCAGTGGAGTGCATGCAAGAAAATGTCACAGGAGGGTAGCACAGGATTTCAGAGCAGAAAGAAAGTTTGGGGAATAACAAGCACACACTGCAAGTTGCTGAAATAACCTTTAGCAAAGGAAATTCTGCATTTGGCTTAACTTTTGGGACAGCAGGTACCCCCCCACTTCTCACCATTCTGTTAATAGAGATGGAGAGATGTGATAGAAATACATTGTATGCTTTACCACCCACTCTTTTTTCCCAGTCTCTGAGATGTCATTTTATAAATTTATTCGCTGGCCAACAATGAATCATGCAAAACATAGCAGGCCACTCGTTCTTTGCAAATTTTCTGTCACTGGTTTTTACTCTTTTTAATGTGATCAGTCACCGGAGTCACATTACATACAGGCTTATTTCTGGCTCCAGCTTGGAACAGAGTACCTGTAAGACAAGAGGGAAAGCTGCCTTTGATTGTGTCAAAAGGTCTATGAAATTAGGAGCTAATAGACTGGCTCATAAAAGAAATTTAAGAATATTTTAAATCTTTTCCTTTGGGCTACTTCCTGCCTGAAAAATCCTTACTAGGAAATGTGGATATTATGAGCAGGTTCATTCTTAAAATGGATTTTCTTCTTTTATCATCAGGGACAGAATGTGATTTAGACAAATGGAGTGTGGCAGGGAGCTTTCTTGTGTCATTTGAGGCCTTGTCCATCTGTAAGTTGAGGCCAGTGCCTATGAAAAGCAGGGCTTGCCTGTCCATCATATATGCAGATTTGAACTCAATACCACAATTGCAAGAGAGGGAGTTAGTTCATCTTCAGAGGCTACCACCACTGAGCTGGATATTAACTCCTTAATCCCAGCTATGATAACAATAATGTGTTAGTTAAAACCATTTTCCTGGTTACTTCACTTCTTCCTGAGACGAAAGAAGTAAAGAAATGATAAAGGGAAACCTGCTCCATCTGCGGCCAGAACCAGACTGGCTCAGTGAGTACTAAGCTCATGTAAAATTGAGTTTTGAATGTTAATCTTTAAACATTCATGTTCTAGTTTAAGATATCTGACTTCAATTTAGAAGTGGCAAGAGTGAAAACAGAGTTAGGAAGAGATGGGGAGAGCAAGGTGTAGGCAGAGGACTAGTTTTAGTCTTCAGCAGTTGGTATTGTTACTAGAACACTGGGAAATACAGCAGGAGCGCTGTTCAGGCCTCAACACTGGAACCTCTCCTCTTCCTCAAGTCTCTAGATTCAAAAGCCAGATGGTTATGCAGGAGTAGTATTTTCATCATCTTTTTACATGGAAGGATGGACATGTCTGAGTAGGAGAGACTCCATTTTCTGATTTACTTTTATATTTACTCCGTCTTGCATTCAGTCTTTTTTTTTTCAGCAGGAAGATACAAAGTTGTTGCTGACTTTGTATTCTGCTGTACCACAACAGTGGGTAGAGGGAAGGGAAAGCAAATGCTCGGAGTTGCCAGGAGACAGATTTATTCTGAACTTCAGCACCATGGAACTGCCACCATGACATTCCTCCCTTCTGCCTTCTTTCCCCACTCCAGGCATAAGGCAGATAGACCAGATATTGCAGGAAATGACCAGCTCCTGTTTTGTACTAAAGCATTCAGTTCTGTTTAATTTTGGGCCGTTCACAGCCCCACAAAAGAGTGTGAATGTTTTCAAAGAATGGCTGTGAAATGGGTGCAACATGGAAAATTCAAGTGGCAAATCTGCCTAGAAGCATCTGATCATTCTTTTCCTGCTTTCCTGCTTCCAAATGCCTATTTCTTCTTTGTGTTTAAAAGTAGCACTTGGAAAGAGGGAAAATAAATCAATCTGTTAATCTGTTTTTCTTGTGAAATAATATCTGTTTGCAAATACTCTTAAATGTGGATTAGGAATGGGGCAGAGCTGGTGTTCCCCATCCACACCTCTGCCACATTCAGAGGACAATCTGAAAACACATGCCACCATAAGAAATGTATCTTTAAAAAGTAGCTTTTATGATTTTTTTCTGATCTGAATTTGAATTTGAATCCTGACTTGCAGCACAAATGGGAGCGTACACAGTCTGAACTGATTTACCATCACCGTAACTTTTTTCTATCCATCACTAAACTGCACTGATTTTAATCTGACCATGAAGAGAAAGAACTTGAAGAAACTATGGAAAGCAATTAGTGACATTAGAATATGGAAATGGTGGAATTAAAGAAATAAAAGCCATATAATGAATACGAAAGGAACAAAAAGAGCCTTAAAAGTCCAGAGAAACCATACACAAAGGCACACAGAAGTGTAGCCTACCAGGTATAGGAAAATGGAATACAGCACTCTCATAGCTTGAGGGTGGGTCAGAGTTGTGGAAACCAGAGAATATTGGTCAGATACTGGAGAAAAAAAATATTATAGTTGCGATTTCCAAAGAACTTGAAAGTAGGACTACTTTACTGTAAAGAAAATGGATTCATAACAGGTACAGTTTTGAATAGAATAGAATAGAATAGAATAGAATAGAATAGAATAGAATAGAATAGAATAGAATAGAATATTTCAGCTGGAAGGAACCTAAAGTGATCATCTAGTTTTACTGCCTGACTGCTTCAGGACTGATCAAAAGTCAAAGATGGTTATTAGGCTCATTATCCAATTGCTTCATTGACACCGAAACATTTTGGGCACTCTCTATGAAGCCTATGACATTTTTTAACAACCCTCTTTTCCAAAGTCTAAACCTCCTCTGGTGTAGCTTAGATCCATTGCTCTGTGTCCTAACACTGGACAGCAGAGAGATCAGCCCCTCCCTCTCCACCGCCTCAGGAAGCTGTAGAGAGCCATGAGGTCCGGTCACCCTTCAGTCTTCTTTGTAACTGAGTCTACTTATAAATGTCATATAAGGCTATCTAAATAGGGAAGATCAGAACTACTGTCAGTTTATAATGGCTGTTTCTTCCTTCTGCCCTAGCAAAGACAGATCACATTCCTCAAGTTATTCTGATCACCCTGAGTGCTTTAAGCACAAAATATTTAATTTATGTCCAATTTATATTTTGAATCTCATTTCTTTTAAAACTTTTTAAAAGGTTTACTTGCTTCAGAGCTCTTACTGCTTTTATCTTTGTTATGAGTCACATTCCTCTACTATTGTTTACCATTTCTGTAAGTTTTGTTCTTAGGTTCCCTGTCATTTTATCCCCTTAGATGTGAAAGATGGAATTCATCCATACAACTATGCCATGGGTCTGGGTCTAGCCTTTCTGCTGCCTGGGAGAACATGCTAAGATTGACACTTGAATCTTACCTAGTTCATAAAAAGATAACTGCTGCACTGGTGTGGGATCCTCTGTGGGCTGCTGGGTGGATATCTGTTCAGACATGGTTCTTCATTTTGCATAGAGGGCAATCTTCTTTGTCATGGCCTTTGTCATGGGCTGCAGGCAAACCTTTGCTCCAGCACTGGGAGCACCTCCTCCCCCTCCTTTTTCAGCAAACTTGATGTATGCAGGGTTGTTTCTCTCTCATTTTTTTCTAACTTCTCTGCCTCACAGCTGTTATGCAGCATTTTTTACCCTTACTTAAATGTGAGGATTTACCAGCATCACTTATGGTCTAGGCTTTGGACAACATGGAATCCATTTTGGAGCCATTTGGCATCTCACAGACAACACCTGCAGACCACCCAATGCTAAAGCCTTGCCATGTAAGCCCAGTACAATGTGGAAGCAATATGCTGCTGTCTTGCATGATTGTTAAATTTATGCTAACTGAATAATTTTGCAGGTTAAAATGAAGTAATGGTGCAGGTATACGTGAACATCACATGCAGATGCTGCTTTGGATCCACGTCTGAGATATGACCTTGAAAGGGCAAGAAAGAACTTAATTTTTGTTAATGAAGCTCTACCTAAAATGTATCAGGAATAGCTGAGAGTATGGCTCTGCAGTATGAGCAGAAGACAATGCCTATGAATAGAAGAAAATCTCTTCACAAATATGATAAAGCTTCAAAGAAACATTTATCTACAGCTCTTAGGAGCTATTCACACATTCAGGGAGTGCAAAAGAGCTTTCTTGCACAGAAAAGATAGAAGCCTAGGATGGAGGTAAATCATCTTCAGTCTTATTACAATAGCTATTACAAAATATTTAAGTGGGTTCTTGCATACCTGCTTTCTCTACTTGATTTGGCTGCAGTTGCCTCTGATGTTATTATCCACAAACATATTTTTCCTTTCTCTAAGTTACTACTAGTAACTTCAAAACTATGGAGGGTTTTAACTTAATAAATATATTAATTAATAAAGCCCCAACTTCAAGCAATACTCTCCAGCTCTTCAGTATGTTAGAAAAGTAAATTGTGTTTGTAAGAGGATTGTAAATATATCAGTCAAAATAGTAGATGTCATGAATTCTTATAAAGAAACTTTCAATCTCCCTAAATTTCCTGACCTGATGTTGATTCAAAGTGTACAAAGAATACAATTTTAGCCTGGTTGTAATGGAGAGAATTCTTAGTCTAATATATTCTGGACAAGTTAGGACAGTTTTAGTTTCCTAGTATTTTTAACTTGTCCTTCTAGAAGCTGATCTATCATGTAAAGATTTTCCCTATATAGATGCATAGCTGGAATGATAGCAGGCTTGACTGGTTGCTTTCCTTTCCATTTTGACATAGAATCATAGAACCATAGAGTGTGCTGAGTTGGAAAAGACCCACAAGTATCATCAGTTCTAACTCCTGGCCATGGACAGGACAATCCTAAAAATCACTCCATGTGCCTGAGGGCATTGTTCAAACACTTCTTGAACTCTGTTAGGCTTGGTGCTGAGACCACTTCCCTGGGGAGCCTGTTCCAGTGCCCAATCCCCCTCTGGGTGAAAGACCTTTTTCTAATACCCAACTTAATGATTCCCTGACACAGTCAACAGACTGTGCACAGTCACCAGACTGCATCATGAGCTTGTGACACAGAACAATGCTGTTCCCTTGAGTTCTCTTGCTACCCATTGTACAGGAGATATACATGCCTGCCTTCTGCTTCTTATCATGAAGAAGCTGAAACATCTGAAACTGTGGAAATCTCCTAAAGCAATAATGGTGAGGAAAATTTTCAAGATATCCACTATTGACCCTATCTGTCAGCTGTGTTGTGTCTTGTCATTCTTTCTCCTCCTCTTTTCTGCATGGACAGGTTTCTTGGTAAATTTGAAAGATAAAATTGTCTCATCACCTCTTTAATGAAGGTCTGACACATAGGGATCTGCCTGTAGGCAAAAATTGAAAACCCAGAGAAAGAACAGTCTTTAGAGATAAAACTTACTTCTTCATGTACAGCACCATATGTAAGGAATATAGAGAACGCAAGTGTTCTATAATTTCTTGTTTTCCTTTCTTCAGGAAAAACTCCAACTGTGTCTGAAAAACTAAAGATAAATCTGTTACGTAGAAGATCATCCAACAGAGTACCAGAATTCTGAATTTGATAGGGTACTTTGATAGTGATGAGAAAAGCAGGAAGTTGAGAAGAAGGAAACAACAAAGGAGTGCAAGAATGAAGAGAAATGGAAGCAGAACAGTGTAATCAATGTAAGGTTAAACAGAGAAGAAAAGACTAAAGACTATCAGAGAATGGTGACTGAATTACTTTGAGAGGAATTTCATAGCTCTGAAAGAGAAGATAACAGAACATGATGAAGTTCTAAGAGACTTATTTTAGACCTGAAAGGTCATATTTCAGCTGCCAAGAACTTGTTCTCAGTTACTCTGAGCTGTACAATATACTGTTCCATTTCTTGGAGACAAACCAAAGGATCCCAAATTATCAGCAGCCACCTGATATGCAGTGCTGTAGACATGAGAAATTAATTAAGAATTTCATAAGGTGGATGAGGGAAAATATTTTCCAAGTAGTGCTTGCATGATTTTCAGTGACATGCATACACGTCTTTTGACACTACTGATCTCCAGTAAAAGTGAAAAAAGGGAATCAATCCAAATAAACAGAGTCCTTCTCTAGCTCTGTGTATCAAGAAGAAAAATCCAGAATAAATTTAGCTGTACAGTGGTGTGGAGCTTTAATCCAAATGATTTGTTTATTTGGTTTGCCATTATTGAAAGCAAGCACATTTAAAAAATATCTTGGCATTGCACACTATGCATCCAATGTTTGTGTCCATGAGTATTCTACCTTCTGCCAATGGAATAGTATCTTATCTTGGTATTACATTCACAGGCACAGAATGAGGATATGTTTTGCAACAGTAGGACGTGCACAGTTCAGGAAGCCCTTTTCTTCAAACCTCATTGTAACTCCAGCAGTTTTTTTTCAATTTTGATAGCCCTGAGGGATATAATGAAATTAATTTCTTCAGAAACCTCAATGATCACTTCATCAAAAATTGGTTTTCCCCTCTCTGCTTGTTAGGTAACTGACTGCTCATATAGCAACATTCTCTTGGATAACAAATAGCAAAAAAGAGCATATAGAATTTCTTAGATGGGTATGTTGCAGCTCCATGGCTGGCTGGGACAAAGTCCTCTAATATTTTAATGGATGTGCTTTTTTTTTAAATGAGATGATTCTTTACTTGCTGCTATATTTCCAGTGCAGTTGGCTCCTTCTAAAGTCAACTTGCATTCTTGGCTCCAGAAGGTGATATGCATTGAGATGATTTGTCAGCTTAAATTCAGGCTGCAGCTACTTTACTCTTGTCCAGTAGTTCATGCTATAGTGCTGGAACTGCTAGGGTGATGTTTTTTTGTTTTCTGTGGCCTCAGAACTGATTCTGATTTTTCCACTGTTTTTCGAGGCATCTGTGAAGCACCATGACAGAGAAAGAACCATGTTCTTAAAAATAGCTATTTTGGTATTTCAACAATAGCCACACAGAAGCTTGATATCTTAGACAAATAGGTGCACCCTGTTGCATAGTAATTTTTAGGCAAAGAATTCCATGATTCAAGCATATTTCCTTTTACATCCTAAGACAAGATTTCCCAAGCCACTCTACCAGCAGGATGATAAAGCAGCACACTGTCTTTTGTGAAGCTATGAATTCCTGCCTCGTTGTGTCAGATATTATCAGTTATCTGTTTTGCTTGACACTGATACAGAACAGTGCTAACAGACACACAGGGTGTGTCATCAAGCTGCTAATATCAAGGAGGTTGCAGGCTAGGCCCTGAAGATCAATTCTTTGAGTTTTATGCAATGGAGAAGGAGGAAGGAGAATGCAGATGTGTTTTCAGTGTAAGACTTTTGTCAGCCTGCAAGCTTGTTAATGGAATTAGTTCCCATGCATCAATATCACAGATGGGTAATGCCGGAGACATGGCAGGCCCAATGTGATGAGTAGTGCATCAAACAGGAAAGAGCAGGATCATACCAATAGCTCACTTTCAGGCAAAGCAGAGGGCAAAAGTGGATAAAGAAATTAGATGCTCATGCAAACAACATTCAGGGAGGAGCAGAGGACCAGTTACTTGATATTGCCTTAATTTACCACAGATGTGGGTGTACTGTAGCTGCTTTGAAGGAAACAGCTTGTGTAATCATCTACTTTGGGGGCTACCTTACACTTTAGGTGCCAGTCTCACCATGTGGCTCTCAAAGACATGAATGACTGCAGTGTGGGCAGTGGAATGAAGAGGAGTAAAATGGATGAGTGCAGATTAAGTTTTCAAAGAAGACAAGATCAGTCATGTCAATAGCCATTTGTTTCACATCTTTGCTACTTTTGTCACAGCAATACTATCAGAACAGACAAATGTAAATTTCTCTAATATTCTTTTTCGGACTCGAAAATTAACATGATGAGGGACAAAGACACAAACAAGTTAATTTCCTGAATTGCAAGCAACCAGAGCAGGAAGGAGTAGATAAATGCTGGTTAACAATGATTCTTAGTTATCACCACTAGCCTTAAACACTCCAACTATTAAACATTAAATGTAGTCCTAAGTCAGCTCAATTCAGAGCCACGTGACTGGTTTTGTAAGGGATCTGCCCAACCCCCAAAACAGGCAGAGTTTTTAGAATGGGCACAGTAGATTCTGAGTGTGACTTCTGAGTTTGACCCACATATTGATATCCTAAAGTGGCTCAATTTATCAGCCTGAGTTAGTGATGCTGTGAGGATCTTAGCACTATGGAATACCCTCAGGCTTCAAAGAATCACAGAATGGGTCAGGTTGGAAGGAATCACCGTGAGTCATTTG
This sequence comes from Camarhynchus parvulus, assembly GCF_901933205.1. NCBI lineage: Eukaryota > Metazoa > Chordata > Aves > Passeriformes > Thraupidae > Camarhynchus > Camarhynchus parvulus. The sequence continues at coordinate 29,527,408 of NC_044571.1, read as the reverse complement.
GTCCAGCCTGCTCTGGCAGGGTCATGCCAGAGCACATGGCACAGGATAGCATCCAGATGGTTCTTGGGTATCTCCAGTGAGGGAGACTTCAAAAGATCTCTGGGCAATCTGTTCCAGTGCACAAAACTATTCCAGGCTGTTCTAGTGTGTCTCTTCCAGACTTCCAAGTAAACTTGCTAAGCATTTTGAGCTAGGCAATATAAAAACCAATAATAACAAAACAAAACAGAAAAAAAAAACCCCAAAAAAGGACCTCAGAGAAACAGTGCTATGATCAAAATATTTATATTTTATGTCCAGAATGCAAAGTAGAGCAGGAAGTCCAAATTTTTGCTCAGATGAGTGTTGATCACCTCCCATGGTTACACTGACACTTCTGCTTCATCGTAAGCATTTTCACATGTGGTTGTGGTGCGTTTGGCAGTAAATAATGGTAGGTACAACATATAACCTATGTTATTTGCACTCTTCTGAAAATCCAAGTAAGTTGACCAGGATACCCTAATACCATTAATCAGATAAAACTTTTGCCTAGTGCCTTATCTGTCTAAATTATGTTGTGTTATTTTACTAGAGCAAATGACTACATGGCAGTCAAGACAATGGTTTCAATGCAATAACTCTCCATAATGAGAAGCATTTGAACCTCATAAATGTGATAGAAGAAAACTATATGAAAAACATTATTTGTGGAGGAATTCTTTTATAAATAGTCTATCTGTTAAATTGATACTCTGACAATGTCACAAGGCTTTTTTGCATTATTACTCCATTCAACTCAGGTGACAAAAATCATGCCACCAAGAGAAGGCACAATATTTGTATATGTATGTAAATATACATGCAGAGTATATTCAAGGCAAGAAAGAAATACAGCAAACCTTCCTTTGTTGATTCCAATCCTTGAATTTTGTTTAAATAATAAATATGCAGAAGAATTATTTTCCTGTTCTGGAAAAAGAACATGAGACTGACTCTTCAGAAATGTATTTTATTCTGGTAAGAAGTCAAATTACATGGCTCTGGGTCTATCTGACAGTCTCATGTATACTACAGAAACACAGAGTTACAAAATTAGATAATATAAGTTAGGCTGTACACCAAACCTGTCCCACTACAGTCCAAATGAGGTTATTGGCTCAGAGAAGGAGTCATTGATAAAGCAATTATTACCAGCAGCCAGATGTGTGATAGCTCATTTTTGGAAATGGACAGATGCCCCAGCATTAATGTCCCGTAGATATCAAACATAAGAAATTCTTTGAATAGAACCAAAATGACAAGCAACCTTATATCAAAATCTAGTAGATTTAATGTTTAGCATTTCCTTGGAACCATAACAGAATAAACACATGAATAAGAGGCCAAATAAGCACAAATGAATCTTTTAAAGGTGACAAATTTGCTATGTATTAGTCAAGTTGTCCAGAAACTTAATGCGTTCCAATAAAGATTTATTTATTTTTTTAAGCTACCAGGACATAATGTACTCAAAAGTTAGGTGCATAATTTCAGGTACATTCAACTTATTTCCATTCATTGCACATCCTTGTTAGAAAACTCTGCCATCTGAGTATTATACTGCTATGCCAAATGTGCAATTCTATAAATCAGCCAGTGAGAGAGGGTGCCAGCCCTTCCTGATGATAAATACAGTGGCAGGAGTCTACTTTGTTTTGTAGCATGTAAGACTGATTAATCCAAAGCTATTTGCAAACTTCATTTCATACAGGGTACCCCCACCCTTACGATCAGATTAACGAATCAAAGGTACATTCAGACTTGGAGACAGGTTGCCACTTAAGTATTTCAGATACTCGGGTATTTGGTTAAACTAAGCTTGGATTAACAAGGTCTGATTATTTACAGGGAGTTATGTTTAGGGGTTCTCTGTCTCCACTGATTTTAAATGCTGTGCTCATGGGGTAGCGCTGTCCAGTCTTAAGAGCTTACAGAGCTTTACAGCCTCCCTGCAAGCTTCATGAGCTTAATTGAAGATAAGTATACACAAACTCACCTTCCTAGAAAGACCTCTATTTATGTGAGGGGGAAAGAACCCAAACAAATCTCTTTATGCAGGGACTAAGCTGCATCTTTTCTGTCATAATTTATACTTATTTTTATATAGTGGAATTTATTAGACTAAACCCCTTAATCATGTGGAATAGATGAAAGTGGAATCATTCAACACTGTCACCTTTTGTTGTCACTTGAGACTTGCTAGGAGGCGATAGAGCCTGATTGAATTATTTGTTAGGAGCAAGTCATGCCTAAAAATTTTGCCTTAGTGGAAAGTGGATCTATGAGGGTCTGGGTCTGTTCTCTGGCTTTCTTTTGTAAATTTAAAAACATAAAGACATGACTTCTTTAGCTAATATTCCCAACAGTGTTCCCTTACCAGTTGGTAATGTCTAAGTTTTCAACATAGAGAGACCAGATCTGCAACGGAGAAGTGAAGGAATGTGCAGCATCTTATCTCACATGGAGAACCTGAGTGAACTTATCATTGAGAAAAGGAGGCCATTGGAGGCCATATTCTTTAAGGATTCATGGTATTGTCATGTGTAAGGGTAACTGAACAATGGTTTAATGACTCTGCTGCACTGAGGGTTTTTTGGTCAGTAGTTGTGCTGGGTTTGTCTGCAGTAGAATTAATTTCCTTCCCAGTGGCTAGCACAGGGCTGTGTTTTGAACACAGGGCTGATAATACAGAGATGTTTTGTTATGCTCACACTTTTCTGCTTTTCACACTGCCATGTTGGTGAGAAGACTGGGGGTCTGTGGGAAATTGGGAGGAACCACAGCAAGCACAGGGGACCCCAAATGACCAGAGGGATATTTCAAACCCTGTGACATCATACTCAGTGTAGAGGGGAGGTACACAGAGAAAGGGGCATGTTTGGAGTAATGCCATTTGTTTTCCCAAGTAATTGTTGCACATGATGTGGCCCTGCTCTCCTGGAGATGGCTTAACACCTGCCTGCTCATGGGAAGCAGTCAATTAATTCCTTGGTTTTCTTTGCTCGTGTGTGTGGCTTTTTCTTTCTCTATTAAACTGTTGTTATCTCAATCCATGAGATTTCCAGCTTTTACCCTTTTGATTCTCTCTCCAATCCCACTGGTGAGAGGGTGGGTGAGTCACTGTGTGGGGATGTCTGGGATTAAACTACAACAGCTATACAGGAGTGATGCTGGTTACAGGTGAGTAACAGAAACATGGACATGAGGTAGGAACTGTGGAGAAGGTTTCTGTGGTATAGTTTTATAAGTGTTGGCTTACAGTAATTCAGCAAGAAACCTTTCTCTTATATACAGCTGCACTGTCATAGGTAACTATATGTATTGTGTATCCAATCACTTCTAAAGATAGAGACATTTGGCATTATAATTCATTCAACTGTTTCAGATAATGATAAAAGCTTGATATCCATTACCCAGCAATAAAAATGCATTTTCAGAGCTTCTTTTCAATTTATTTTTTATTATTTATTGTTTACACATTTAAAAGAAGATTGTACTTCTGCAGAAATTACCAAGTGTCCTAAGAAGGCAGGAAAGCTGCAAGTGAGCCACAACTGATGCAAGATGATGAAGCTCCGTTTGGAGAGGAAGAATATGCTCACATCAGATGAGAGTGGGGCAGGTGATTCTTCCCACATGTCCTCTCTCTAAAGTGTCTTCCTCTGGATGAGTACATTCAAATTGCCATGCATTGGTCAGAGATGAACTCTCCTTTGGCTGTACAGCTAACTGAATTCAACACAATCTAGTGTTATTTGCTAGTAATTGCTCCCTAGTCAATCAATAATTTCATATTGATGATTCAGGAGAATGTTTGTTATATATAATGAAGAGTTTCCTTAAAAATATGCTTATGAATTGTTTAATTTTCAGCTCTTACTAAAGAAGAAATGAAGGGTCAGGAGAGAAAAGGAGGGGAGAAAAGGTCTCAGGAATATTAGGAAACAATTTATACAGGAATAAATTTAAGTGGCTTTAGTCTGCTATAACCTAGAGACTCTTCATTTCTTCATCCTGCCTTAGTTTAAATAAAGAAAATACAGTATGATATCATGTAAGAATAGCTGAATATTTATTTGTTATTTTCTTTTACCAAAGTGAAAGTAGCACTTATGATAGGTTCAATTGAAATCCCAATTGCTTTTATTCCCTCCTCCCAAATCTTTACTATAAATACATATTTTATGTGTGAAAGTACTTTGCATTTATGAGATTAGAGAAGATTTATAGATCTATCAGCAAAAGAAAGTGTGAGTGCTAGAAAGGCTGGGTGGCCTGTTACTGGTAGTTCATACTGGTCCCCTTCCAAAAATGTTTTATCTTTTTTGCTTATGAAGAGATTGTCAGAAGGCCAAGTCTTACTGTAGCTTCCTTTCTAAATTATTCCTGAAATCTTGCCCCTTCTATTTAATGGAGAAAGAGCTACAGTAGGATTAAAGGGTATGTTCTGCCATTAGATAGTACATCCTGCAGTGTCATGCTTTCATTTGTATAAAAACTCTTTAGTGTCATCAAAAACTTAGATTTTTGCCTAAAGAAATGATTTTTTTTCCTATGTATTTACCTCTGAACCCTACAGAGTTAAGGAAGGAACCAATAATTTATTTAATTTCCTGTGAAAGCTATTTTAGGTCCTTGACTACTGCATAGATGTTTTCTGCAGCATCAGTTGCTCCTCCTCACCATTCATCTGCAGAAGCCCCACATATCTGACTCACCTGCCCTTTTTCAGTGTGACTTCAGTGGATAAATTTTGCAAGTCACAAAATCTGTTCTGCCTCAAGGAGAGTACCAAAGTCTGTATCTCCTCACACGATTTGTCTCATAGACAATCAGAAAACTCTGTTCCACTTAGGTTCATGGTTGGACTGACCTCTGCCTGTCCTTCTCCCTGAATGCATTCCCTGTCTTTCCCTCTCACTTATATTTATATAAACAATCTCCAGTGAAGGAACCTACAAATGCAAACACCGACAATTTGGTCTACTTAAAATTCAGTGGCTAATAAAGTTCAAAATAGTATGCTGCTCTAGGGGCTTGTTAGCAATGCACAGGTATAATGCAGGTCTCCCTTCCTTTCTTGGACTCTGAGTTAACTCTTAAATGATGATTAAAACAAGACAGATGCAAACCAGAGCCAGTTGCAGTTGTTCTGACTAACATTAGCAGTTGTTATAAAAACAATTAGTAGGAATAGACTACAACATCAGTTCTGTTGGCAGGAGAAGGCACAGTCATGGCCAATCCAATCCAATTAAACCATGTCTCCAGTATGCAGATGAACAGCAAAAGGGAAAATCAGAATATATCAATACCTTGCCTTTCTCAAGACGCTGGAGATGCAGAGGGCACTATGAGGAAGAAAGATATATGGTGGGAAAAAAATCCCGTAGATTGAAATGGGTGCCCTGAAGCCAAATATCTCAGAGAATTAATGTGGGTCCCTCACCACTTGTAGTGAGGTGTAGTAACATCTGAAATGTCTGCCCCAAAAGAAATATTGAATTTTCATAAATATTTTCAGCCAGAATAAAATCAAAGAATTGAAATTTTTGAGACTTTTAAGAAATTAATTTTTTAACATCCACACTCATACACTTCTGTTTTAAAAAACATGAATATAAGTTTACAGAAGCACTTCATTATTAGCCTTACTATATTTCCACAGTATATATAATATATTGGAATGAAGTTACAAGACCTTAATGAAATTCTAAAATTTTCATAATTTTGAATGAATGATTTAAATGATATTCAATATTTCCACTAGAATGTGTTAACTTGATTGAGTAATTTTCCTGTGGATTTTTTTAAAAAGCCAAAACAGTGCTATAACTTAATGCTTCCTTATTTTTGGATTCTCCAAACTAAAATCTCTGACATTCTTTGAGTTTTCAGTTTGACTCAAATAAATAACAACCTGCAAGATAAAAAAAAAATTCTAATGAACTTTAATTCTGGTAGAAAATTGGCTGGATTCTAAATCATATATGTTTCTTGTTATCACAACACAATATCTCTTGATTATCTATAGTATCATTTATAGAGTCATGAAGTGATAGTACTTATTTCTGAAAAACCTGCCTTGTTCTAATTAAGTATTGCCTTTGTAGGGCCCTCTTACGCATTTTATTTACTCAAGTTTTTAAGGCATGGCATTCTGAAATGCAGAGTAGTATAACATATATATTAAAAAAGCAACACATTAAGAAGCTCAGAGGAGATGAAAGAATTCTCTTCCACTTTGGCTTATAACTAAAAAGAAAATGCTGGACTGAAATGTGCTTTGCATTTTTAACAGAGAAACCTCCTGGAATAAATTAGCAAGCAAGCACAAAAGGCAGAAATATATTTTACAAAATCAAAGTAAAAAAAAAACCAAACGAAACAAACAAATCAAAAAAGCAGGACAGATCAAGAATGCACATAAGGTATATTTTTCAGCTTAGGAAGAGTAACTTTAAGTTAATGTTTTAGGTGAAAGTTCTCAAAGCTCATATTGTTATTTTCTCCCAGGGCACTGCTTACTGACAGATTCAACATGCAGACTGCATTTCTGCTGGATTTGATAAAAATACAATTAAAATTTTGTACAAGGGGGTACGCCAAATTGGCCTGCATCCTAGAACCCACTCCAAGCAAAACCTTGGGGAATATATTGTACAAGAAAAGGTCTGTCCCCTGGGATTACCTCCCACTTCCTTTAACCTGATATTTTGCTCATCCTATTATGGGATTCCTCAGAGGGGTGAAACACTAGATTGCCTCATTAAGACTCATCATTTACAAGATGTTGACAAACGTTGGCATTTATCCTGTTGTCATAACAAATGTGAGAAAATGACCACTTGGCAATAAGTGATTCTATGCAATTGCAGGTTGTAAAATACAAGAATATGGGGGTGGGGGGGGTAGGGGGATGGTCTGTGGATAATGTATTAGTATCACCATGGAGCATCTCTGAACAGTTTCTCAAAGCATTGTAACAAATTCAGGCTGAAATAAATAATAACGGGGAGCTTCTTTTTATAGCATTTTCCACATGTGCAACCCAAACATTAATTAAGAACAACGAGAGAGTAGTTTTAAACACAACATAATAATGAAACAGTTATTATCATTTTACTGGATATCTCATCAGGAGTACCCAGCACCCATACTGTCCTTGCTGACAGCCTGAAAACTCTGTGAACTCAGTTTGCCTACAGCTCTCATCTGCCCTGAGGCTGATGGCAGCATGGCCTTTCTTAACGAGGGTCATCTTGCCCCCTTGGTGTTAATGGTATGTGAGGCCATCACAGGAGGAGATCCCACAACAGAGATTGCTGAGACAGGTTTGGGTGTGAGAGAACTCCTGAGTCCATGCACAAGTGTTTTGAGAAGTGAAAGTTTTCTTCCTTTGGAAACACCAACAGTGTGGTCACAAGGTAGTCCTGCAGGCAAAAGTATATCTTGGAGACAGAATCATCATCCATAAAAGCAGACAAAGATAAATGTGGAGACATAAATGCCTAAAAGTGGATGCAGTCCTTATCCTTAAAGCTACATTTAGGAGCTCTCTGTTTAGCTGAAGGACCTTGAATCCTGCAGGTACTTCAGTCTTCTCAGGTGTCCAGGTTCTGCTTCTGAATATGCATCTCAATTTTGACTGTTTTTAGAAAGTTGACATCTCTAACTATTGTTTTCTTGCAGCTAAATCAAAACAGAAGCAACAACTGATTATCTTAATTATAATGGCTTTATTAACAGACACCAACTGTCTTGTGAGATGAAACCAGTGATACTGCTAACAGTCAGAATCAAAAGTGACAATAACTTGTTTGCCAAGGGTAGTGACTTGCAGGTGGTTGGTAATTCCATCCTACTTGAGTAATACAATGCTTGAAAAGCTACTGTTGTGGTGGTTGTGGGGCTCTAAAAGAGACAGCAAAATTGCCTTGTTATCAGAATTTACAGCTACTGATTTCATAGTATCTAAATCCTGATTGGGTAATTCAAAGAGTGGCATGTAATTCATTGATTCCCATTTCTGTTATTAATCATTATTGCTCACTTCATGTTTCTGATTATATGACTTGATTTGTGTGTATGTGTGAGTTATTTGAAGCACAGAGAGAGACCTGTTGGAAGATGATGCCCTTTGAACCATGTCTTCAGTTGAGTACTGATGCTCCTATAATACTAAAAAAAGAAAAATGACAGCTCTGAGGGAATCCTTACATTCTATGGAGTGCACTACACTTTTGAAGTAAATACTTTTCAACACTAAATATGTATTGCTAGCCATGTCAAATTTCTGTCAGGTGTATGGGACTTCAGCCGTTAAGATAAAGGGTCTTCTTATCTTCTCAGGTGCAGTTACTCCTTGTGTCACAGACTCTCTCAAATCTACTCCTGAGTCTTTTAGATGATCCCTTTGAACATTTGTTGTTGCTCCTTTAGATCTGGAGACGGTATGATGCTTTCCCAGTCACAGTGCCCTAGAGTGTGGGCTCATCATGCTTTCTCCTTGCCTTTGTACTCCTCTATTTTGTTTATAGTATTTTTAATTGAGTCCTGGACTCCCAATCTGCACTCATTAAACACAGAGCACATAAACACTTGTAAAGTAACAATTAAGTCACAGCCAGGTACTGGTGTTTTCCTCCCTGCTGACTTTACCTCTGCTGAACACAATTCATTAACATTTCCATAGCTTTGGTTACCCCATATTGGAATTTAAGTCTGTATTTCCTTACTTATTATTGCTTATTGCCTATTCTAAACACTGCTGCTCCTTTGTTTTTGTCAGACATATACTGCTAACTCCATGCACTTGCCTACAAGCAATGGGGTCTGAATGCCCCAACCTCAGTGTTTCCTAATGGATTCGAATATTTCCATGTGCTCCAAAAGATTTTTTGCCTTGAGCAAAAAACTAAATGCACTCACAAAGTTACATGCAGAAATACATGCAGTATTTTCCAATTTTTTCACTGTAGAGCCCAAGTGGAAAATGATTGGCATTATTATTCCAATGAATACAATTATCCCTGTTTCCCAACAATAGCTGTTAGATGGTTCTTGTAGAGTGTTGTGTCCAGTGATCTGCTCACGATGAACAGACTGTTGCCACGGATGTGTTTGAGTCCACCGTGTTGAGATGGAATTCTCAATCAGTGTTAGGAATTAAATGTACATTTTATCTCTGATGCACTAGCTTACTACTCCATTGAGTGATTTTTAAAGATACAAGGCTGGACTGTGGAGAGATATGAAGGTGGGTTCCACACCTGAAAAGCTACCATACACGGGTATACATCATGAACTATACAGCTAGGTTTCTGTAAAGATCCACATCAGTATCTCTGCATTGTTCTCTGCAGACTCATGAAGATGCAGAAGGTCATGGGACAAGATTGTTCATATTTCTACATGGTTTAGAATAGGCCATGATATAGGATGTAGGAATACCTAGAGATTTTCGGCCCTATAAAACATACTGAAATGTTTCAGTCTTCTAAAAGAAAGTTTTGCAGAGTAAAGATGGGTGAGAATTTGATTGTGTTTTGTCCTTGGAAAGAAATTAAAAACTTGCAAAAAAATTTTCACTAATTTTGTAAAACCAAAAAATAATCTCTAAAAGTGTGAGTTTTCTCCGGATGTTTTCTTCTTTAGTTGTGTGAAGCTCAAAAATATTTTCTATTTAGGTCAGTAGAAGAGCTCCCCTTGAGCATAGACAGAGCAGGTGCCAGTCCTCTGTGTCCTACCAACGCACCTGAAGCAGATGTTCACAACCATACCGTGCTATGCGCATTTTTTGTGTCTCATTGCTGATTCCTCACAGTCATCTTTGTCTTCTAACACGCCCTCCATCAAGTAACAGCCACACACCTCTTTGATTTTCTTTTTGCACTCGTGTGCTTATCTAGCAATCATCTATAAATAAAGGATAGTGAACAGAAATGAATTTTACAGAAGCCAATACGGACAATGAAAAAAATGAAAATGAGATTGCCGATACTGAAAAAAGTTAATTGACCATCTGGAGGTGTGTGAAAACTTTGTAAATGTGGCATAAAAATTGAGCAAGATCTTTTTCCTTGAGTTTACTACTTTGTTAAATAATGCATTTGTCTTTCTTTTTCACCCTGAATTTTTTACATTTATTCATTCAGATTGAAAACCAGTTCTAATGACTATGGCATCTACCTCTGCAGTTCTTGCTGTACATTCATGATACAATATTCTTGTACAGTGTAGCTTGTGCAATTTTCCATATGAGCATATTCATAATAATAACAATACATACTTCTACTGTAATAATAAATATGAATTAGAACAGTGGTTAAATCTGGTAGGGTATAATTATAGGTTGCCCCAGTGAACTAAATTTCAGTGGGGTTTGGTTCTATGGTTTAGGGTAGTTTCCATTAAATATAGGAAAACCCAGTTAATTAATTAGCCCTTAGTGTTAAATGAGTTTTTTAAGCCTGAGAGAAAAGGGGAATGTGGGATTTGTGGTGACTTGGCAGTGAACGTTTAATGATGTTAAACCCAAAGTGACTGTTAATATAGGCTATGGTACCTGAGAATCAGAAACACAGTCAGAGAGATAAATGCAAAAAAGCATCAAGGTTTAACAGGAAATGAAGAATATTAATTTTCTCTGGATATTCAGATTGTCTTTGTATGATTTAAAATTTTTATGGTTAAAAATGCCAGTGCCAGGGTCCCTCATTCTCTGGCCATACAGAAGACACTTACTAAGAGTGACAGGAAATGTTATGCAAAAATACGTGTTGCCTTTTTCTGAGCATTTATATTGCTCTTTTTCTAGGTAGCTTTCCACCACGTGGAAAAGCTTTTTATGAAGAATTGTGTGACAGTGGTCACAAGGGTTCTTGACTGGGGGAAGAGACGAGAACGTTGACTCCATGATCAGAAGGCTTGATTTATTATTTTATGATATATATATACTACATTATAACTATACTACAAAGAAAAAGAAGGAAAGGTTTCCAGGAGCTGCTAAGCTAAGAATAGCAAGCAAAGAATGATAACAAAGCAGCTCTCCCAGACTCTGTCAGTTCTTGATTGGCCATTAACTATAAACATCCAAGATGGCCCAATCCAGACGGACCTGTTGTATTCCACAGCAGCAGATACATTTAGTTTACATTCTGTTTCTGAGGCCGCAGCTTCTCAGAAGGAAAACTCCTAAAGAAAGGATTTTTCACAAAGAGATGTCTGCGACAGAGTTGTCCTTAGACAAGGGAGGCTTTATACTGCTGTCTTTCTTCACATAACTGCTGTCTTTCTTCTGGGGCTATCTCAGTGAGGATCAGTCCTGCGCTGTGTCAGAAGCCACCCTAAGGTTTCTCTGCTAGGTAGCACTGTAAGCCTTGCTGCTATTTTTTTCTACTTAGTGGACTTCTGGCCTCTTGGGGAGCCTTACCCTGTTCTCTCCATGTGGGTATCTCCCCATGAAATATGACCTTTTCATTCTGACTCCTGTCCTGTCTTACCCGCCCAGAAAGCTTACCAAAAGAGTGTGATAGTACCTGTGTAGCTTGCCAGGGTTATGAGGGCACCACCAGCCCTTTGTGGTCCTGCCTACCACCCCTGAGCTCTTTGCACCCTGCTCAGGGCCCCATGTTACACTCCAGGGCAGTCAGTGTCACTGCAGTGGGGCTGGTCTTCAGTTCCTCACAGCCCTGCCATGGTCCCCGCTGAGCCAGCTCCTGTCACAGCCCCAGGTCCTGGCCCCTCCCCTCAGCCATGCCTGCCCTTCCTGGGCTGTGTCTGACCCAAGGTTCCTTCAGTAAGCTCATCTTGACCCCCAGATCACCAGCTGTGAGCTGATGTTTTGGCCTCACCCTTGGATCTACCTTAGCACCTGGTTTCCCAGCTGGCCCTTGCTGGCCCCAGAAAGAGATAATTTTCACCTCCAGTGAATATAATCACATTGCTTTTTTCTTTATTCACATCTTTCCATTTGTAATACTGCATTGTCACAGGAGTAATTTATTGCCAAATAGTGGCATACATGCAAAATGAAATTAATCCTCTTTAACTTTCTGCATCTAAAAGTTAGCTGTCTCCATCTTGGTTGGTCATAGAACCATAGAATCATGGAGTGGCTTGGGTTGGAAGGGACTTTAAAAATCATCTTGTTCCAACCTTGCCATGTCATTCTAGATTACCTTCATCTTCAGTGACAATATTTCATTTATCTGGCCTATATCATCAGGTTACACTGGTACACACAGTGCAGCATGGTGCAGCTGGTAGAAGGGTGAGTGGGCAGCACATAGAAGGTCTGAGATCTTCCATGCTGCTTCTACACTCCCTCAGTCACTTGAGGCTGCACTACATATGGAGCCTGGAAAAGAGCACATGTATTCCCAAAGCGTGGAGTTATGAGCAGCTCCCTGACAGCCACTTCTCCCTATACTGAGTTCAGTCCTTTGTGATTTTTTATTTCCATTTTCCACTTGAACCTTATGTTAATTCTATGCATCATGGGTACTAGGGTTTATATTTTTGTTTTATCAGTTTGGTGGAGGGACAGTGATCAGGGACCTCTTGAGATGACAGTCTGTCAGATTGTAAATCAAGGAGGATCTCTCCCTTAGCAGCCATAAAGATTAAACAGACTAATGAATCAATATTTTAGACCATCCACTCTGGGGAGCCTTCACTTAAGTCCCAGCACTGTTGGTCAGGTCAGAAAATGCTCTCTTCTGTCAAATGGTAGCTTTCCCTGTGTGATAGTGTGCCTTCATCCTCCTTTGTGCAGGCTGTAAAAAACCTGACAGAGGCAGATGTCAATCCATACTGTTCTGACACTTCCTCATTCAATTCTGAAACTTTTTGAGAGATTTCACCATCCACTAACTGGCAAGAGAGAAGAGGCTGTTTTTGCTAATTTTGCAGAAATATGTTTAAAAGTTCATTTCCCCCCCCGCCATGATTAGGAAATATTTTCTGTTGAAGAATGACCTGTTTATAACCATCCCTCTCCACAAAACACCCAACCCTGTTGCTTTTTGTTTATGATGTTTGCTGTCTTGAGGGCACTTTACCTGGATCTTTGTTCAGTCTCTTAAAATTAATAATACCACATTTGTAATTTTATTCTTAAACACCATATTTTTATTTAAGCTAAAATCTTTATGGAAGTACTGAATCCTGTTAAATTTGGCAACAGTTCAGTGGTACTGAAATGACCATAAATTACAGCATATGCACTTTGAAGCAGATGTTCTGTTAAAGTTCACATGTTCTGTCCATCTCTCTGACAACTGAAGCAATGATATTTAAAATGAACCTCACACCATTAGAAAACCATAACTTAATGTAGAGAATAAGAAAGTCTTGTTAATTTGTATTACATTAAAGGAACATACCCTAAGAAAATAATATAATACCCTAATAAAATATATAAAATATAAATATAATAAAAATATTTTATTTAAATAATTAGAGATTTTTTTAGCAGAACAAATTTGTTCATTATAATTTTTGAGAATCAAAACTTTGTGTGCAAGAAATACTCAAAATAGCAAATGCACTTCATTCAACACCTCCGCAGTTATAATTTTTCTAACTTGAGCCAGTAAATGAATAGGCTTGTCATCTTTGTTTTTGTACTGTTTAAAAACACAGATCTGTAATGCAAGAGATCCAGTGAGGAAATAGAAAAATAAATGACAGCATTAAAAGTGGCACTGCCCAGATGGTCCCATATAGAAGTTCTGATCTGAGTACTCACTAATTAAAGAGAAGGTGACTGGAATCTAAATCTATCTTCTAATTTTATATCTGACCCTTATCTACACATGAGGGACATGAACACATTTCATTTTTGAACATAACCCAAAAAAGCACTTAAGCAGGTGCTTAACTATAAACTGATGTTTGACTCTTACTACCATAAGTAGAGATTATTTCCTGAATGTGGACTGTGGAGGAATTTTAAGGCTAGCTCTTAATTTTGTCAGATAAGGGAGACTGATCATGATTTATGAATCTGAACCTATTTTTTCTATGATGATATTAAGATTTCAGGCATTTTATGTCCGTGGAAGCTGAAAAATACTTCAAGATACACTAAAATCCTTTCATTAACAGCATGCGAGTTTTCTGTAAGGTAACCCAATTTACTGTGGTTCTTCTACCTGCTTACAGAATTACTGTGTTTTTTGGTAGAGAGAGAATTGCAGTCTGCAGAACTTATTATTTTGTTCCATTTACATTTTGTTAGTACAGTATTGGAGAAGGATAAAATGTTACTAAACTAGTGAAGCTCAAACACAGTTTATTCAACAAGAAAATCTCTGTTTTGCTTAAATATCATCTGAAATACAGAATGAACATTAGCCAAGGAAGCAGGCAAAAGAATCTTAAAACTGATGAATGTCTTTCATGACAAGCAGCATCACAGTGGCTGTAGTGGGTAAACAATCTAGACTCAGTAGTTTTTATCCTTTTTAACTTTAATTTGTTGCCCTGTTATGCAGACTTATTGATTGAGAAAGAACTCCATTAGCAAGTGAGAAAATTTCAAGTAAACACCCTCAAAAGAGTAAAGAGATTCCTTCCTGATCTGGGCTCATGTTAAGCCAAATCTCTCCTCCCTGCCTTCCTGATCACGTTTTCCTGCATTTTTGCCATGGATTACACTCAGACAATCCCAGTTCCTAAGATGAGGAAATGTGTGGCTCAGAAAGTTTTGGGTTGTATGCTTAATGGTTTCTGACTGCTTCTCTTCACTTGTTAACGGTTTTCCTCTGCCCCAGCGTGGGTCAGCAATGGCCACGACTCCTAAGGATATCCTCACTCTGACGTGAGCCACTCAGTAGCAAAGGCTCTCAAGGATGTCCCTGCCCACAGCTGCAGTACCTCAGGAATGCCCCTTCCCTGCTGTGGTTGTCCATGGCTGCAATCCCTGGAAGGGAGCCCTCCATCGTGGAGTGCCTCCTTCCAAGAATAAATCTCCAGCCGCGTCCTCAGCAGCCTCTGTCTCTGCATGGCCCCAGTCACATGTCCCCAAGGACATCTCCCCGTGTCTTTCATGCCACTCATGGCTGCAGCTTTCTCACACGCATGTCAGAGCTGGGGTGTGGGGTGCTCCCCTGAAGGGCTGCAGTTTCGGACACCTGGTGGTGCTCACCCTGCTCACATCCCTTTGAGAGCTGACTGAACCTGTCTGTGACCATCACAGGACAGCTTGTAGCTGCTTCCCACCCTGCAGTTTGCTACCCAAACACGGGCAACTATGCCCCAGGGAGTGGGCCTTCCATCAAGATCTTTCTTCTTGGGGGAAGGCTTTGCCTCAGAGATAAGAAACACTACAAAAACTCATGACCATGTTGTCTCATGGGACCTACGGGTAAGGGCTCATCCTAAGCAAAAAGGAAGCATTCTGTTGTTATAAATTATTTTATACTCAGGAGCACTTTGAGGCAGGGGCAGCCCATCTTCAACACAGTTTATAAACTTCACTAACCCTTTTTTTTTTTTGTAGATCAGTTTTAATAGTGGCATGTAGCAGAGATACAAAGCAGAGGGTTTAAAAGACAAATACACAAACCAAGAAAAACAGGAAGATATTCCTGTTGTTGAAATTCCCAATACATAACAAGTCTCATCATGGAACAACAAACCAAAATACCTAAAAAAAAAATCTTAAATATTTTAATAGAGATTTCTTTTCTAGCTTACTAATAATCAACTCTTACACAGTTCCTATTCATTCAATTACCTGTGCAGTACCATCAATGGGACTTTCACTGTCTGTCCCCAAGCTTGCAGAGATAACATACAGCAACTTGACCTGAGAATGTAATGGGGAGCACAGAAGAAACTCAAAACCTTCAGGACAATGACCATAGTTTTTGAAACTCCAATGTGTACCAACAAAGCATTCTCATCTTTATGCTGTCTTCAGAACTTTACTGGTTTTTGTTTTATTCCACATTGTTCTGAACTTCCATTATTTTACACTTATACACACATGTTCACACAACTCTACTATACAATTTTGTCTGGTACTATCCCAGATAAAACACATGAAAGCTGCCACTGTGAATGCCAGTTAACTGAGCACCGATAGGCTGAGAAAGGAAGTACACCATGGAAGGGAAGAAAGGCAGTCACAGCACAGGAAACTGTTCAGAATCATCTTGTCACTGATGACTGCCAACCTGCTCTCCTCTCCAGGCTGCTCCTGCTCACAGCCTTGGTGGCCATTCAGTCCCTTTGATGAGTCCTTATGACGAGACAAAAATTTTAATGCCTCACAGTGCATCTGAAAGTCCAGGTGCAGGGTTTCTGTTTCTCTTCTTAAGCGGAAGTTAAGCTTCCATGCGAAAGGGCAAGGAAAAAATCTGTTTTGGGATCCCTATCATAAACCTTAATTCTTGCCATCTTTATGACAAGAGCAAAAGGATCTAGACTGGACTGTTATTTGCTTTATTAAACCAGCAAAAACTTCAGCAACCAGCTTTAGGAGGGCCAGTACTGTAGCTCCATTGCTTACACATGGGGGAGAATATATAAACAACAGCTGGGGGAAAAAAATAGAAAAAGAAACATCTATATTAGACTTTCAGACACTGCTAACATCAAAGATAAGTGAACAAGGAAGGGTTTCCTGAATCAAATAATGAGCTACAGTAAATACAAAAGATCAAACCAAGGATCACAAAACTTTTTTTATGCCTCCTCTGTGTCTTGTAAAGAATTCTGCTCCTTCTATAAGTACTGCATGAGATTTAAGATTTCAACTTTTAAATTTAGCCTATAGGAAAATCTCAAACTTCTATGGGGAGGCAGAGTAGATGAACAATTGGATGATTTTTAACAAAAATGTACATGTGATTAATACTCTTTTTGTCACCAATGGGCATGTGCAGGTTTTAAGAAGTGATGGGAGTGCATTTAACAGCCCTAATGGTAGCTATGACTGCTGCTATATTTGCTACCATTGCAACAGCTGCTGCCTAGCTGTGCTGTGGGTCCTTGCTGTGGAAAAGGCTTTTCCTCTTTCCAAGGCAGAGCAGCTGGGAGAGTATTCTTCTGAAGTTTAACTCACATTGAAGCGAGAAAGCATTTCCACTGGTGTCAGATGACTGTGGTGGCAAATAACAAAAATTTTCAGGTCATCGGAAAGTAGATAATGAGATTCTGGTCCTATTAAATCTTATGGGAATGCTGTAATTTTACTGGAGCCAGGTTTTGTAAAATGAAATCCCAATCAAATTATTCTAGGAAAGTTAACTGTTGATTACATTACTGTATTCATTAATGTCTCTATTAATCTTCCTTTCACAAGATAGGAATCAAATAATTAAATATTACACATTTGTGTTTTAGTGAAATGCAAAGGAAAGGTAAAGGCATGATCTGAAAAGTAAAGATATTTTCAAGTTTAAAGAACCATGTGATCTGTATATCACTGCATGAAGAAAAAAAGATAAGGAGCCATATCAAAGATCTGTAATTGGATTAGAAAATTATATAATCATATGGTGTCTTTATTCTTTAGATTAAGCCATTGTCTACCAGACGTAAGGAGAAAAGAAAGAAAGGAATTAAAAGGACGGAAAAAAGGACAAATTAAAAGGACAGAAAAAAAAAAAAACCTCTTCTATTTTTCCTAAAACAAGACAAAACAAACCAAGGAATATTCAGAGACTGGAAGATGGGACAACCTGATACTGGCAAAAACCACTTACATCTCTCTCTCAAGCTATATTTTGCCTTCACTCTTTTTGATATTTTAATTAAGTAGCTCTGATTCCTATGCTCCAGCCTCACTTAGAGGAGCACCATGCTAGCTCTGTGAGCTGGGATTACTTCACATTATATTCCATAACTTTTTTCAAGGCCCTGGATACTAAGAATTACCAAAGCTGTGTTGTCATTGTGCATGGGATTTGTAATAATCATGGACATCTGAGAGAGCATCCAGTAAGCAAATCACCTGAAGAGCTGGAGTTTCCTGATGAATTTATCTTCTGTTACTTCATATACTTTAAACACAGCACTAGGTGACATGAGGAGGAAGATGTAGAGCTGAAGATCAGGTTAGGGCCTTGCCTTCAGCAGAGCATCCTAGAGGGTGCCCACCTCTATACTCCCCTCAGCAGCAGTGTGGGTCTGCAGTGCCTCACTCTCCTGACAAACCTGGTTGGGACTGATCAGAAGGAGGCGATGAGAGTTCATGTGAGATCAGAGAGAGCAAGAGAGGCCGTGGTTTTCATGAGGGTGGTCCTGGCTGTCCTGTCAAATTGCAGAGGCCTGGGGACCAGGGATCTTGAAGCAGGATGTAAGCTGAAGGTTCCATGTGAAAGCAGAGCTGCTTACAAAGTAGGATGAATGTAGTTAGAAGCTGAAGGTTATGGATTTGTAATCTTGGTTTGGAGAGCTGTATGGAGGATAGCTAGAGGATGTGGCACCTTGCCCCATGATTTTGAAAGGTGACTCCTAGAAGCAAAACATTTGCCCTTATCTAAGCTCTGTAAGTACATAACATGGGTAACAGAGAAAAACAAATGTAAGCTGGACTGTTCCTGCCAAAGCACATTCTTTGGAGAGCAAATCCTCCTGCAGTGAAAGCTGACCCTCCTGGAAAGGCTGGAGATATGGCAATCCTTCTGCATTAACGAGGCGCTGTTAACCAAATACATAAATAAGCTGAAAACCACAAGAACAAAATCTCACTGTTTCCATATGTGTCTTGGCTATGAACATTTTGTGGTTGTGCTGATGAAACTGCTGCATATTATATGAAGTCTGTTAACTATGAGTTAGATATGAGCATGACCACATTTCTTGTTGATTTTGACACAATCCATGAAACCACCCAAAAAGACAACCCTGAAAGGATGGCTAAGAAAGTTGTTGCTTGTTTCGACTGGCAAGTTCACATTGCCTCTGTGGGCACTGTAGGGTGGCCTCTGTAGGGGAACATAGTAAAAGAAAGAAAAGTATCCCCCATATGCAAAGACATGAAAACATGCTGGCAAGTTTCTATCCTATTACAGAGGCATAACTGTAATTGTTCCAGCAAAGTGATGTTAACTACCAAAGAGGGACAGGAGTTCTCCAGAAACTCAGAGTCTGTCATGGAGAATGTTCGTAATAAGAGAAATCAGCCAACTTGTGCATTTACTTGGATATGACATCACTGACAGCCAATTAGAAAGTTCTATTTGTGTCATTTCATAATAAAGAAAAGACTATTCAGCACTCACTGCATCAAAGAACACATGTCACAGAGATTTGCACAGAAATGGGTTGATTAATTTTTAATGAATTATACCAGGAGAAGCTTCCTTTTATAAATTGCTGCGAGAATACCAGTGATAACCCATGCTTAAATAAAGAGTTTCTATACATGTGGATTCTACAACTACAGACACATTGAGCAAAATTGAACTAAAAATTGTGCTACTCACCCTAATCTATCCAGTTCATAGCAGCAGTAAAAGCAGCGTGGGGTGCACAGTAGTGCAGGTTTTAAAGACCATTTTATTCACTGGAAGTGTGCCCCATAACTAGCAGAATGCTTTCCCTCTGTCTTTGTTTCTTTGTTTTCACTTCAAGAGTGGATGTCACTCTTGAAAATAGGCCTTTGCTGAACCTTGCCTGGTCCCAGCACAGCTTTTAGATTCTATAACGCATCCTACAAGCTTTCACATTTTATGACTGAATAGCCTTTTCCGTCATGGGATCAGTCAGCTGATACACAAACTAAACAGAGCACCCTTCTGGACCAAAAATGTGCTGTAAAATCACATTGTTTGTATTTCAAGGTGCGTAAAAGATAAAGGCGTTTCAATCACAATGTTAGGAAAACAGCAGCTGTACCGTGACCTGTGGAAAAGGCAGGTAACTGACACACTGTGGAGTGAGGCATGGAGCTCAGGTGCTACTGCCCATGTGTTTATAGACAAGCAGTCTTCAGACAGCAGGCCTTTCACACTAGCCATGGATGTTCTTGTCTTTGTGCAGAAAGTGTAAAGCGCAGTACACACAAATAACACAATTATCATGAGTGATAATTTTAATGCTCTTAGAAAAGTGAGCACATCCAGAGTGTAGTCTATTTCTAGCATATATGATTCCTTTCAAGAGTTTGAGACCACCCAGATTTCAACATGAAACAAAGGTATTATGAATTCTGAATTAACTTTTGATTTAACCTGATTTGATGAAAGGCACCCGGTTCTAACTTGATAGTTTGAACTTAAACCAGTAAAGATGGACCTTTTTATCTGTTTCATACAAACTTTGGTTGTATAGTAGTAAATCTAGATGTGACCTTGGTTTCTACAAAATCAAAGGTATCAGGCACCTTCCTTAGTCCATGGTATAGAAAGACTACTCATGTTATTCTAGTCTGCTAATAGTGGGTTAGAATTGGGATCTAAACGGTTGAAATGCAAGGAAAGTGTGAACAAAAATTCTTGTGTGCTTTTGATATTGAAATGAACTGGATAAAACCAGGGTGCTTATAGTTTCCTTATATAGAATCCTATATTAAAGAAAATACATTTCTAAAATAGAGTGAACT
The DNA here is from genome assembly GCF_901933205.1 of Camarhynchus parvulus. NCBI lineage: Eukaryota > Metazoa > Chordata > Aves > Passeriformes > Thraupidae > Camarhynchus > Camarhynchus parvulus. Next base: position 29,506,821 of record NC_044571.1, on the reverse strand, counting down.
GATTTTAAAACAGTTTTGTACATTTAATATTTAGAGCAAGTGCCTGAAAAGCATTTTCTCTTTTAGTTCCTTGTCATATATGTTCAGGATTCATTACGTTACTTGGAGGCAACCAGGTGAATTTCCTCTGACTGTTGTTCATGCTGATCAAGGAATGCCAGCGAATAGTGAATTCTTATTTTAATTGATCTGACTGGAATGAGCTGCCACTCTTCTTTGCATATGAACATATCTCTGTATGGAGATTTTGGTTACATTTTGTGCTCAGAATAATTTAGGATTAAAGGAAGAATTGTGGGTTGAAATACAGAAAGAGTTTTCTCACTAATGTATTTTATTCCTGTGTCTAGCACCGCCATAAATCAGAGAGGGAATACCTTGGAGTGGCATCTGTAGAAAACAGAAGGAAAAAAGTCCCATTAAAATTAATGCACAGTAGTCTATACATTAAATTAAAAGCCAACAGGATCTCAATGCATTGCAACTGGCATTCCTGAATTAGCTGTTTCTGTTACAAGTGAAAAATATTTGCAGTGAAATATTTGCCTTTTTTATTTTCCTACTATTCTTCACATACAGTTTGCTATAGTTTTAAAATAGACAAGCAAAGAAAGAAAGATTTATTTGACCTACCTGTAAGCCTTGAAATATGTATTTAGCACAGCTGTTCTTTTGTGTTTAAACTCATCACAAAAATGCAGCTTTAATGTAACCCACCATTGATCTGCAGTAAGTGGAAACAAAATCTCTCCTTAATTAGTATCATCCAATCACTTTTTTACATTTCTACAGAACACACACTGTGAACTGTTTAATGGACTATTATTTAGAAGAGTGGCAAAGAGCTTGCAAAAAAAAAAAGGCATATAGTGAAAATAAAAACTAGCTGTGTCAATGAAAAATGTGTTGCAAAATAATGGAAAAAAAGATGTTTCATTAAGATGGGCTTCACTGGCATTTTACTGTATAGATGAACACTGCTCCAATTACTGCCAACAATGGGGAAAGAGATAGAGAGATATAGATTCATTACTTTCAACACCCTTAACTGTCTACCACTGAATTCGCTTATCTGTTCCTTTTTCTACAGGACCTGCGTGGAGGGGGGAAGGAATAAACAAAGAACTGAGTAGAGTGAATGTGTCACAAATTACCACAAACACACTGTGACTCAATGCACTTTTCATTTCTCTCCTCATTAACTGTGTCTTGCTCAAAATGAGAGACTGGGTCTAAACATAATCAAGTCCCACAGATAACAATTGACTTGACTGCTGGGGCAGTCATCACCTTCTAGCTACTGGGAAATAAATTTAGAAATAAAATGAGTTAAAATAAAATTCACTCTGCTCTCTTTTCTGTGCTCAGATAATTTGAAGGCCATCAAGGCCTGCAGAAACAATCCATCTCTCTGTGAAAAGGAAAAGCAGCCTGTGCCACTACCAATAAGGCATGTCTTTAGTGTTATCAAGAGTAAGTATAATTACACAGTGGAAAGGCCATCAAAGTGTCTTGGGCACTGGTATTTTTTTCCTGAGGTCTTCATCAATAGTGCTGTCGGAGTGAAAAGAATAAGTGGGGGGGGGAAAGGGAAAAAAAATAATATCCTCCAGATTGGTGTGACTGACCTGCAATCTAGTTGAGCACATTATAATTTGAGAGCAGTAGGACAATTCAATAAAAATTTTGCTGTCTTCCACTTTAAATCAGGAAGGATTAATTTCAAGAATCTGTGTGGATGCTCTTGTAGTCTTGGTTCTGTCAGTACTGCAATTTCTTTTCTAAGAGGCTAAAGGACTTCCTGTTACAGTATATTTGCACTTGCCAAGGCTCTCTCCTTACCTCTAATAACAATGCATTTCTGATAGGCAGATTTCTGGCTGGCAAGGGGGAGATATGACTATTTGTTTCTGTTGAATAGTCACCCTAGTCTGGCACTTTTTATTTGGATAAAACACAAGCAAAGTTAATTTGTTTGCCGTGTTTTTATTAAGAGGAGCCACACCCTGATGTACAGGATTCAGTGGAATTCCATTCAGTAAAATACATACACAATATGTCTGACACTGTTTCACAGGATGGGAATTCAGGGCTTTATGCCTGAGACTCGGCCTGTGGTGCCTTACTATGATCAGTAAATGCTGTTCTTGCAAGGAGCACCCCTTATCTCTGGGGAGGATGGTGCATGAGCCAGTCACAGGAAGATCTGGGTCTATGCATTGAGCTAGTGCAAGTGGCTTGCTAGCTGATTATCTGATAATGAAACTACTTTTAAGAACAGAGAATAACCCAAAACCTAGCTATTAACTTGCTTCTGGCAGTCTTCTGTTTAATAAAAACAATGTTAGTAACTGTGGTATAAGTTCTGAAAATAATCACCAAGTCTGATAATGAAAACTGATCACCTAAACATCAGCGTCCCAAACAAATCTTGTTGTTCTTGGAGCTTTCCATTTCTATGGCTACTACATCTGGAAATCACAGTGTCCCAAAATTGTGGTAATTGCTTGCTCTAGAGCAAATTAGATCATTAAAAAGCTTTAACCAGCCAGAGGACATTTAAGTCTGGCTCAGTGGTTTGTTTCTACTGCTCACAACATGAATATGTTTTCCAAACCCCAATTTTATTAGATTTATTACAAGAAACAAGATTAATTGGGCTGTACTGCTTTGACAAAATTCTGGTTCTTAAATAATAACAATAGATTTCCTGGAGTCCAAAAGAGCTAAGTAGAGCAGATCCAACAATGTGGCCAAACATAACAAATTGAGAGGAGCAAGAGTGAAGTATGACTGAGAGAATGAAAACGTGAAATCTCCCTGATATATATTCTCCTAAAGCTTCAAGTTTTGTTTGGCTAACTGGCAAAGTAATTTCTTTTTCTTAGAATTTTTTGGAGACTGATGTTGTCTGGAATTTGGGGGGAAAGGGTGTGAGGTCTTTTTCAGAAAAGCTCTGTGACCAAAGTCTCACTTATGACAGTGCGCCCTGAAGGTTAAAGGGTCTGGCCTGCCCCAGTTTAGCTGAACTGAGAGCACAGACTGAACCACAGGTTCTGCTCCTGAGGAAGCTGTGATGAACAGCACTGGGAAATGGTTGAACTTCTGCCTTTATTTAGCTGTTCCGTTGTACTGTCTGAAAGGACACAGTAACTGGAACACACTTAGAGCATGTCAGCTGTGTTCCTTCTAGAATATGTCTTTATTGCTGTCACAGAAGTAGTAGACACAAAATGTCAGGGTAGTGCATAGACACCAACTTAGTGATAAAGGAGGTGACTTCAGACAGTAGATGAATGGGAGCTGCAGCTGTACAGATCCCACAAAAGCTGTGTTAGTCTGTATAGTTGCTCTTGTGACTGAGGTATATAACTTAGTAGTCTAAGCTTCACTGGTTTCCAGCACATAAAACAAAAAGGCAGGATTAAAGAATTTTTTTTGTTACGTTGAACCTTCAAAAAAGTAGATTTGTATTTTCTAATCCATTTTTTCTAGTGTGCTGGAAGGCCATTTATGCCACAGAATTTTTGTTCTAGCAAGTAACTGAGACATAAATCCAGTTAATATCAGATGAAACTGGTTCAGACACAACAGAAAGAAACTCAATAAAAATAAGGTGAGTCTTTTTTATGTGTAATCATAACCTCTTCACAGTAAAATTCATCACCCATGTGATGAATTCTCTTTCTTCTTGAATCAGAAGTCTGTGATTCCCTGCTGGATTAGTGGGCACTAACAGAATCCTTCCATTTAGTGCTCTACTTGAAGTCCAATAGGCAGTGAAAGCAGTTCCAAAAATCACATGGCTTCTTGCCACTCTCACAGATAAGCACAATGCAGAGATACCTCTAATTTACATGAGCTGAAGATCAGGCATAGCAGATATCCATGTTGCTAGAGCTTGTCTCTTCCAACTATTCCTGTGGAGCATGTCTGACAAATGCCCTTCTCCTTTTTTATTGCTGGCTAACATGGCTGTAATCTTTAAAACATGGCACCGTGTTCAAAAGGTAGATGGCAGTGAGCTCCACTAGCATTTCCACTTTCCAATCACTATGTCATGGTCGTGAGTGAGTGTTTGATCAATGACTGGACTCTTTGATTTTAAAGATCCTTTTCAAACTAATTTATTCTATAACTCTATATAACTGATAGTCTTTCCAATATTCATGTTTTCAAAGTTTTCCTGAAGTTTGGAATATACCAATACTTTAGTTATATTTGAGATTGTTTATTTACCCAAAGGTCTGTTCTGGGCAAACAAACAGCAGGAGGGTCATTTATGATCTGTAGAGATCATTATGTTCCCAAGAATCCAGAAATCACTGAACATGGCTTCCAAACAAAGTTAAATAAAAACACAGGTATTACTTCAAGCTCAGGATTCATAAATATAAATGGTTTGTATCATTTGCAGTTTTTCCATGGGAGTATTATTTGGCATAGCTTCATGCTGTGCCGAATTTGTGGGTTTTTAGATGATTGCTTCTTAGAAAAACCTGGTTTTGGCACACACATACAAACACACAAATTGGAAAGGGAAATATTTACATTGTGAAATTAAACTTGTTCACATCTTCAATGATGATTTATTAAAGAAAAGTATATGGCAAACCACAGAATAGTGACATGTGCCCTGGGTTTTACATTCCCTGTATGAAACAACCACAAAACTCATTTAAAACAAAGAGTACTATAAAGACTTAAAGAAAGAAAATGAAGCATTTGCATGTATAAAATACCTCATACAACACATCTTCATTCTGAAAGACTAAAGAGAACGAAATGTTTCTCCAAATAGCTTTTCAAGGGCATTATTTTTTATGGCCAGGATGTTTCTGTTTCTGTAGGCACCTATAATACGCTGTTGGATTACTTCATTGAGCGGCTGTTAGGTTCAGCACAATACTTTCAGTGTTGAAGTATTCAGTGGACAATGAAAGCTCAACACCAGAAAAAAAAGTCAGCAATGGAGAAGTTATAGGTGTTTTGTGGCAGGGTGGAGAAAGCAAAGAAGTATAAAGGACTCGACAATAAATTTGCTGCTTTTATTTGTATGTTTTATTATGCTATCCACTTATATGCAAAATTTATTATTAAAGGTCATATGATTTTTGCTAGACAGTTTATGCTCATTTTATGGTCAAATTCCTGTATAGATATAGACATCTGAAGTATGTATATATATGTCTCTCTTAGCTAAAATAAATACATTTGTGGCCAATGGAGACTAATTCATAGTTTTAAGTTGCAATTCATCTGACCTTCTTTGAGGACTTTGTGAAGCACAAGCTAAAATGGATATCTGTTTTCTCTAGGAAAAACCTAGTCTGAGCAGTTCACACGTAGAAACCTACACGAAGAACTATCCTGGTCCCACTGTCTGCTACAATACACAAAATAGGCAGTCTGTGAATGTAGATACAAAGGGAATAAGACATAAACCAAATATTGGATTTTAGCAGGAAAAACAGAATTTCAGAAAGACTTGAATGTTAGGAAATCTTCTGACTGCTGAAAAATTATAGCATGTGTAAGTCTCCAGGCATGTCTGGTGTTCTCCAAAGCAAATGTTTCTCAGCATCTCTGAACAGTGCTGGAAGGTCCCACTGTGAAATAATTATCAGCCTGGCTACAACACTCTCAGTTTTCTAGCCAGAATCTGAAGGAGAAGGACAATTATGAGGGGCCAACTCTGGTTGTTGCCAGAAGACACACTAGGTCAGAAAACATCAACAGAATGGATTAGTATCAAGGCTGGCAGCAAGTAATAGTATAGTGTTACTAGTAGCGTGGAAGGGAAGAAAACTATGAAAGCCTTCTTAAAGCTGCTAATTTATCTGAAATAAAACTGTCTTAACAGTGTGTGGCAGTTATTTTACTAGTTTGAAAAACTAAAATGTGAACAACTTGCTTTCATAAATAGCACTGATAGAAAGAAAAGGGAGTTAGGAAGGAATTTGAGTGCAGAGTACAGTGCAATAGTTTTTCAAGGTCAATGTAATTCCTCTTTCTAAACATGTTTGTTGCACAAACTGGAATAGGAATATCAGAGGTTTGTATTTCCATCTGTTTGCTTAAAACCAGGTCTGTGCTCCAGCATGAACAAGCAAAGCTCTGATGAGCTAGAAGTACTTTGGTTCACGATGCACCCTCTAACAATGCCATAGTATGCTGATTTCCTCATGATAATTGTTAAGGCTTTTATAAGTTTTAATAGTCATCACATGGTCACAAGCTGATTTTATGAAACTTTGTTCATTAGCCTCAGCAAAGCACTGCAGCACAAGTAAGAATTTCTAATTGAGTTTAGTAATAGGCTGAAAAGGTAGTTATCACACAAAGCAAATACAAAAGCAATGTAAAGAATTTTATTTTGTTTAGAATTGAAATCTGGCAGCAGTTTTGTCCTGAGTCTTAAAGAAATGTATAGTAAGCATTTAAATCAGTGTACTCATGAACCGCTGAGATCAAAAGTTAGCAGTGGCATTATTTGTGAAATATGAGTGACCTTTGTGAGTCTGTTTCAAGGCTCAGGTAGTCTAGAATTGATTGAGCTTACTCCAAGAATTTGTGGACAGAGCTGAATAGGGCAATAGGTGCCTTGGAATAAGACTTATCAGTGCCTAACTAAAAAACTGTGCCAGCTAGTTACTAACCCCTGAGTTTTACCAGTAGAGTAACCTTCAGAGTTAGAAATCTAGGTTAATTTACCTAGATGCAAGTGTCTACGAGTATGCAAATGGCTAAGCCTCTTTAACAGTGTAAGCCTGGGGTACCAGCTCAAATATTAAACCATATTCAGCTAATGATGTTTAGGCCTCCTAGAGTACCTAAGATGTCTGCACAGGCCTGACAGGTATAACAGAGGAGTTGAGGTCTACGGGACTAATAGCAACTGGCCAGGAAAGCTATCAGAGCACCTCAAATGCCTCTGTCTAGATAAATAAACTGAGCTGTTAGTCAGCAAGGCTCAGTTAACTCAGTGTAAAGGAAACATCTCATTTGGTAAACCAAAGAGCACTCTAGACTCACCTGCCCATGTTGACTAGGCTTTGAATTAATATGGTGGGAAGCCAGTCTTCCACCTCACATGCAGACAGATACTTTTAGACATCTAAATGCAGGTCTCTGGATGTGGAACTGAACCAGACCTAAAGATCTATAAAATTTTTGTTTTTTTGGAGACAGCTTAGTAAATTAGCAGGGCAGAAAAGTCTAAACCCTACATGTGCCAAACCTTATCAAGGCACAATATTCTTTCCGAATTCTCTGATGAGCAAACTCTCACAGGCCCACTCATCTGCCTGTGGAACGGGACCCAGTATGCAGTGACAGCTGGCTTTGTTCAAAGAACAGTTGAAGAAAAATATGTGCTGCTACTACTACCACTACTACTACTACTACTACTACTACTACTATTCCTACTCCTACTACTACTCCTCTTTCCTTCTGTGTAATGTACAAGAATGGTCGCAGCATTCATCATCCATGGAAGGACTGAGATTGAGACAAAGCTTCTATATAAAGTGGGGTTAATTTATCTTATCACAAATACCAGGTTTGAGGCTTCACTTCTGATTTATAGCAGGGAATAGGTCTGGGATTTTGGTACCCAAATCCTTCAGGCTACCACCCTTACAGGAGTGTGCACTCATGGCTTCTTAACATAAAGAAAGGTTTACCAAAGCTTACACAGGAATCCGTCTGGCTTTTCTGTAGTGCTTGGACCTGGCAAAGCTTTTAACCCAGCTTGGGGAAATTTCAAATTCCTGGGTCTGTAGCATGAATACATCCAATGCATGTCCAAAACTCTGAAATTTATATATGTTTCCACTAGCTCATGAAGTCATCAGATTTTAATGACTCACTATTTTGTCAAGAACATCTCCAGGATTTCTTTCTTCAGATTATATGAATCAGTTACCTGCCAAAAGCAATCAGGATAATGTTGTGGCTAAATGTGCCATGTACTAAATGTGATAATTACAATAACACTCGTAACTATGACAAGAGCATATATCCAGACTATGGACAATTGAGAATATCTGGTGAACTCTTTGCAACTTTTTTTTTTGTGGTATTGCATTTTTAATTATGTAATTCATAAAATGAAAAACAATGCCAGGTTTCCATAAAAAGTAGACATATACACACTGATAATCTACAAAGGCCTAATTAATTCTCTAGGGCATGTCATAATTTACAGGTCTAAAATTATGAGGAATTACCTTGTTAAAGTCTTTTGAATCTGACTACAGGTGTTCTAGCAGTGCTCCAGTAAGGGAGTTATTCAAATCCCATTCCCATTTCTGGTGGAATTTTTATCATTTGTGTGGCTATGTTTTGCCAACAAAAAATGAGAAAAGAGAAGACTCTGTTCACATTCATCTGTGGGGATTCAGCAATTAAATCAATTTGATTAACCAAAGACCCATTCTGCTGTGTATTTACATACTGTAATTACGAATTGGCAAATAGCGGGAAAAGTGGGAGCGTGGGATAGCGTATTTTTATATCAGTTGTTCCAATACAACGCCTGTAATACTTCTAAATAAGCAGTCAGATCTATTCACTGTCTCAGCACTCCAAATGGGTCAGATGAAGCTGTATTTTTAATGGGATTTGGGCTGTCTGACTTTTCACATTCTTTTATATGTAGCAAATGCTTAAAAGCCAGTACTACAACTCCTGAGAGTTGTTCTGTCTCATCTTTTTTAGTCTATATTTTCTTCTGCTCTACTACCAATATAACAGTCTGTTTATTTCAGACTTGCCAAACATCCTGGTTTGATCAAATCAGTTTCCAGAGTGTTTGGTTGAGCTCAGATTGCAGCTTAGTCTACTGAAAATTGAGTAATGTCTATGATGTTGAAGGTGGCTGTGAGGAGACAAACTGACAGGTTAAATCAGCGAGGACTGCAGTCTGGAGGCTCAGCGGTCAGGCTCTGACTGGGTGGCCTCACATGTACTCCCAGTCCAAGCTAAGGAAGGAGCATTTTAGGGCACCAAGGGAACATAACTACTCCATAGACTGAACAGTCCTGTGGCATCTCAGGCACCTGCAAGGGTCAGACACCACACCTTCACGTATGGATAAAAATGTATGGAGCAGTTAATTTCCTCCCAGCTCCTTCGTTATTGACGTAGTGTAACTGCTGAGAGAGAAGGAAAATCTGGATTGATGGAGTTCTACCATACACATCCATGCAAATAAATGATCAATAGAGCTGCATCATGCCAAAACAGGGGTGTCTTGATTAACACATAGCCCCTAGTGATTGAAAGAGCTCTGTCTTTACTATAGAGGACAGTCTCTTTGTTCAGCTCTGAATTGCAATAAAAATGAATTCCAGTTTGAAAAGATAATACTAACACTGATATTAATGTAGAATTCGTATCACCCAAATTAAAAAGTGGCAATTCTCAGTGTTTTTTTCATGTAGTCCATATCAACAACTGTTTCTAATACACAATATCTTTACTTACACATATATATATTATATAATTATTCTACTATTTATGTAGCCTTTGAATTTATATGTGTCAGACTTTAAGATAAAAATCACAATATCTATTTTGATTTTAAAAGGTTCCAGAGAAACCACCACATCTGTTTCAATAGGTAATTTTCATTTACTCCTAAAAATCAGAGATTATTTTCAGTTTGTATTTATGTAGCTTTAGTTCCTTCTTATTATGCCTTTATCTACTAGATTAAAGACTCCATTACAAGAAATAATGCAGGTAATTTTAGACTGTTGTCATGTCATTTCTTAACCTTTTTATGTAAAGGAAACAGATTTACCCATTCACTATAAAGTAGGTTTTCCAGGCCTCAGATAATTTCTTTTTTCAATCTTTGTCAATTTAACAACAACCTTTTTTTAATGAAGGTGAAAGGTCTTGGCAGAAACCCTTCTCAGAATCTCCAGTTCCCACTGATCTTTCATCTGGATGTCCTCACTCCATGTGTGGAGTAGGCACCTTATTTCTGAAAGACTGGGCTTGTGCCAGATTTTGTTAAGCTACCATTTATGTCATTCAAATGGACCTGCTGCTCAGCATGCTAATGTAAGTGACCGCTTACATTAGCATCCACTTATCCTGTAACATGTCATTTTTGTATCTTCTGTTCAGTTTACAAGATATAAGAATAAATTTATAAAAATATTGGAGTCTCCAAAATCCCTCAGCTGAAAAATTCCCATTTCCTGTTACTTGAATATTATTTTCTGATAGTTTGTCTTGTACTAAATATTTACTTTTTACCTTGGTTTCCAAAGAAATTTAATGTACACCTGTGACAGATCTGGAAACATACAGTAGACTTATCTTCTTATCTTTTTTATTCCTCTATTTTTCTTTCATTGACATTTTTTCCTACCCTGTGAGTTCACAAGGGAATGCTTATGATTGTACACAGGTATTGCAATCTTTCCACAGTGTAGGCATAAGTTTACTCACAGAACTACACAAAACCCTTGACAGAAAAGCTGTTATTTTCCAGAGCAGAGAAGTGGGAAGGAAAATCATTACACAAAGTCTTACATAAAGGCATCTTTCTGAAGTCTGATCTTTCTGTAGAGTAACAAAGAAGCTCAGCCTTCTATTTCTGAAATGTTGTAAGGTGGCTCATTTTAGGAATTGAAAGAAAAAACATCAGCCAAATATTCAATGGGAACAATATTCCTTTGTTTTAAAGGGGGCAAGATTGCTAGAAAGTACATCTATAGCACTAGGCAGTCTTAAGTAAAATAAATGATGATCCCAGGCTTGTAGATGCCATGCCTGCTAACACATCAGATTAGTGTTCATGTTTGATTTGTTACAAACATTAAATCTCTCTGCACTGTTGAAGTCAGATGTTGTGTTTTGTTTGAGAGGTGGTTGAAGAATTTGCCACTTACCTCTTTTATCATCCCGTGTGAACATTTCCTTCCCGTCTGAGCGCATTCTCTAGCAAGTGAACTCCACCAGGTTGCCTTTGAGCAGATAGAAAGCTCTCCTACTGCCATTTATAAAATGTGAGGGATGTAGGAAAGCTATTCTTTAAGATCTCAGCCATGTTTACTATCTCAGAATAAAGACATGCTCTACTCATTCTAGTTCTCCACCCTCTCTTTTTAGGCATAAATCTCAGGCTATTGACAGGAGCCTGTCAAACCTCCTATACTACATTACATTGGTTGTGGATGTACGATATTTCAGGGCTTTAACAGTTACTGAATCACACGGAAACAGCATGGCAGAGATTGGCAGGAATTTCTGGAGATCATCTGGTCCAACCTCCTGCTGAAGCAGATCTATCTGGAGCTGTTGCTCAGGGCCCTCTCCAGATGGCTTCTGGGTATGTCCAGTCTGGGAGAATCCACAAGCTCCTTGGGTATGTTTGCAGACACTTTCCCAGTGAGTTCTTCATGGATCTGCCAACTGAATGTCAGTGGGTCACCAATGGCTCTTCCCTGAGGATATACATGGGATGGCCTGTGTTGTCCTGGCTCACTCCTTTGTGTGCCTGCTAAAGGGCTGAGGACAGCCTTGACTTTGAAGATATCAGGTCTAGGGAAACTAAAATATTTTTCCTCCGAAGTTTTTTTTTTTTTTTTTTTTTTTTTGGTCCTGTTCAAGGAAAGAAGTGTGTTACAAGCCATTTGTAAAAAAGCTGTAAATACTTCCAGGATGATAGAATCTCAGTAATTTTCCCATTCTGTATTTCAGTGTAAGGGTAGCCTAATTTTCATATGGTCATGTTTTTGTCTAGGTCACTATTCACCTTTAAGCCTACAACAATGGCAATAAGACCATTTAAAGAATTTCTGACATTACCAACTGTTTTTAGGATGTACAAGTGCCTTTTTATTGGAATTCAGTTACAAAAAAGGTACTGTATGGACTCTAGTACAAGAAGACAGGGCCATAACTTGAAATTATGTAAATACTCATAACAAAAGGAATTCTGATAGCAATAAAACCCCTTAATTTATTTGGATTCAGAAAAAGGCAGGCAAGGACTGGTAGATTCAGAGAGTAAAACATGTGGCCAATGCTCTGATTTTTGTTTTGCAGTCTTTTCCTGTAAATTCTATATATATATTCAATTTTTGGAATTAGAAACACTATATTTGGCTTTTTTTCTGCAGATCATAATATCACATGAGCTTCTAGAAAGACCTCAACTACTAGACTGAAGTGAGTGTAAAGATGCAAAAATGCACCATCTGTAAAAATATACAGAAATGACTGAAAAAAAATCCCAAACAGAAAAGCAAGGTTCATGCTTACAAGACTCTTCAATTTTTCTGTTATATACAGTAATTTAAACAAAGCATATTGAACACTTGACTTTGAAAAAATGAGCTTTGTGATTAAAATGCCTTTTTTATCAGAAGATTATCTAGGTCACTACAGCAAAAAAGTGCATCAGCAAGAAGTATTTGCTGTGTTGATAGTCCTCTGAGCATCTTCAATGAATGCCTGACTGGAGAATGAGAAACTGTTCTCTTGCCAGTTTTCAGTAACCATATGTTGTGTGTCTCCTGAATACTGACTGCAGAGAGGTGTTTTGGATCTTCTAGACACCAGTGAAAGAAAATATTTCTAGTTTCAAGAGAAAAAAAGAGAAGAGAGTAGACCTTTTTGGTCATGTTTAATTGCTCTGTTACCAGAAAAACATGCTGGATGCTAAATGTAGTGTCTTCTTGTATCCTTGGTAATAATCAATCTTTTTTTAAATGAACATCTATTTTTTCTATGATAATCAGATAAGAATTTTATTACAGTAGTGTCTTGGATATCTTGAATAGGTCTTTTGTCCTATATCTCAATCATACTTACATGCCTTTTATGTGATTTGGTGTATTTGCCCTGATTATCTGGTCCACCTGGTCTTGAGATTCAGCCCAATAACTTTTTAATTCCTTCAATCAGAGTGGTTGAAGACATGTATTTTAATATCACATTTTATTTCTAGTTTCCATGGAACAAAACAAAAGAAATTCAAGTGTGTCCAGTCTTGGGAAATAAAAAAAAATTCTAAAAGCTTGCAACAGATACTCTTTTTCTTGTGGTTGTTGACTTCTGAGGAGTTATTGATTTTCATCAGGTATTAGAACAGATGTCCCATTAAAATGTAGGTGTTAGAATTTTCTGTGCATGAAGCTCATTTTGTCATATTGGTGGTATCCCCAAATGGCAATAATCAATTGATGTGAAATAACTAAAACTGTAGCTGTAGCTTGTGGATCAGGAAATATAAAACTCACCTCAAATTGTTCAAAGTCAGGAAAAGCTAGCATCTCTTTTAATCCTTTACTGGAAGCTGCTACCTCTCACTGGAGAAAAATGGCATGTTTGTGCTCAGGTTCCATTAACTTTCACTTTTAAGAAAATAATTCTTTTAAGGAAGTAATATGTTTCAATGTATTTGTGTTTGTGAAAATCCTGTGGGTGAGATATGTGAATAGATAGATACCTACACATACAGATGATTTTTTTTTTGTATAAAAATATATATTTAGATACCCTTCTTTTTATTTACCTTTTTTTGAAACACAACAGAATATTTTTTATTCTGTTGTTCTGCTGGAAGCACTAGGAAAATGTTAAGAGATCTATAATGTAGTCCAGGATCAAATAAGTAGAGACGTCTCTCATTTTTTTATTAAGTTGTCCAGATGTCTCGTCTGACGACGTGGTTCTCTGTTTTGGACTTTGAATGTTAAAATTCTCATATCCTCCTTCTAATTACATAGTTCTAGAAAATACAGTTAGATGTGCAAAGGTAAGAAAGATAGTCATAATTTGCTTATTTACAATGTAAGAGATCTCTTAACAGATGCTGTCTAAGAAAGTTTAGCACAGTGAGAGATATCTTAAAGGCTTCTAGGGGCTACAGCAGTAAAAAAAAAAGTAGAAAAGAGTGTTTTACTATTTATATTGAGAAATACAGCATAAAAGCTAATTTGTGAATGTACATTATTTTTTTAGGATATCAGGACAGTATATTTTCTGATCATTGAAATATGTTCAGTGTTCATAAGCAAGGAGTACACAATAATCTATGCAACACAGCTGTAGAAGGACATCTTAGCTGTAATCATTCAAAGCAAATATTTGGCTCTGTTTCCTTAGGTGATGAATCTCCTAACCCCACTGCCAAACAGTAGCATAGCAAAACTTACAGCAAAAAGACAAAGTGAGACTTCTCAAGAAGAAACTCCTGCTTTGGGCTCTGGAAGTCCAACATCATTGTTGTCAAAGCATCAATTGCTGACAGTGAAAATGGCACTGCATTCACATGGCCAGTGAAGCAACTTGCAAGGTTAAAAGTTATATTATATGGATTTTTCACACTGGGGATTAAAAGCAACATATTTGAGTCACTTCAAAAAGTTTTTCACATCACTTTCATAAAACAGGAAGAAAGAACAGTGGTACAACTCACCACAGCAAAATTTCTCCAGACTGGGACTTCCTATCTAGCCCAATGTGAAGTTTTTGTCTTATTGCTTCACTCTGTGTCCTTTGCTTAGAAGAATGTTGTGATTTTGGTAAGACAAAAAGGACAACTTTCTTCTGCCCTTTTGTATTCCCTTGCACAATTTCATGAGCATAAGATGGTAGCCAGCTGGCAGAGTCTTGGACAGTCTTGAAATAACAGACTAGAGAAAACCAAATTCAACACCAACCAAAAGGCAACACAGCATGGCAAATACTGGCTCTATTGCTGAGCTAGTTTAAAAAAAATACAAGTCAAAATGGACCACAGAGGAATGAAAAGTCACAAAAGCTGACTCCAGTGTTGTGAAGCTGAGTTTCCTACATTCCCTCTGTAGCCAGAAGAGTCCTCTAAAGTGCAGTTCAAATCAGGTATGTGAGCAGCTATGAATCTCTCTTTACAGGAGATTGTGATCTCAAGGAGTAGCTTAGGAAAGTCAGAGATTGAGTTAACTTGCTAAAGGTGAAGTTTTTGTGAGCGCTTACATTCAATGTGTCTCCTAGGTGTCAAATCTCTACCCTGTGTGCTGCATGACAATTTTAATTTGGGCTCCAATTCAGAGCAGACAAAATTATTTCCTATTGGGGACATATGGGACTGGGATATGGGCTATAGCACATCATCATTTTGTCTTTACACAGAAATCAGATTTGAGCTGTGATTAAACTGGCTTACCCCACTGCATCACACCCAGTCCCCAACTCTCCCACCCCAACCCTAACAAGACCTACTTTTCTGGAGTACCCCAACACGCCTGGTAGCCACAGATATCCTCATAACTTCATATCCTACTCTGTATAACACACTCTTGGCGCAAGAGTACAAAAAGTACAAAAAGAGTACAAAAAAGTACAAAAGAGTACAAAAAATTGTGAAAACGCTTGAAAAAATCCACTTCCTAAAATGCTTGCAGCTTAGAGAAAAGTAGGGCCCAGGTACAGAAAATTATGACCTAAAGCTTGGAAGAAGGAAAGGCTCCAGGCAACATTTCTATACCTGTGCCTTTGTCCATGGGAAGATCTCTCAGCCTTATGACAACATGACCAAGCATGTGGATTAGAGGAAAACTTGTTTTCTGAATCCATGTTTGTAAGGCATCCAGCCTCCCCAGCACGTATAAACTTTATTTGGAGCTGTGTGGGAACACCACCTGCTCACACTGCTCCAAGAAATTCCACTTAAAACATTCAGAAGCAGCTGGGATGTGAATATTTGATTCATCTCATCAGAAGCTGAAATTAGGATTGAAAACATAGATCATGCATTCTATGTACATTCCAAGAAAATATTTATTTCTTAATATTTTTGTTCACTGAAATATCACAAACTATTTATCATTTCATTTCTTGTTTATGCTACGGGTTGATGTGGTTTATACCAAACTTTGTAAATGATTTTAAGGAAGAAAATTTGCCATGATTCAATCCAGTTGACCTGCAGCTAAAATACAAAGTTCAGCTGGAATCAATAGTTTCCATTGTGATCATCAGCACATAATGCTCTATAGTATGGTGGGCATGGGAAGCAATTCCCTGAGCTTTATAATTTTATTACTCTATTACTTCTGTAATTTTAGAAAGCATAATGTTACAAATAAAATTCCATGTGCTCCAGGAGGGAGTAGAGTGAGGATTCTGCAACTGATAGCTCTAAGTCCAGTGAATGTATTCTTCAGTGGCTGAACTAGTGGCACATTTTTCTTTATACAGACACAAGGGAAGTAAGATTCAACAAACAGCAAATTTTCCTCAGCTGCAAAGACCTAGAATGCCTGAGGCTTCTTTTGATGTCTCAGTTTCTTGAAAAATTTTGCTCTTGTTCTGGTCTAAATCCTTTTACCTTTTCCTGGTTGTGCTTATATACTTTGCACTATTACTTATTTTCCAGTCATAAATTAAAAGGCTGACCGTAGCAATGATATTTGGGACAATTTTACTGAAATATCCAATCAGGCAGGGTAGATTCCCATTCCTTCATTTAGGAAAATTTATTTTATTCCTACTTGGATGTTATGAAAAAAACCCCCCACATTTCCTATAACTACTATCTGTGTATTTGGACACACAGCTAGTTTTGAACCAAAAAGGTTTGATTTTTTTTTTTTTGAAGTAGCAATAGCAAGCAGAAAATACAGATCACAAAAGCACAAAAGCACATTCTTTAGTAGCTCATTTGAGCAGGTCAAGCTGCTGTTTCTAAACCAGATTCTCTCTAGAAATATTAATTTACTAATTCCTCTGTGGATAGCTATTGTTGATTTGAGTACTTCATTAGAGTAAGTGCCTCAAAACCGTTACTTCTTCTCACTGGTTAAAAAACGTAGAACAAGAGATGTAAAATTAATTTGAGATTTTCACCTCTCTACTTTATTTTCTGCCCTGGATGTCTTGCTTCATGTGTCTATGTATAAAAATCTCCACCCAGAACATCCAGGCCAGAGCTAGAATGACAATGTTTGGAGAGGAAGACAGACTTACCTCTGAGGAAACACATGAATTTTAGCCAAAGTCACAATTTTTAAAGTAATCTAGTCTAGAAAATAGGCAATTTTGACAATACCAGGTCATTTGTTTACCTTACTGTCAGTTGAGACATCCAGCTTCTTGCATAAATGTTTTCTAATTTGCATACTCAGATCAATTTTATACAATGCCATCACCCTGTTCTAGGCAACTTATGAGTCCCCTTGCAGTACTTCACTACCATTTACTCTACAATGTACTTGTCTTCCTGTTTCCTATGAGCCAAAGTGTAATTTTTCACATTTTATTTGTGGGACAGTAGACACAGGGAAACACCAGTTCTCGAAAAATGTCAGTGGTGTAGCAGGGATTGGTTCTTGCTCCATGTGCCCTAAACATTTTAGTGTCCATGAAAGGGCAAAGGTAAGGATGGAGGGTCTCAAAGATTCTCCATGGTTTTGCATAGAACAGAAGGAGCCTTTTGCTATTATATACCTGCCCTCCCCTGCTTTTTGTAGTTCCCTGTCTGTGTGTGGCAGTAACTAGTACCAGAGGTTGACCTTCTGCAGTACAATTAAAATCATCCTCACAGACGCAGAGCTCTTGCAGCATTTAAGAAGTTTTTGGCATTGGATACTTCTGAAAACAATTGAATATCTTAGAAACCCAACAACAACAAAAAACCTGGTAACTTCCCTCCTTGCTAATTATCAGTAAATTGTGGCTATTATTAAAACAGCATAAATCCATCAAGAGTTGGAAGTTGCCAGATCTCCTCGAGTCAGAATTTCAGTGTGGGTTCCAGGCCTCCTGTATGGAAAAATTGCATGTGTAGTGTGTGAGCATGCACTTCTTGATCTCTTTTAATCAAGATAAAAATGGATAATGTAATAGCAGACTTTTCAGAAAGAATGCAAATTGCTGTGCATTGCAATGAAATGTTTCCCCTTAGGATTAGAGTGCCTAGTAAGACTCCTCAGCATGAGCTGGAGCTGATATATGAAGCTTTTGCTTGCATAAAGGCAGACAGGTTAGAGCTCAGCTGGGCCAACCATAGGGCCTGGTTCTTCAGCACTTAATCAGGCAAAGCACCTGCAGAAGTCAGAGAGGTTTGCCCCTTAATGAGAATTACCCAGCTAAATCTCCCTCTGCAGGGCTGGCAGTGTAATCCTGCAGCAGGAAAATGATACATAGGGGCCCCTAATAAAAGTCTTAATTTGCTTTGACCACTGCTAGAATTTTAGGTCCACAATGGCCTTGGAAGTTATCAGTTGTACTTTGTTGGCCAGCACATAATGTTCAGAGATAATTCCTCTTCAGAGCCCTCTGCTTAAACCCACTCATGTCTTTTCTGCTGCATGCAGTTTTTCTTCCACCTCTGTAACTCCTGTGGGGATGAAGGGATCTGGAACTGCCTGCCTCTTCCATTTTTTCTTCCTATGGAAATGATAATAGACAAAAATATGTAATAATTATTTACCAAGAAAGATTAAATCATGCTACAAATTAAAGAGAAATATATATTACAAAAGTTCAATTAAGGACTTGGACACCTGATCAAAGGTACTGCATGAAAAAAGAGTTAATGTGGCAGCTCAACCAAAGCTTTGTGAGGTCTCTCAGCCTTCAACAAAGGTGAGAAAGTGTGTGTTAGAGCAGCCCCAAGTGAAAAAGCCTTACCTTAAGTTTCATAAATTCACATTCTCCTTACATTTAAAAGATGATATTACCATGGCTCAGCTGAGGGTTGGTAAAAAACCAGTAACTGACCACAAGGCTGATACATATAAATGGGTATGGTGTGAGGAACACTTTGAGAGCGCCTCATATGGCTTGCAAGTGGGAATATATTAGCTCACATCTCCCAAATGTTTTTCTTCTGCTTTAATTTTCTGTTCTGCTAAGCCATCACTGAGATATCTTACTGGCTCAGAAAAAAAAAAGAGCAGTAAGATAGACGATCTGTTAAAGCGAAGGCTGCATTTTTAATAGCTATAACAACAGAACTAGGGGAAGCAATAACTAAGTAGTTCATCCCTTCACCAATCTGTCAGGACAAACTCTATACAGCTGCCAAAACAATGGTAGTAATGCAGAGAGGTGCCTAATATTGTCAAGTCTGAAATTGTTTGATGCAACAAACAATTATCAATATTAGTACATAACCCTACCTAGGAAGGCCTCCTGGAAAATCTGCTTTTATCGGATTTCCACTACTAACACCAAGTGATAATGTGGAGAAAGTCTTTTCCAGCCCACTAAAACTGAACTAGCCAGAATGCAATGCAAATAGAGGACTCCAGCAGGAAGAAATAAACTCGATGCCTATAAGTAAACTGAGATGTATGAGTGAAGCAAAGAAAACAGCACTGACTGATTTGTGAAAACTAGTAGGACCTCCAAAAATTTCTTGAGCTCCACCCAGATGTGATGCTGCTCATGCAGAAGTATATCTCCAAAGAAGAAGTATATCTCCATTCCTTCCTGTGACTGCCATGTGCCAGGTGATCCAGCTCGCATGCTCTTTGGCACAGGATGCCTACTCCTCTCAAGTAAGTGACAAAAGTCTTTATAGAGACATTAGAACTTCTTTGGACTACTATAATTGGACAACTAATCTCTATACAGGAGTACTTTAAAAATAGCAAATAAAGCTAGCCATGAATGTCAATTAAGTAGCACTTGGCATACTTTAATTCCTTTGGTATAAAGTGGGTAGCATAGCAATCTTTTTAGTGTTTATCACAGAGATTTCAAAGTGGACACAGAATTATAATTTTAATTCATAAGTGTTATGATTCAGAAAGAAATGCATTTACCTGCGTTGACTTTAATATAAGTATTTAGGAAAGCATGACTTTTCTTGTTCACAGGGAAGAAAGGTTGTCAAGGCTCCAAACTTAGGGATCACTCTTCACATCTATTGCTCTGTTGTCAAAAACTTAGATTTATTTTGCAGGCACAGATTGTATTAGCAAATAAAGATGTTAAGCTTAACTCCACTGAATTTTTATCCCTCTTTATCCTGTCCCCCTGTACATCAAAATCCTTGCTCCAGCATGCTGAAGTTCACCTGCATGTTTCCAAACACTGGAAATGCAGAGTAAACTGAAAAGGGGATTTAACAACAACAACAAAAACAACAAAAGGTAATCTTATATATAAAAATTGTTTCATGTATGTAATTATAATGCATATTTCCTGAGTTCTTTCTTGAGGATACTCCATTGCCTGCAGGGGTCACTGTGACTTTCTCAGGCCTCTACTACAACTGAAATCTGAAAGAGCCAAAAACCAACACAAAATTATCTAAATATAAGAAAACAGCTTTCTTTGTTTTTTCTTTTTTTTTTTTTTTTTTAATTATAAAATTACTATCCCATTCTCAGAGCTTGTTATCAGGACTTTGACAAATTAAAATAATACTCTTTCTTTCATGTTTTGGTGTATGGGCAACTACATGATTTACCAGCAAACCTAAAATTTGGCCCTCTCCACTTACCCCATGCTTTGTATGTGGTTTTCAACAAAGAGGTCTTCAGTGTATTTCAAAGTAATCCCGGAGAGAAGCATCTGAGTAATCTAGGGGATGCCCAAAGCCTCTGCCTTCCCCCACCCTCTGATGCTTGTGCAAGCAGTGCCTGTCAGACCCTTGCAGACTGATTGCATATGTCACTTTCCCGTATGCTGGCCCTCCTTCCACTACTTTTGTGCAGTAATTGTACAATAACTTTCCTGTACAGTGACTCTCTGTATCCATAAAAAGAAGGGGCTGGGTTTTTCTCTGAAGATCGCATCCCAAAGTCTTTGCTCAGCCCTTACCCTTGCAAAATCTCATTCAAATCAATGGATATTTGCATGAGAAAGCGATCAGTTAAAATTAGACCTGAGTGAAATAGGGCTTGGTGAGGGAAAGGGGGAGGTAGTGGTGGGGGGTAATAGGTGCTTTCACTTCATGCAGCATAACATTTGATGCATTTGATGGCGTTTGTTATGATTTCTTCAATCAGATTATATAAGTTTTTAGATTATTTGCCTGTTGAGGTAAATCAGACTCTTTAAGAATTTTGTTATATGTTTTCAACTTTCTTGAGGGTCTGCTTGCAAGATCAATATATTTTGTTAATAAAATATAAATAAAATTAAGAAAAACACAATCAAGCAGGATAGATCACTCAGCCAGAAAATAAAAAAGATACAATCCCATTGCCCACCCCAGGTCAGCACAGTTCTCTGTTACCAAAGGTGCTGGACATTTGGCTTGACAGTGAAGGATCCAGCTGATGAGAATGTGCCAGTAAGGTCTGAATCAAAAAGGTAGGAGGGTGAGTGGGAAGAAAGGAGAGAGAGATAAAAAAAAAAAAAGCCTAAAAGTTTAGGTCTAACAGTCTCTGCTACCTCATAAATGTTTATTTGTTGTTCAAAAG
Source organism: Camarhynchus parvulus (assembly GCF_901933205.1). Lineage (NCBI taxonomy): Eukaryota > Metazoa > Chordata > Aves > Passeriformes > Thraupidae > Camarhynchus > Camarhynchus parvulus. The sequence continues at coordinate 29,485,432 of NC_044571.1, read as the reverse complement.
TGCAAGCACCCAATATTTACCACTGACATTTAACAAGACATAATAACTTGAAGCTGCCCTCATCATGTTCTGCAAGTGACAAGAGATGACAATGAAGACAATTTATATAGGGACCAAAGAAGTCCATACTGTAGCCCTTTTTCTGGTTGAAGATCTTGTATTTTATTGCTTCTCCACATAAAGCTTCCTGTTTATGCTTTATGCTGATGGAGTGAATTTCATCCTTCATAATTTCACCTACCCTAGCTCAAGTCACTTAGGAAGCCTTTATGTAGATTTTACACTTAATTAACATAACCTCATCAGACTTGGTATTTTCTGGAATTTGCACAAACTGGATGTCTTAAGAAACCCTGGCTGCCGATGAAGTCGTAAGGATTGCTTTGCTGAGAAAGAGGAAGAAAAATATTGTATACAGCAAAAAGGCAAAGAAAAACTTGGATTAGAAGATGGATTTAGTGGGTTAAGAAGTCACAGAACTTTGACAAAGCACAACTTTACTAATACAAATAAGAACCCTGAGCTGCATTTGAATTCACATCACACCACACCTGGTAAGAATTAGTCTAGCACAGCATCATCAATCATAGTGTGGTTGTCAGTTTTGACATCCTTTAAGTCTACGTTGTATGCTTAATGACTACATTACAGAAAATGTAAACAGACACCAAACATTAAGGTATGCCCTATATTTTTTTTAAAGTTGCTGTATATTTAAAATAAAAAAACCAGCACCAACAGTATTTTATATAGAGAGTGAATTAGTAAACTGAAAAACAAGCTGCTATAAAATAATCAGAAAAAAATTTTCTTAAACCAAGAATTAAAAAAAAAAACCAAAACAGCAAAACAAAAACCACAAAAAACCAAAAAAGCTTGAAATATTAAGGAACTTTGATTAACCCAATTAGGGGAAACAACAATTAATATTTAGAGGAAATAGACACTCTCTTATATTTTGCTATTGTATATTTTTTCTCTGTCAAATATCATTAAATATTATCTTTACTATGCATCCTGTGAATTTTTCAGTTTGATATTGTGACCGTGATTTACTAATAAGGACTCTGGAGTGACTTGTGAGCCCATTACAAGCCTTGTATTAATAATTCATAAGGGAAAAACATGCTGAAGAAGTGCTTGGGATCATGACCTAACTGAAATGCCTGAGTTCAAACTAAAAATTTCCCAAATTCCGTTTTTATTATTAGCAGATTTCTAGAATTACAACACTTACAAGAAAGCTTTCAGTTCTTCAGCTCAGAAGGTTGACCAGGTATTATAAGGCCCCTTGTCTCATTTGCTTGTATGATTTGTGATTAAAACTTCCACAGACTTCAGCGAGTGCAGGATCAGGTCCCTCAACAACCCATTCAGGGGGAAGCTTAATTTGAGATTTCAGTGAGTGTTTATTTTCTGGCTCAACAGCAGTATATTTTGGAAGTGCGAAAAATGTATGCAAAGAAGGGTCAAAATCCAGATGTAAGAATGAATAGCAAGAATACATTCAAAGGGTACAGGAGGAGTGAGAACTGTAAATACATCTGTGATTTGGTCTGTGAAAGGTAATGCTATCTCTTTACTAAAACTGCATTGTACGTTCTTGTGGTATGTACGTAACTGCCTCTGCAGAGAAATCTAAAAGGTTTTACTATAAAACCCCTCACTTTTTCTTTGTAAATTGGTTTCGTTAAGCTTCCAAAGTAAAAAGAAGAGCCAGAAAACAATGTTTTATTTTAATTCATTTAAATAATCTTCCTCATTTCTGTGATCTATCACTCACAGATAAGAAGCACCTTGCGAATTTTATTATTTCTACAAAATAGATCTTATTCAATTAGCAACTGTCACTGGAAAAAACCAGACAATAAACCTCCAGATCTGATTAAAATGGAAAGAAACTTTGAGTGAAATGCATGATATTTGAAAACTGTTATATTTCTTTGAAAATGAGCAATCTTCCAGAAATTACTTTCAAAGTTTTTTACTGAGCATGAATCAAAGACCCAAAGTTGGTTTAATTTTAGCCATCAGGAACAAAATTTGAATTGGGAACTGTCTCAGATACCTGTAGTTTTAATTTAGCTATTTATTTTAGGAATAATAATGTTTCAAAGATTTGAGGAAATTAATGTCTTTTTGGAATTTTGATTTATTCCTTTAGGATCCCCAATCATTTTTAGAACAAGGAAAAAAAAAGAGAAGCATTCTTTACACACATCCCAACTTTATTAAAACATACCAGCCCAGAGAAAGAAACTTCACAATTTCCTATATCGCAGTTTGTAAATGAGAATTTTATTATTACAACATAAATTATATAAAACAATACAATTAAAATCCTTCTACATGTTTGATTAAACAGGTCTGGATTATTATTTAAAGTTGAGATACTTTCACAAATATGTGTGTGGGTGGCACAGTAACAAAGTTTTGAATATTAATTACTATTTTTGTAAAGCAATTCTCATAAGTCTTTGGTCTAAGCCAACAGTCCTTACTCAAGCAAAACAACTTGAATGCTGTGGGAGTTTTACCTAGCGCAGTACTTCAATCTCCTTAGAGATCAATAAATAATTAAAAATTTTATCTTACAAGCCACTGTGTTTTAAAATGGACTTATTTTAAATTAATCTTTGCTTTACTTGTTGGAGAAATGGTAGAGAATTCCTCCCCTGCCTTTGTGCTTGCACTCCCTTAGAAAAGTCTGTGCAGTGCAGGATCCTGCAACGCTATATCCAGCCCTAGTTTGGTTCTGAAACAGTCCCATTTTTGGATTGCTTTTCCTTTAACAACCTGATTACGCTGCACGATTTACTTCCACAGTTCCAGAGCTCCTCATTACTAATTCCAATAGCAAAAACTTGCCAGAACCCCTGAGAAGCAAACCTTCAAATCTGGAATTAAATAACAGAATATATTACACATTGGACATTTTCAGGGAAACTTTACTTGAGGGAAAATAAATACAAACATCTTGTTCTGTGATCTGTAAGTAAACTGCTTCAACTGCTGTGCTGCTCCTAGAAAAGCTTTTGACAATTATGTCTTTTAAGCCAAAGTTTTAACAGTGTGTTTCTGAAGCAGGCATACATACTTCATACAGTATTAATAAAGGGTTTCAGAATTAATGAAAATGTGATGTATTCACATATAATGAATAAGCACCTAATTAAAAGCACAGTAAAACCAGATATTGGTGTGGGGTTTTTTCTAGATTTTTTTTATATTAATATCTATTGTATTACTTTAGCCTTTAATGTGAGCCTCTTCAGCTGACTGATGCCCAAAGGGGAGCTAACAAATCGCTCAGCTGGTGGCTGACACTGGTCCTGAAGAAAGCTAGTAAGGAACACTTTGCAGTCTTTCAGAGCCTCTACACCAGCTGTCACCCAGCTATGGGTGCTGAAAAGCTCCTGTCACTTCATCCAAAGGGATTTACTTGGTCAGAAGGAAAATTTAAATACAAAGCATGCAGCTAAGAAGCTAGTGAAAAGGATTATGAGTGCACAAGAGCACATGTGTATAAGACACTAATACATCTTTAGGAAATTTCAGATCCCCAAAGCCAGGATTACTGCCAGAGGCAGGGTGGTATACGTACGCTGGGACCTTTACCATTAGAGTTATTATCTCCCAACTATTCAACTTTATAGGTCTTTCATCATGTGTGTGTGTGTGTGTATGTGTGTGTGTGTGAGGGGGAGAGTCTTGGTGGTTGTGAGGAAGAGGAGGAGGTTGTTTTTAAAAACCCTCCCCTTATCTTCAAAAGGGGAGCAAAAAAGACATTACTGACCTATTATTCTGTAGTTTTCACCTGCATTTAAAACATTTTATTGTTTTTTATTTATCATCTACTGTTAAATGTGTTGTGTGTGTATGTGCACCGTTGTGCAAATGGACCCAAATGTCCAGCTCAATTGTTTAATCATGACTAAAGCAAACAAAGCACGGCGTCTTACGCTCACCAGCAGAGCTGCTGAGTGGAGGAGTTGAACGCGCAGGAGAGGTGCATGGCAGGAGAGACCTGCCCAGACAAGGCGAGGTGGATCTGTGTAATCTGGCCGTCTTTGCAAACTGACACTGAAGAAAATGGCACACTAGACCGGCTAGCTGAGCTTGAAGGGGAATGACAGTGGGAAGAAAGCAGTGCTACAGAGAGCTGGAAATGCTGTGCCAGAAAGAGTTGAGCGAGGGGAGTTGAATCTCAACTCTAGCCTTCTCTTCTTGTTCCTTTTAATTTTTTAAAATTTTCTCTCATAAATGTAATTTTAAAATCACCGAAGGGAAAAAGAAAGGAATAGAAAATATGAAACAGAAGACGTCTATAAAAACTTACATTTTTTTTAGCCAGCTTAACAGTGCAGTCACACTCGACTCGGAGCAGCACCCATGCTAGCTGGCCTGTGGCGAGGCACTGCTATTCTATGTTAATAAAGCCCCTAGCCTGACCTGCTGGATGCAGGAAAGTTGATGATGATGATGCCAAGTTGTTTAGAGGAGGAACGGAAGGCGAGACCCCAGGACGAGATGCCGGCTAGCACTGGCGAGCCCCGGGGCGGGTCACGCTGGCGGTGGCTGCTGTGGGCTGGGGCCCGCAGCCCTGGCCGGTCTCCACAGCCCCGGGCCGGCCCCCGCAGCCCTGGCCGGTCTCCACAGCCCCAGGCCGGCCCCCGCAGTCCTAGCCGGCCCCGCAGTCCTAGCTGGCCCTGCAGTCCTAGCCGCCCCCGCAGTCCTAGCTGGCCCTGCAGTCCTGGCTGGACCCGCAGCCCTGGCCGGTCCCCGCAGCCCCGGCGGCCCTGCCCAGGCGGCAGCGTGATCGAAACGGGGGGAGAGCAAGGCAGGAGGGCGCGGGGCTGAGGGGAGGAGGGGATGCAGGCAGGAGGTCTGGGGTGCCTGGAAATTTTAGGGAAATTTCACCCGCAGCTCCTGCGGACAACGGGGAGGAGGGGGAAGGTGGCCGTGAAACGTGGAAGGTTGAATGGAGAAATCATATTTTTGGGGAAATTCTCCGTGTAGAGCCTTTAGGAACATTAGCATTATGTGCCTTACAAAGCGGGAGGTTTAACAAAAAGTGCTACATAGCGAGAACCAGCTGCCTTTAGAGGTCACTAGAACATCACTGCAGTATTTACAAATTTTCCATGAAGGATTAGAAGTTACTCTAAAGCCCTATATACACTATATACAGTTCCAGTGGATGCTGTATACTATTATCTAAATTTCTTCACATAGACTATCATGTATCTGCCCCAGCAAAGCTGATTAGTGAAGCAGCTTGACTCTGACATATCCTTTATGCCAGCCACAAGCTGCCTTGCACAGCCACCTTATTCACTGTGGAGACAGGCCTGAAGCAAGATTGTAACACAACAAATGCAAATGAGATGAGCCTTACACCACTTAAACTGAGATGGCTATAATATGTAACAGCTTAATGTGCCCACAGAAGTGATTGATGCCCCCTCTATATCTCTAAAGAGCTTCAGTTTTGATGCACCCTGTTTTTAACTAATATTTCTTATTAATCCTCTTCCTGGCAATGTTTTTCTCTTTTTGTTCAGTGTAGGGAAAGGAGGAAGGAAGCAAGATGCCAAACAACTTATCAAAGCTGGTTGTCTCTCTCAAGATCCTGACTTATGAAAACAAAAATTTGAAGGACCCCTTAATCAGCTCTTAGCAGTATGTTTAGATTATTCCAGCAGAAGTTTGGTCCTTTGTAGATCAGTTATCCTTGATATTAAGCTGGGGAGAAGCAAGGAAAGATATTAACTGGAAGGAAGCAATGTTTGTAACCTGACAAACCGTTTGTCTTGGGGCAACACAGTCTGAGGGTCTTAATGAGCTATTGCCATTAATCCAAACAGACCACAGTCACTCTGCCTGATTAGTAGATAGCCATGAATTTTAGGAAAATTTCAGACAAATGTAAAAACCTCTACTAACCTAGCTGGCTATACATTTCTAATCAGAATTCTTTCCCTGTCCTTAAAATAAGTAGAAAACAGATTTCTCCATTTCCCCTAAAATCAATCTTTCACTTTATCTGTCAGTTGCTTTCTCCCAATTAGTATTCCAAATTCATTTATTTTTGTCACAAATTAAATTTTTTTGTGTACCTTGGCATGAGTTTTCATTCAATACTTGTGAGTAATGTGACAGACTTAACGTTGTGTTGCTTAGCAGTAACAATAATAATAATAATAATAAAGAGTAACTTTGTTAATGAATTGAGATGAATCAAAAATGCCTTATTAATTATTGCTTGCCTAGTAGGCTAAGCTTTGGCTCTTCACCTCACTGGCCCAGAGAACATTTCTTGCCTTTGGCCATGTCGGAGGGGCTCATTAAAACATCTCTTGGGAGCAGAAAGAAATTGTTAGTGAAAAGCAATGGTCAGTGCCTCAGCTAGAACCCAGAAGGGAAGGGAATCCCTCATCACTGAGAGCTAACAAGGCTGTATGTATTACACCTGTAATCAAACTGCTCCGAAAATGCCAGGAGACCACTGAGCTCTCTTTGTGATTGGTGAAGTTATCTGAAAATGCTGAATCCAATCCATAATTGATGTGCACACATACAATTACAAGCCTCCAGATATCAGTTAAAATGTTGCAGTTGCAAGCCTTAAGGAGTGGTAAACCTTAACATGCACGGCATAAAATAAGGTGTTTGACATAATAGAAGTGAACCTGTTTTGCTTCCATGCACTGCCAGTTAAATTTTAATTGAATTTGCTACATTTGTTAACAGATGTAATTATAGGAAACCTTACTGAAAAACAATGATATATGGATGGGCTTGGGTATCATGTTGGTATTTTGTAGATCATGGCTGGGACATCTTTTCACTTTCACATTTTGTGAATTAATTTGTGTGTTTAAATAAAGATCTACATCACTGCTTTGCCTAAGGTGAGTAAAATTTGCTGTGACATGCAATGTGACCTTGGGATATTGAAGTTTGAGAATTTTACATGTCCTAAGGTGAAAACTGGTGTCTCTTGAAAACTTGAATTTGTTTCTGGCCTCCCTATGATCTCCTAGAATAGTCAGAATTGCAAATTGCTTTCAAAGCTTGGCTTCCAAGTAAGTCACCCTCTAGTAGATGAGATGCTGAAATGTGAGATGAAAGATGGCTTAAAATGAGTTCAACAGATAAATTTACAAGTCAGTGGTATAATATTCTCCAAAATATTATATAGACTTACTACAGCTCATCCAGTCAGCCTCAGAATTAGTGTTTTCCTTTCATTTTTATATTTATTTCCTTCTTGGTTATTATATGAGAAAGAAACTGTCTTCTGATGTGATGTATAAGCAGATAAGCTTATAGAGAAGCTGAAGATTCTAATCACTCTGGGGAGAGGCTGGCAGGACAGTGGGAAGACTGTGCAATGATAAAACAGGAAAAAGCAAGTGGAGATGATGTAGAATCACTCAACTACCCACCATAAATATTCTGGAGTTTAGAATGGGACAATTACTATGAGTTTAAGATGGGACAATTATCATTGCTGCTCAAGAGGGTTTCCCTATTTTGTGAAGTATTTTGATGTAAAAAATGATAGATAGATAGATTAGATAGATAGATAGATAGATAGACAGACTGACACCTGGATCCATTGGAAATGGACTACAACATGAAGAACATGGTCCACTGTGCTCTGTCTGGTGGTACTGTTTATGCTACATCTGACTCTAGGGTGTTCTTCTAAACAGTTACAAAAATAAACTAAAATATATTGGCCATTAATGAACACAAATCACAGAATGCCTCTTTCCAGTGCATCTGCCAGTGTTTGGCAAAATCTCTCTCAGCCATGATGCGGAGGCTTTCCACTGCCCAGCCTTAACTGCTTCAAGACATGCTGCCCTAAGTCAGATGGATGGGCTGCCTCTACCGACGCTGGAAAGAGACAGCTATGAAAATTGTCCCACCTGTCTTAGAGGGGCAGATTTGTACTTCAGAGGCAGCTAGAGTCCAGTTGAGACTGGAGAAGGCAGAGGCTTAGGAGAGATGAATCCTGCCTAAAGTGGCTTGTCTTTTTATTGTTGTTTTGGGGCTTTTTTTTGTTGTTGTTGTTTTTTTTTTTTTTTTTTTTTTTTTTTTTTGTTTTGTTTTTTGTTTTTTGTTTTCTTTGTTATTTTGGGTTTTCAAATCATTAAAATGTTTTTCTGTCTGGGTTTTTGTTTTAGCAAGGCTTCATTTCACATTGTCTTTCAATTGTACCTTTTTAAGTACTGCAGTGAACTGGAAGGTTAGAGAAGAAAAATTGCTGATCAAATACCGTCTCAAAGGGTTGGACTGAGAGGTGAAGACAGCGTTCAAATACCTACTGACATTTATTTGAAGGAACATTTAGTTTTCTGTTTTATTTTTATATGCAAGATTGAGAAGGGAAAAATATACAGAACTGCAGGCCCTGGGAAGTTTTAAAATGTAATAAACCCCTTTTTTTCTTATTATTCCTAAACTATAAGGAAGGTAGATGAGACCTGAATGATTTTCAAACTGATGCCACTCTGAAATTTCATTCCACCACCCAAATTAACAGCATAAAGACCTACTTGTTGAGCAGATTGAATGTTTGGCTAGAAACACCATTTCAGTCATAGAAGTCCTTTCTACTGGCTTCTGTAGAAACAGAAAGCAATAAAACTGTCACCATCCTCTAAAAGCAAATGGTTTAAGGAGCTTCACCAAGTTTGTGGCAAGACGTGTGGCCTAATTTGCAGCCCTGTCCTATTACTAAGAGAATATAGATACAGGGCCAAATTCATCCTCCAGAAGGCTCTGGCTATGTTCAGATCACACGAGATGTGAATTTGACCTGTGGACTGTGGTGATTGAAATGGCAAATGCTGAGGAAGTGCAGATTTTCCCCACCTTTGCCCTGTCTGCATTTCGGAACTGACAGTGGCTCATCTGTGTAATTCCGAACACCTCAAGGCTGCTCTAAGCTCTACTGGCTTGTAGCATCCTCCAAGGTAGTTTTGTGCCACTGAGAGTGTTATCAGCATATGTGGGCTCTGGCCATGGGGTCTGCAGTGCGGTGGAGTTGAAATGGATCCTTGGCTCTACTGCACTTGAGGATCCCCTGGCTCCAAGGTAGTCCTCCAGCCTCTATTAGGGCAGTTTTCCAGGATCTTTGCCCTGCTGGACTCAAAGCTGTGTTCTGCTTGTAAAGTCTCACCCTTGCCACTACATGTAAAAAAGATTAAGGGATGATAATTTGTCACAGAGTTTGTATTTCCAGCTCATGAAAAGATTTCTGCCATGCCTGCTTTTGGCCTTGGCATTTGCAAGGTGCTTCTGTCCACTCTCTGTTGGTAAAATTTTGTCCAAAGATGACCTTAACTTTTGAAATATTGCCAAGTATATATGTCTGTAATGCTTGGAATAATTTAGAAAAACCTGTGTCTATTAAGTCTTTTAATCAAATGAGGGATCAGCAGTAGCAGTAATTAGTGACTACTAGTACGTCAATGCACAAATAATGAACAAAGTAGCAATTACAGACATTGTAGGAAGAAAAGTGACAGATGTCAATTATTACCTTCAGCTCCATGATTGTGGATCCCTCTACATGTAATGCATATGCATGTTCATATAACAGGGTACATGCAGCTCTTGTACATCCAGGTGTAACAACCCTTATACACATAATGATGTATACATGGTACAGTTTCGGATCAAAACAAATAGAGCCCCAAAGTGACCATTTAAACTGCAAGCAAATGATGCTTCCAGCCTGTGGTCCCTGCTCTGAATACAAGCAGGTGAGGAATGGTGTTAAATGCTTTTGATGTTGCCAGCTCCCATTTGCCACCCAACTTTTTTCTCCTCCAAAACCTCTTAACAAACTTCAAAGGCCTCCTTGCTTCTTGCCTTAATCCAGTGCACTGAGACCTCTAGTTCAAAGAACTTTCCTTAAACCCTCTTCTTAAACTGCAACCAAAACTTTTTCTTTCCTTTCCACAAAGTAGCAATTACAGCTCTGTTGCGTGGCAATTGGGCTTGGGCCGATCAGCTCCTGCTATTAATTAATCTCACAAAGGGGGCTCATTTCCTGGCATTCAAATTGACAAGAGAGCAGAGAACAGAAAGCCCTTTCAAAGCAGTTCCAGTTAACTGAGGGAAGAGGTATCAGAAGAAAGAGCCCCACAGTATTTGAGGTAGAGGGCACATTTGATACTACCTATGCTTGCTACTGATTGAATGATTTCGTTAAGGAGAGCTCTTTACTAATCTTTTACCTGCAAAAAGCTCAAGAGCAAGTAAATGCAGCACAATTATTGCTAAATTGTGGCAAAGAGGCTTCACAGGCCAGGCTTTTGGTTTCACTCTCCCAATGCATCTTCTGCAGCATTACACTTACTTAAAACAGAAAGTGTTCACTTTACTAACACAGAAAAGCTCTTGGAAGAAGGGGGAGGGGGGCAGAGGAGGTGGGGGGGAGATGAAGAGGCAAGAAAGAAGAATAGCAGACAAGAGATTAAAGCTTTTTATTCAGTATCTCTTTCGTATTCAAATTGTGCTAAGGGCTCTGTGAAAGTTAGAAGCAAGCTTGTTCAGGAGGGCTTCTAAAGTGTGTACATGGATTTCATGGGAATAGAAAAGAAGCCACGGACTGGGTAATGAAAGAAAGATAAGATGTCCTATATAAAGCAACTCAAGAGTGGTTCAATTACTTCAGCAAACCATCAAGCAAGCTTTGAAGATTTGAGGAAACACTGTTAAAATGTAACAAAAAACTCATGTTGCAGGTTTTGTACCATCACATGTTTGTATACTGTGTGAATTACTTAAACCATAGTCCCTCTGTGAGCGTTGTTTACCTCTTTGGGGTTTTTATTATTATTTTTCTGGAAGAGCTATATTTGTCTGGAAGAGTTATGGAAAATGAAACATTCATGTTTGATCTTTATATCTCTGTGAAAAGGAGTGTGCCGTAAAAATATGGCATCATTGTTTACAAAAATGAGCCTGGGAATTAAAGGTCTGTGGCTGACAGTTTCACATATTTCTCTTTGCAGTTAAAATAGCCCTCCTGACATGGGCTAAATTGTACGAGAAATAACCAACTCCTTTCACCCTGGGAAAGGTCTGAACTGAGGAATATACCTGCTATAAAAATACAAGTCTGCAGTTTAGAAAATACCTAATTTTAATTGTAGCTCTTTCTTTCTCTCTCTCTCTCCTTCCCCTCCCCAGTTCTTTGTGTCTGAGACTTGACAAGTAACATCAAACATGGCCAAAGAACAAAGCTAACCAACCATGGCCTGCAGCATCCTTCAACCAGAAGTCATCTTTAGTCAAGCTTTCCTACCTAATTTGTAGTGTTTCTGTTTGTACTCCTCAAGCAGAAGTCCTAAAACTCTTGTGGTATAAAGCTTTCCTGGTTTCTGTCTGGTAAGATACTAACATACAATGAGAGTGATGGAATGCTTTGACTCATAGCAATTGTCAGCCGCCATCGCCCTGGTGCTCTGGCTTCAGAAACTTAGAGCTGAGACCACTATTTTATCCCTCCTGAATTTATGTCATGGGTTTTTCTGCATTTTGAATAGTATATCTGTAAAAGTCCATATTTAAAGTGCAGCTCAATCCTCTTCTCTGCCAAGTGTCCTGAAACCCTGCTAAATTTCCTTTATAGGAAATTTTCCTTTTTTTCTTTAGTTGGGTCAAATAGATGGCAATGCTATATCACATCAAGAGAAAGACAACAGTGTTTCTTGAATCAAAGCAAAAAAACCCAACAGTTTACAGGTCCTTTTCTCACAAGAGAATAAAGGAATGTCACCAGCAAAACTCATCAACTTGTGGAGATAATGAAAACAAGGAAAAAGTGAAACATAGAAAACAAAAAAACCCCTGCATTTTCTAGCCCATGATCAAGGAAAGTCTTATAAAATAATTCAAAAATAATATTTTTTTTTCCAGTGGAGTGTCAAAGATCTCATGGTTCTCTAAAAACTCAGGGAATTAACTGGAGACCTCAGATGGTCATTAAAATACAGCACTGCTCACTTTACTCAGTATTTGGCAGTTCTGTTGCCTTCACAGGCAGTCAGAGAAAGGTTATATAAATTGTGTTTTGCCCTTTAGTGATTTAAACTCTTAATGCCACATGATCAAACCACCTGCAGTAAGCAATTCCATTTCTCCACTGAGTCTCTGAATGTTTGCTGGCTCTGGGATGCAGTGGTGCTGGTGTCCCACTGGTTGGATCCTGAGCTTTTCCTTGAAAGACTGGCTGCTGAAAGGGACTGTGAAGAGAACTAAGAGAACTGAAATATTTGGTAAACCAATAAACAAAGGAGGAAATCACTTTGATACCAAAAAGCAAGAACTTGTCATACTTGGAACATCATTTAAAAGCAGCTTTATTTAAAATAAACGTTAACACAGAAATCAAAATCATATTCATGCATTTCCCAAATTTTTTTAATTGACCATATGATTTTAAGAGGAAAAGGTTTTTATTTTTTTTAAAAAGTACCAAAAATCCTAAAAACCTATAAGAAACAAGCATCTCTGTTTAGACATGCCAGAAAAAAAATCATATTTTGAATGAACTAGAATGATCATAAGTTAGGACTCATGAATTTAACACCCTCTACTCTTCTTCATACCGAAAGGAAGTCCTGTCAGCCACAAGGAGAGGACAGTGAAGAAATTAAGAGTAAGGACAATTTCTATGTGGTAATGAACTTTCTTTTTTCCTTAATTTTTATGATGGGCATAACAATATGCTGGTAAATACAGATGCAATTAGGATTGCTCTTCTGCTTTCTTTTTTCAATTGCCCCTATTCCCAATGAATTTGTCTTTCTGTCCATCTCTTATACATTAATATGTTTATACTTTATTCTTCAGTAACTTAGGCCCTAGCAGAATTACATCAGTTCATCCTTAATAGAATATCTGTTCTATCATGCAAATAGTGACAATATCTATCAAACCTATCAACTAAGTAGATTTCACATACATGCATTTTTATATACGCTGACAGACATCTTTTCATGATGTGTTTGGAGTTCTGCTCCATATATTACCTTTTTCAGTGGAGCAACATCTTGAGTGCACTTTCAACATTGCAGCAAGTAAGAAAACTACTTCAAAATTCAGATAAACTTTGTCTTCACTTACAGTTGCATGCCACTTGTTTTGAATGTCTTCTTAATACCTGTCAGTACCTCTATCACCTCCAGTGAGGAAGTGAGAGATAATCTTTAGTTACACTTGAAAGAGAATTGTGTTTCCCTGGCTTCTATTGTCCCTGTGTACTCTCCATGTCCTACTCCTTCTCTCTTTATTCTTTTCCTTTACCTGACTAATTTAGATTGCATGCTTGTTGAAGCATCACTTCTGTCATTTTATGGGTAGATAAGCAGGTAAGATAAGCAGATAAAATAGATAGCATAGATAGACTCCAGTCAACTTGGATTCCTGTCTATATTCATACAGGTGTCATGTAACTCCAGAATATACCCGTCTGTTTCCAAAGAATTGAACTATGGAAGTGTTGAGAAATCAAAGTCCCTTCAAAACCCCCACCAGAAATGTGGCTTTCTTGAGTTCCAGTAAAGTTAATAACAAGTTCTCCATTGACATTTATGTGAGTTAATTTAGGTATCAAATGTAATAGATTTTTAAAAATAAAACACAAAAGCCTATATGGAAAGGACTCTTTGAATTCTCTTGTTTTAAACATGCCAGAAAGCAAAGTAACTCTCAGATTGTCTGAAATTCTTTCTGATTTCCGAAATTCTTTCTGATTTCTGAAAAAAAAAGAAGAATTTTCACAGGAAATAAATAAAAAGCTTCTGATTAACTAGCCAACAAAGCAAAAGTCCTTCTCTCTTCCTAAAATGAGCAGTTCTTTATCAGCTTAATAAAATTGTCTGGGGCAATTTTACTGGTTCTGAACTTGATATAAAGACAAATACCATTCTTGAGAGACTATAAAGCATACCTTTAGATCAATAGAGCATAGGAAATCCTCCAGAGATACAGTCTTGTTTATGGTCAGAGAAGCCTTTTTGGGGATGGAAAGGGAGAGTTTCACAGTATTCAGGCTCATTAGAGTAAGTATCAGCCTAGAGGAGCCCTAATTTCTTTGAGACTGCAAAAGAGATTCAATTGAAACCTAAGCCCTTTTTCAATTGTGGTACTGGAATAATAGATTCTATGGCAAGTATCTTGGAGACGGTGGAAACGGCTGCTCCTTTTTTTATGCATAGTTCACTGATTAACATCTGCCTGATTGAACCCTTATAAACTTGGAATGGACTGAAATTTTATTGAGTAGACTGAAAGGTCTCTGAAATACACGTATACGATGCCTGTGGGCATATAGATGGGCAAATAAGTGGGACTTCATCAGGCATTCTGCCATCTGAGGACTATACACAGAATTTACAGTAAAAGCTAGTCAGAGTCATGTATCAGGTGATAGGTGTCCCTCAGTTCATTTGCTATCCCTGGCACTTGGACAGCAAAAGCTGACTTCAGAGATTACTGGAGCAATAAACCTGTGACAGTTATCATTGAAGATTATCTGAGCTTTTACAGAGGGCAAATAAAATTTTAAATTTGGAAAGTCTGTATAAGTCCTTTTTGAGACAAGAAGGAAAGGAGAAATGGATATATGAGTGAAAGTTTTTGAAACAGTACATTAAAAAAATGTTCTAGTAATTCAACTATAGTTAAAGCTGAGTTACTCTATTTAGTGTTGTAATTACTTGCCATGTTCTGCTTTACAGAACCTTGAAAGCAAGCTCACTAGTAGCACAGTATGGGATTCCAGTATCTGTATTCAAACTGACTGGCGTCTTACTGAATTCCAGAGGATCATCATAAATTAAGGGAGCAACAACTTTTAGAGTGTGGAAAAAGTTATACTCTGCTCCCCTCTCCTGCTGAAGCCCCCATGGCTCATCATGCAAACCACTCAGGAAAGCTAAAAGCAGGAAGTATCTGGACTTCAGTCAGCAGGATACAGATGCTCACTGGGATGCTCAGGAAGGTAAGTGGGTGTGTTTTAATACTGCCTGATCCAAATTCTTCAGTTTGACTAAATAAAAACCTTGAGGTTTGGATCAAATTAACCACACCACACCAGGATGTATTAGTAGAACTAAAGTACACCCATGGAGGTCATCTGGCTCAGGAGAGATAACCGAAGAGTGGGAGAGAGAACAGAGATGATGCATATATGAAACCAGACAATGTAGCTAGCTGAATGGGAGGGAAAATGTAAAGAAACTAAGAGACTATGGGAAATGAGGTTCTGACCTGGCTTGTTTTCTTTTTGCCAACCATTGTATAAATACTGCATCATCATCACAACTGGACTAGAACTTTGGATGGTGATCACTAAATAGTGAGAAAGTTATCAGTGTGTGGTAGAGAAGCACCTATGCAGGATGTAAATGTGATGGCATACAAAAGTTCAATAGCCCTTAAAATGTCTCAATTTTTCATGGTGATGGAGAGGTCTGTGTTATTGGTGTATAGTGAAGTATACAGCACAAGCAGTGCTGCATATATACCTGCTTCTGTTTATTTATGTAGTAAGATTCAACACTTTGTTCAAAAGTACACAATGACTTTTGTCTCTTTACTACTATTTGAATAACTTATGTATCTCATTTATTACAAACATAACAGCACATGAATAGATGTTGAGCATGTGGGAAGGTGGTAGTGAGTTTCTTTCAAGGTATAGCCAATATATCCCTCTGAGAAATATTTGTACTTGACTGTAGAATTACAGCTGAATTCCTTGTTGGATGATATATCTAACTGATCTTAAAAAAGCAAAGTTCATGACTTAAATCTGAACCAGTATTTACACCTGATATCTGGGAGGGATTCTTCACAGACATGGACTATAAATAGTGATTTTCTTGGGGAAAAAAAAAAGATAAAACACCTGGAGAAGAGGTGTCAGTGTTGCAATTATTTACAAAGACACAGAGAAAAATGCACTGAAAACCACCCAGTTTTGAAGTTCCCTAGGCAAAAATGTTTTATTGTACATGATGTAGACAACTGATGCTGACAACTAGGACTGCTGAGAGTAGGTGTTGAATGTTTATAAAGGCACTTTTATTGACCCACTTCTAGAAGGGTCGTAAATAAATCAAAGCAGGAACCTACAAGACCCTTAAAATAGGGAAAGCAAATGCTCTGACCCAGAGATTAAAGAGTTTACACTGCCTAATTGTTGTGATGTTTTGTTTTGTTCACTGTGCCTACATGTTGCTAGGATTTACTGCTAGGATTTTATCTGGTTGTAAGGTATCAACCTCAGAGTGTGGTGTTGGGTGTTTGCCTTGCATACCTTGGCTTTACTCATCCCCCCTGACCTGAAACAAGGCAATAAGCTGACTAGAAGTTATGACACCACTTATTTGCCTAGCTCCATTAAGGAAGAAGCATAAGGAATAGGGGAGAATCTGATCAGGTCTGTGACGCTTAATTCAATGGCAGTGCTGTTTAAACATGTACCATATCAAGAGTTCACTCTAGAAAAGCAAATTGCCTACACAGCTGTTTAGCTGTAGGTTACTCTGATCTGGAGAATCTGAAGTTCAATAAATAAGTTCCAAGATACTTATGGTGTATGATGGCACATATGACACATACAATATGATGACACACAATGCAAGTGGTAGACTAAGTTCTCTTTGTTTAGACCAGCAGGGATGGCAAAGTTGAAGCACTCAACAAATACTCAGATTGTAGGTGCCTATACTTATCTTAGTTGGGAAAAATTTGTTCTGGAAAAATGTGTATAAGCTTCATGATTTGATTTTCCATTCTCACAGGTCTTATTTGTATACAATGTTCAAGAGATTGAAGAAGAAAACAGAGTTTGGAGCCAACTCTGTTTGGAGTCTGTTTCTAGTACTGCTGACGAGCTTCCATAAATTTTTGTATTTAAAGAATTATAAGTTATCATTAAAGGTAATGCACAAAAAAAAAAAAACCCAAGGGGAAAAACAGTCTAGAAGAAAACAAGCCTTCCAATGGTTTGCTGTAGAAGACTGCATGACACCAGCATAAAATAATGAAAGGAGTACACGTAATTTAAAACTAATTAAATAACAGTACTTGAAAAATTAAAAAAAATATTTCTAGTTCAGCAATCTATATATGGTCTCGTGCTGGATACACACTAGTCACATATAATGAGTGTGCGCTATAGTAAATAGACACTGAGAGGAAAATATCTTAGAGAGAAATGGTTTCAGGTATATTTTTCTTTTTATCAGTATTATGCAGTAGAAAATTCTGATAGACTGTCAATAATCCGAAAATCTTTGAAATAAGTGGTGGTTAATAAATTAAAAGGGAACAACTAATCTATTAAAAGATAAATACATCTATCATTTGGTATGCCATTCTATTTAAGTTCAAGTTTTCCTAAGAGTTCTACATAACCATTCCACTGTATATTTTGTTTAGAATGGTGAAAAGAAATACAGTACTCTGCAATATACATATTTCTGAGGTACAGCAAGACATCCTCCTCAGAAAGGCGTTACAGCATAACATAAATCAACTTCAACTCATAAAAGCACTAACTTATACGTGTTTTATTTCCATAGCCACATTTATTAGTATTAAAATTTTACAGTACCATAATGCCTCTACTGGCTCATCTTAAAGTATTAAAGTGATAGGAACACTATTAATAAATACAAATCTTACAGTAAGTATTTTCTAAAAACTGTGACTTTGAACCCCAGATATTGTACATTAAGAATTCTAACTGCAGTTCAGTACTCATTCCTAAGTCACATACAAAACTACAGCAAACAGGTATTGCTTACTCATATAACTTCAGTGTTACTCATGATGACTAAATATTGTTACCATTTTTCTGTCAGAAAGACATTCTTCAGCAAAACAGGAAATCTGTATGACATTGATTCTATCCTTGCAAATGGTTATTCTGAAACATATCCTTTCATGTTCTGAAAAAATATTTTTGGTCGTGTATTCTTTTCAGCATGTTATTTTAAGTGCATATTCAAATTAAGAAGTTTTATCAGTATTTCAGGAATTGGGTCTCAGTATTGCCAATAATCAATCTCTTGTCATAGAAATATCAGATATTATTGGAACTTTAACAAAAATTGCTAAGTTTTTGGGGTTTCTCAACTACAGACATAATAATCTGGAATTTGGCAGCTTTCTTTTGCTTTCCCTCTTTACTTTTTCCCATCTTTTTTATTTTGCTGTTAGCAATTCTAGTTCATTGAATTACATTCATCTCTATCAAACCTCCATCAAATCCTCTGTAGAACACTCCAGATGTAGAACACTCCAGATGTTCTTCACCTTTATGTAACATGCATTTTTCCAGCTGTTCATTATTTGTTTTCCTGACTTCATTTTGACAATAACAGATAAAGTAAAGGGCACTTCAGGGGAGATGTTTGATATTAAACTACAGCAGTCATCAACTTAATATGTTTTGGGAACTTTTGATACCATTTGCTTACCTAATACATCACTGTGGGTGGGATTCATTGCACCTAACTTCTAGTCATATAGTCACACCATGGTCTTCTGGAGACTAATAAGCACATTTAGATCATCAATCACTTGACAAAATTCTACTTTGGGAGGAGATGAACCATGCCCGAAAAATTCCTATCCTACCCACTCACTGATTATAAAGGCTAAGGTGATTAACTCAGATACGGATGTCGGATTTGGAAACATCTACATTTCATCCCCGTGTCTTGTGGAGATATAAGAAATTCTAAAGCTCCTGTGTAGATATTTTGGGATTAGCATGTCTGGAGTGTGAAGTGGTGCTGACATAAGGAAGAAAAACAGCAGAACAATCTGAACAGTGGCACGGCTCAAAATTTTTGGGGGCATTTATTTGGCTGAAGTAATTTCAAGTGTTTTCTGAAATGCTGACATTTGTTCTTATGGATGGGAAGACCGTCTGTTACACTTGCATGTGGCAGTGCAAATGCACTGCTGCTTGACTGGGGTTTGCCATTTTGAGTGCAAGATGAAAGTAAGCAAGCAGGGATACAGGAACCTCGCTCTTCCTGGCCAGGCCAAGCTCCTCAAGGTAACAGGCCACCCTTTGTGTGAATTGGCACAGATGTCCAAAGAGTCCATTCTTCACTGGCTTCCTGAACAACCAGCCTTAAGTCACAGAATAACAGCCTTCAGGTCCTTGCAAGCCTGGCTGCTCTGCAAACATTTTCCAGAGGATCTGCTGTAATGATAATATTCTGTGCCTCTGGTCACATCTTAACACTGCTGAAGTCCTCTTGCCACCACCTCTCTCCTTGCTGTAGAAGAGACCTCTCTGTGGGAATGGAAATTATGGCCAGGCAACTTCTGAGTGAAAATAAAATGCAAATATATGATACTGTGAGCATTATCTAGCAAGTATACAAATAAGCATCACCATCTGTGATAGTTTTTTCAAATGTGATTTTTAGGATCTGTTTTATTTTTTGTTTTGAGTGAAGCACAAAAACTGAAAGTTGTAGGGAAATCTGGCCTGAAGTATTTGCCATCGGTATATACATTTCTTCTTTATAAACAACATTCGCTTATATTTCATTTAAGCACTTTCCTCTTCCCATTCCCTTTGTCAAAGGAAGTCCGTTGATTGGAGGGAAAGGATGCTTACCGTGAGAACAAATTGGCATGGTATTTTGCAGATCAATATTTATTTTTCTTATTCAATGCATATTTTATTGTTAATTGGATGTTGGGCTGTTCCTGTTTGGAAATATGCAAATATTTCTGAACTTTTTACAGAGAAATAATAATAAAACCTAATTTTAAAAAATGCATTTCAATATATGTAGAAAAACAAATCTAGTTTAGACTTTGGACAGATGGTCCGATTTGGTGCAGCTGAAAAATAGCACAATTAAAACCTAAATATTGTATGTTTCCACACTGCATGAGTCAGAGGTCAAATGTAGGCATTTATTTTTAATTTTGCCAGAAGATCTTGTCTAGTGCACCATATAGAGCAAAACTAAGGAAGATTAATGCATATTCCTGACTAAGTATGATTGGAACTTTCTGCTGGCATTTATACATAGGTTTAAATTCATTAAAATATAACTATCTAATATTTGTTTTATATGACTGAATTAATTGCATTTGTAAATGTTAACACTCAATGACAGGTCTACACAAATCACCTCATTAAAATACAAGTACACTATGTGCCTGAACTCTTAATTTTAACTCGTTTTCAGATAACATCAACATAACTGCTGATGTTAAAAACATTAACCTATTCAGAAGTTTACTTATTATTTCCTGTATATCCTTTGTAACCAATAAAGGAATTATTAAAGAAACAAAGAAACTGAGACATCAAACTGGCTGGACATTGAATGACAGCTACCAGCAGTAGAAGAATGTGAAGATACTGTTTGGGAAATGATTTCTCTTGTCCTAATTGAGAAAAGAATGAATACAGCATGCAGAAATAGAAAGAATTTCAAGATTGCGAAAGTTATCAGGAAAAAATATGAACATCTTTCTGTTCACTCTTTTATAATCTTTAGACCAAAGAAAGATAATCTAAAGCAGGATTTAGTTACTATGGCATTTTGGTGGCAGCACTTTTTATGAGACACCCTCTTTTCATGTTCGCAGGTGATTCCTGGTTTTCCACTTTATTGCCTTCCTAAGCTGTGTTTCTGTTGCACAGTCTGGCATGTATAAATTACTCCCAACATGTTTGTTTGGTTGGTTTTCCCCTCCTTTTTTCCATCAAAGACATAAAAAAAAAAATCCCCCAATCCCACCTCTCTTTAAATCTCACTGATGTTTCCAACTTTATCGCTTTCTGATTATCCTAGAAAATTTTCAGATGAGAAACTGTGGTTTTTTCCAAGTATGGTAATCTTTTGTCTAGAGAAAAATACAATTGATTCTAAAATACAATTGATTCTGTGTCTCTGAGGCAGGTTTGGTAAAAGTATCAATAAGCCCTCTTTCCCCATGTGAGTGATATTTACCAGTTAGGCAGATGATCACATGCTCTGAATAAACAGAAGAAAAGCTGGGTATTTAGGTTAGCAAAGGGAAAACAGTAAGACTCAGATTCAAAATTATTAGCCAAACCCTCCTTCTTAAAGAAAATGACCAGGGAATTGTAATGCCCAAGAGGTACATGTAAACATATTTCCAATTGCTAATTCCTGCTCCAAAGAAAATCACTTTTTTATTGTTTGAGACTCAAAATATCTATCTTGAAACTTTGAAAATACTGAGCTGCTTTGGGCCTTTAGACTTTACGGTATTGTTATTTCTAGCCTTATATCTGGATTTCACAAGCCAGATACTCTGCATTATGTCCTCTGATAATACTAAACAAATACATTTTAAATGATATGTGTGAAATGTGATGTAGAGAAAGCAGTTATAGTTCATTATTACTCTCTCACAGCTCTGCTTTAAAGCTAAATAGGTCAGTGTAGACAATGTGCTAATTTAGATTCTACCTACATATCTACCAAACTGCTTAAAATTTGCAGTATACTTGCTTGTTTTATTTATAAAATTTTCCTGTCTAAGGAAATCTCTTTGATCAGCTGGAAAAATGGAATAAAAGATTCAAAAAAAAAGATTTGTGGACACAAAATTTTCAAAGAATCACTGTGTCATTAATTTACATAAAATTTCAGATTCATTTAGGAAAAAAATGACAAATCAATGCTGAAAGCACGTTTGGTTAAACTATTCAAAACCTTCTGAGATAGATGCAAAGATCAAAACTGGTATGCTGCAATTAAATAATTCCAGACATATTCTTATTAGGGCAAAGATGCAAAGCTGTCTTCATATACCATTTATTTTAAACTGCAATACCTGGCATTATTATTTATACAATTCTTACACACTCCAGCAAATCTTTGTTTAGATACACTTTCCTTTTGTTTCTGAAGCCAAAAATGTGAACTGAAATTTTGCAAGTCCATGGAGAGCAGACAAAATCTTTGATGCATATGATTTTGAAAATCTTCAAACTGTATGTCGTGCATGATTTTTGTGAAAGACTATAAGCGATCAGTTTTGAAAGTCTAGTGTTTGACACAAATATTGGGAACTCCAGAAATATTCAATAGGTTCCTATTGTTTAGAATCACCACTGAATGTTTTCAAGTGTTGCAGGCTGCAGAGAGGAGCCCATGCAATCCTGAATGGTAAGTCTTTTCAGAAATGTTTGGAGAGGCAAAATTTAAAAAATAAATAACAACCAAACAAAACACATAATGAGTTCAGAGACAAAACTTGTCAAATGTATATCTGTAGGGAGAAAAAGACCCCCATTCGTTGCATATTGTATTGTTGGCAGCATATCCCTACTTCTTTAATGGCCTCAAAAGAAAAAGAATTCATTTAGCTTTCCTGTACTGCAATGTGTTAGTAAATGTACAGTATTGCTTTCAGAACAGACTCTTTATATTAGCTTATTGGTTTTCCCAGATTACAGCCAAAGGGATATATATGAGAGAAATAACCTTTCATGAAGCATTGTAGCATTTTCAGTTAATATTAAGTTAAGAAGTTAAAGAGACATCCACAAATTTAAAGATATTTTTCTATTTATGCAGAATTATTTTGATCCATTTTGAAGCTGAAATACTTTTTAGTTTATCTCAGTCAGTTAATTCATGCTTATTATGCTAATTTCCCCTTCTGAGTACTTATTTACATTTGGACCACTAGGGCACATAAACCAGATTTGTGATTGTTTTCCTTTAAGAGATAGTTTATTACAGCTTTACTGCACATGTTTTCATACTGAATTGACTGTAAGAAATCAAAGAAATCTGAAGAGTTTGGTTTGTTCATAAGGAGTGAAAAGTTGTTGACTGATCTCCTAAAAATTAATCTGCATTTTTGGAGCATGTTTTGTAATCAACTCTGTGGAATAGAGCAATGGCTTTAAGTGGTGATATGTAAGACATGTCTCATTAGGTTCATGAGTTTACCTAATATCAAGTATAAATTTTTTTTCTTTTTAAAGCACTGTAGACGTGTTAAAGAATTAATTAATTTCCCCAGAATCTTGTAAGACAATTCTGTATTTCATTCCCCATTTTGCTGAAACAAAAGCTGCATCGCCAGTGTTGAAAAGATTTATTTTTGGTGTGACAGAGCTATCATGAAAGCGTTCCCCCATTCTCAGCTGTTTCTAAAAAAAAATTTTAAAACCTCACACCATTATCTAGTAACAATTTAATAAGGTGATCGCTGTGTGAGATGAGCATGTAGAAAGCTGAGTCCAAAACAGGCTTTTTTACTTGCTTGGTCTGTTCTTTGACTGTGTTACCTGTGTGCTGGTCATAATGTAGATGGCCTTCTGGGCATACCTTCTGACTTACAGACCTAACATATCTCATGGCTGTCAATATGGATGTAATGTGTGAAATACAAGATCAGAGAAATCACATCTTTTGTTTGCCCAATAATTTTCTCCCAATTTCCAAAAATCTGCAGCTTAAACAACTCCCAGAGTAACAAGACAGTCTCTTCAATTGCTAATAACATCATATCTTTAAATTATGTTTTCTCTTTCACCTGAAAGGATCCTCCTGTACCATGCTAAATTTAAAATCCTGCCACTGGCCAAAGCTAGGCCTGTTAGCAGCACTGGTAGCAGCTCTGTGGTAGCATATATACAGCAGGGTAAAAACTGCTGCCCAGCAACTGTGAGAGGACTGAATGTGAGAGAAGCATCTCAGACACCAAGGTCAGCAAAGAAGGACAGGGAGAACTCCTTCATGTGCTGGAGGAGAGGTTCTCTTGCAGCCTGTAGAGCAGATATCCTGCAGGCTACAGAGGGCCCCATGCCAGAGCAGATGTGACCTGAGGGAAGATGCAGGCTGCAGAGAGGAGCCCATGCAGGACCAGTTTTTCTGACAGGACCTGTGACCTCCAGGAGCAGCCCTCATTGCAGCAGTCTGTTCCTGAAGGACTGTGCCCTGTGGAAAGGTCTCGCACTGTAGCAGTTCCTCAGGAACTGCAGCCCACAGGAGGAGTTGGTGAAGGACTGTCTGCCATGAGAGGGATCTCCTGCTGGAGCAGGAGAAGAGCATGAGGAAGAAAGAGCAGCAAACACAAAATAGTCTGAATTCTTTTTTTCTCCACCCTTCTGCACCACTTAGAGGAGTGAGGTGGTAGAAGAGCTGGGAGTGGAGTTGAGCCTGGGAAGAAGATAGTAATTGATAAGAAAACTCCCTGTCCTTATCTAGACCTATGTGCTTTGTGTAGCATTTCTTCCCCTTGTCCAGTTGAGGAGGGGAGTGATAGATTGGCTTGATGAGCACCTGGTTTCTATTCAGGGTTAATTGATCACAAGTCTCTTCCCTTGCTTCATTGTCTCCATGTTAAATAACAGATTTTTCTAGATGGTGCTGTAGAAGCAGGGAAAAGAAGAAACTCAGAATAAAATGTTTGCAAAATCTTCCAAATACAATTTCCAAGTTGCTTATATGAGGCTTAGACTTCATGGGGTTTTACAGAAATAGCAATGTAGTGGGGTGAGGAGGCAATGTTATCTCCAAATTCTGAGCTTGAAGATACTAGTCTCTGAAGCAGGGTGACAAAAGCTACTATTTACAATTTAAGTAATCATGTATGAGAAATAAAACGTCAGTGGACATTGTTTCTTTCATGCTCACTCAAAAAAAAAAAAAAAAGGCAGGGTGGGATTTCTGCCTGGAGTTTAACTGCTGACTTGTGTCTATCTGGAATGATGTGCAGAGCTCTTATGTGACTGTTGACCTCCTGCCTCTAAAAAATCACAGATCATTCATTGGATTCATGTTATAAAATATGTTGGAGAGCACTGAAAAGCACTGCATGGGACTTCTGTTGGGATGTAGGAGAAGACTAAACTTTGTTCAGACCTATTTCTTGCTCCCTGGGGGAGAGCTCAACTAACCAAGACACACAAGAGTAATAAAGTGTTTCTTCATGACCTTAAATGTAAAGTATCATAGGCCCAGAGAATGAGAGAATAACATGAAATTTATTTTCTAGCCTAAGAGTGAGTATCCATAGCTAAGAGACTTTTTTTTTTTTGAGGTTCTACTCTTTGTCTTAGAAGTGCTAATATATTCCATATACTAATACAGACAGTAATTGGGTGAAAGTAAAAGCAATCCTGTATCCATAACCATTTCTCTTAAGGACAACCAAAAGAGGCTTCTCTGCACTTGTGCTCCAGCTGAGGCCAGCAGTCTGTGCTTCAGGGTTTGCCACATTTGCCATGGGTACCCAGCATGTTTTCTGTATCCAGCTCTGATTTGCCAGCTGTCATATATGAAAGCTGACTAAGTAAATGGATCCAGCTAAGTCCTAGAAGCATCCCTAGCATCCCAGCAGGCTTTATGCAAGAAGTACATGGATGAGATAAACCCTATACAAACTATTTAAAGATGCTTTACAGAACATTTTCATACTGTAGAAGTGACCCAGCACTGGCAGTAGAAATTATGATACATCATAATTTGTTGCCAGTTCTTTTTGGGACATATTAGGAAGATGTTCTCCCCTAGAAGAGGTACAGCCTCTTCTGCCTTCTCTTACTGCAACCATAAATTTATTTTCTACATGGCTGCAATCTTTACTGAGGAAAGCAGCTTAAATCAGTATCTCTTCTTGTAAGTCATGATCAAGCCATACCCTTCCTCTGTGAAGAGGCAATCTGTCAGAAAAAAATATGTGAATAACATATATGAACTTTATTTTCCAAACATTCCTCATATTCTTTAAATGTTCAAACCTAAAATAAACACCATGGCACCACTTTTCAGTTTGCTACTCCAAGGAACAGCCCTAATTGCAGTGACAAAATACCACATCAGAAAGCATAAGATTTGTTAAGGAAAAAACATAAATTCCCATTTTATTGTCTCTTCTGATAGCAAATCTAATAGAAGTCCTGGAGAAATTCTTAAAGCACCTAAATTTTATGTGTGCTCCAATAGCTTTTCTCTTCCCCCAGGGAGGAAAAACTACCTCAGTAAGAGATAGTTGTGGGTCTTGAGACTTATTGTTAGTTCAAATATAAATCACCTTTCTTATATGAGATGAGAAATCAAATTCTAGTCATTTTATATGTGAAGTTTTGAATTTGATAAGTGTACAAACCAGAGTCCAAGGGTGTTTTATAAACTCTTACTTTAATAAGTTGAATAAATTGCTTTATACTTTTAAACCAGTGGAGAATTTTGATGTATCAAATATGTACTCTATCCCTCTTTTTCACCTCATCATTGCTTTCCTTCCTGAGTATTATGGTTTCTGCTCCCTTCAGTACACCATTATTTGCTGGTGTACTCAAATAAACAGTATTTTGATAAGTGTATATTTTTCAATAAGCAAGCTTAATCACCTCACACGTTTATTTTTATCTGCAGCTCCCAAAATACCTGTGACAGGTTTATCTGACATAGTTTTGCTGGAAAGTTGAACATGAGCCAGCAGTGCCCTGGCAGCCAGGAAGGCCAACCCTGTCCTGGGGGGCATCAGTTATAGCATGGCCAGCTGGGCAAGGGAGGGGATTGTCCTGCTCTGCTCTGGGCTAGGGAGGCCTCACCTCGAATGTTGGGGCAGTTTTGGGTGCCACAACATAAAAGGCATAAAGCTATTAGAGAGTATCCAAAAGAGGGACACAAAGATGGTGAAGAGTCTAGAAGAGAAGCCTTATGAGGAGCGCTTGAGGTCACTTGGTCTGTTTGGCCTGGAGGGGACTGAGGGGAGACCTCCTTGCAGTCTACAGTATCCTCATGAGGGGAGAGGAGGAGCAGATGCTGATCTCTTCTCTCTGCTGAGTGACAGGACTCAAGGCAATGGCATGAAGCTTTGTCAAGGGAGGTTTTGGTTGGACATTAAGAAAATATTCTTCACCAGAGGGTGTTTAGGCACTGGAACAGGCTCCCCAGGGAAGTGGTCACAGTGCCAAGCCTGACGGAGTTCAAGAAGTGTTTGGACAATGCTCTCAGGCACATGGTGTGACTCTTGAGGATGGGTCTGTGCAGGGCCAAGGGCTGGACTCAGTTATCCTTGTGGTTCCCTTCCCACTCAGAATATTCTATGATTATACTCCCTTAAAGGTTAGGGAACACATTTTGCTTAGTAAATACAGATTATGCTAAAAAGAAGAGGAATCCTTGTTTTCTGTTTGGTTTTTTGCATTTCCACTTCATTTCAGGAACAGAGGGAAATATTCTGCTCTTCCTCTTTCCTGGATCCTGAATGTGGATATATTTTATTTCAGTTAAGGTACTGGATATGGAATGGTCCCATGGCCACTGCAGATAGCAGAATCAGGCTGTGGTCACTTTGGAGGGAAGTCTGGATCTGACCAGCATAAGCAGTAGAAGCAGCAGACCCAAATTTTCATGGCTCACCAGTCCCTTTCATCCCCTTCCATTCATATCACTCTTTTTCCTCTTCCATGCTCCTTCTCATGGCAGAGGCAATTTGACTCCAGCCCCAGACCACCTCTTAATCCTTGTGTTATCACAATTTACCAACATCACCAAAAAGCTCAGAAGCAACTTTGGAAAACACAGCAATATATTCTATTTATTCTGAGCTGGACAGTGAGTGGAGATGAAGAAGGTACCTTCTCAATGCTGTAGACACAGTGCTGTACCTCCAAAGCAATGCACCCACTCAGCACAGCTCTGCGCTCCATTTGGGTCCTAACAAGGTCTGAAAACAGCAGGACTGTACTTGCATCTCTCAAGGGGGTGAACCTTTCCTGTCAGACAGGATTTTTAGTCTATTTTGACTCAGTCTGAGTAATAAACCTTTGTGGCTTACAATTCTATCCTGCCATTACATGGTGCGAGGGCAGAGTGGCTGACAAGTCCCATTACATGGTTCATGTCAGAGTGCTTGTAGATGGCACTATGAGGACAGGGTCAGGACAGGGATAGTGAGGCTCTTGGGCTCCCACAAATTACCCAACCCACAGCCATGATCCTCTCCCTTCACAGTGTGTGTGGCTTTCAGCTGATGCTACCTGTGAGTCCCCCAAAGGAGGCTCATGAAAGAAAAACAACCAGACAGCAGAATGACCAAAGAGAAGAAACTGTGGGAAGTTCTCCTTGTCAGGATCCTTTGTGTTTTATTTTTGTAAGAGGCTTGACTGACTTGACAGTCAGCCACAGCCATGGCTGATGCTTGGATACAGCCCTCTGTGTTATCTGTGCTTCCAAGGTGTAATCTGACATTCCTATATGGAGATGTACAGGTGGAGGTGGGATAAACATTCAGAAAATGTGCACCTTTACATCCCTCTTCTACCTATCTTCCTCTATTTCTCTTGAAGGATGAAGAACAAGTAAAAATAAAATAAAATAAATTATTTTTGTCTCAGATGACTACATTTTCTGACATTCCCAAGTTAAGATAAAGTGGCTACCTAAGTATTATTTACTTCCCCAACAGAGCCAGGAACCTCAGCCCTGACCTGCAAAAAAGACCACCTTCCACAAAAACAGAAGTATAATTATACTTCCATGCTACTTCAGTCACAGTCTCTTTCGGAGGCTGTCACCTGTGTAGATGTGTGTTTATTTTGACATTATATTTTTGTGATCTTGTCTGATGTGTAGTTGGAAAGAAGGAAAAAACTTAAAAAAAAAGAAGAATTTTCAGTTCAGTTTATTCAACTGCCACAACAAAGTGTCTTGAAAAGCTTATCAAGGCTCTAAGGTTTTCTGTGGATCAATCCTGTGTTGTCAGTAACCTTGCTTCTACACTTTGAGATATAGAATATTGTACATGAATTGTGAACTTAAGGTGTTGTAAACAAGTGATAAACAGTTTAAATGGAGTAAAGGTGGCACACAGATTCTGCTCCTTTCAAATGTGGAAAATATTGCAGCCCAAACTAGATCTGCCAGTCAGTGGCTCTAAGTCTCTCGGTAAATCTACTACCTAAATGTACCTGCATCTGGGCCACTTTTGCTGTAATCCTGTCAGATCTTATTATTTATAAATTAAAATGTTTAAAATGTACAGGTGCACATTGGACTTTGGGTCTCTCTTCTGCAATTAAAGAAATAAATAAGTAAAGGTCTTACAAAAGTTCTTTAGAATCTACTATATTTCTATGTATTTTTCATTTTTAGGTTATTGCAAGATGTAATGAACACTAATTATCTTTAGCAGGTCTGGAACAACAGGGCAGTCTGACATCAGATTGACGTCATAGATGATAACAATCTCTCTCCAAATAATGAAGCCAACTAATATCACAACAAATTTTAAATGTTACTGACTTATTTTCTTCAGAAAGCAGACTCTTACAGGAAAATGTTTTGTGAACTTCTTGTCAATCCTTCATACAAAAGATTCCAGGGAGTTCTTCATTTGAAGCCATATACCCACTTAATCACAAACTAAAAAATATTGAATAGATTCACTGGTGTGCTGAGCTAGCTTTTTGCCACTTCAATAAAACATCCTTTGTGGAAGAAAATCTCTTCCAATAGGATTTTCTTTGAGATCTTCTAGAACTGGAGAACACAGGTCACTCTAAAAACTGAGGTATGATCTGTAAACACTGTTGGTTCCAAACAGAGTAGATGATGTGTGTGTGGTAGGAGCTCATGATGGGTGAGAATTGCTTCCTAGGTGAGGAAACAGCTGCCAAGCAGATGAATATACCTTAGCACACAGAACATTTTAAGTGGTGGCTGAATTTAGAGACTTTAATCTGCACACAAACAGCTGAAACACAGGTGAGTTGATTGGCTGAAAGCCATTGTTATTACTCTGCCATACTACAGCTGTTACGGTCTGTAAAACAATTATGGCAGCTCCAAATTGGTTCCCAATGTAAAATGTTACATTACAGGAACTACCAGTAGTGTTGCTCTGTTGACACCATGCTACTTCTTGGCAGTCACTTCAGAGAGATGAAAGAGGGAAGGTAAATTCAATATGTTTGCTTTATTTTTATTTATTTATTTTTAGTCAAGAGGTGCTTAATCCTCCTGATCAGTGCTGAGGAAAGCTGAAATGGGCATCTGGGAAATTCTGGTGACCTGGCATATTTCATAAGCTCACCTCTGACCATTGACTGAGTTTCTATACTGTCCTCATAGCCATCCTTTGATATACATTCTCTGCCTATAAATTAATGAGTATCCTAATATTTTATTCCCATCTAATCTCTGCTGCAACTCTTTCTTTTTAACATGCAAAATGACTAATTTTCAGTGATACCTTAGTATACAAAGATTGTAATGACACATATTTTAACTTATAACTTTATGCTGTAATTTCAAAATCATTGCTTTGCTTGCTATTCTTTTATAGCTCTTGTATTATTTGTACTATTATTGTGATAGACTGACAATTTTCTGCTGAACATAATTATTAGTTAATGTTCATACACTATATAAGTGAAAACATTTAGTCCTACAGATTCTTATATAAATATTTTCATCACTGCAGTAAGTTTTTAAGTTTTAAAATGGGACTTTCATTACATATGTGTGATTCAATTACAGACTTATTCTGGTAAGAAGGAAGCTGATGGTGACAAAGGGTAGAGAGTTAAGGTAGTCCCAGAAATTAAAGAAAGAAAATCCCGAACTCTTCAGCTTTGAAGCAAATTGGAAAACATAGCACACGCTACCACATGATGCTCAGGCAGATTGGATGCACCTGTGAGTGATACTGAGAAAGATGTGTTTCTCTATTGACTAATGCTCTGCACCATGCCTATTGAGAACTCTACCTTCAAACTCACACTATTCCTCTTAAACCTGGGATGTCAAACTCATTTGAGAGAGAGAGGGAGGTTAATTCCATTTTTATATTAGGCACCTGGGCTTTGAAACAGATATGCTTTGTATGCTATTTGTATTGATGCTGAGGTTAGGATAAAACATTTTATTTGTGGCCACAATCATGTTATTTTCAACATATATTTGTTTATTACAATGTTATTAATCTTAGTAAAAAGCAACAAGAAGAATAATTCCTCTGGATGACAACCACATTTCTAGCCTTTTTATTTTCTTACCTAATTTTCCAACTTCTCTCCTTCTTTTTTGGACTTATATGCCTCCCTTTCATTTCTTTGTCATTTCTCAAAAAATTTTCATCTTCTCCTACTTCCTAATTATTTACCTAACCATGAAATCTTTGTTTATATTTTCAGTGTAAACATAGTAGAGAGGGTTCATTTTGTCTAACTTCACATATCTTGGTGTACATAAATTTATGAGAGTAAGATTTCTACTTTTTCTACTTTTTCTATGATTTGAAGACAAATTCTTTTATTGAATCAGATGTTTTTGATGCAATGTTATCTTCCTGGTCTAGAGAATTGGAATTTTCTACTCAGAAAATTCTAATTATAATCAATGAATAGAATTGGGCACTTTTAGGAAATTGCAGTTCAGTTGCCTGAACATAGGTGCCTGTTGCCAGACTGATAGAAATACTGAGACCAGCATCCTTCTGTAGACACAACATAGAGCATGAAAAACTATGCCTAGACATCTGAATTAGCCCAATTCAATTTTTCTTACAGTAAAAATCCAAAATAAGATAGACACACTGTGCCTTAGGTATCCCACACAAACGCCTGTGCATTAATTAATTGCCCAGGATACTTTTAGGGTCCACTGAAACCTAAGTCAATCCATTCAGAGCACTATGGGGAGCTAGTCAGCTCACCTTCAAGTGGGCATGCACCCTTGGACAGCCAAATCACTCCAGAAACTCTCCAGGATGAATTAACTAGCCTGTAGATAAATATAATCTGACTTCAATTTGCTAAATTTAGGCATTTGAAATTGCTCATTTGCAGTACAGAGAACTTGTCCAGCATTACACTTAACTGAATCCCACTCTTGACATTAAGTGATTTCAGCCAGGAGAGACAAATCACACCCTACTCCATTGTGAGCAGCAATGGAGTCCAGGGAGGTGCATAAAAGGTAAGGATATTCACATCTTTCAGAACAACTGATTCAGTATTCTCCAGAACAGGAAGATAACATTTCATCAATAACATTTGATCCAATAAAGGAATTTGTCTTCAAAATCATAGAATCATAGAAAGGTCTGGGCTGGAAGGGATCTTAGAGATCATCTAGTTCCAAACCCCCTCCACCAAAAGCAGAGATGTTGTGCTGTTTCTTTTGAAATGACAACGTTTGGCAGTATTGTGACCCAGCCAATGCATCATACGCAAGGGCTTCCAAGGCCTAGGTGTGACTGAGCCTTGTCACCAACTAGCACTGTGCTCCCATTTTATGATTGTCTAGGTAAGTCTGAAGAAGGGGTTGAATCAGTGAAATTTAGAGATGGAAAGAAGTCCAAGGGGTTATCTTGTTCACCTTAAAGTGGGTGAAGTTTTCCTTGGATGTTCCTAATTCATGTTTTTCTAGTTTGACTTAAAAACCTCTAAAGGGAGGGATTAATGAAACGTCATTGGCAGCTTTCTCTAGGACTTTGTTACAATAACAATCTTTTTCCTAATATCCAGACTGATTTTTTTTAATTAAGACTTTTTGCTCTACTTTTTCCCCACAGTAAGGGAGAAAGTATCTTTATAACCATCTTTTATGTGGTAGAGTATGGCTGTCATGTTCTGCCTCAGTCTCTTTTTTTTTTTTCTAGACTAAATTAATTCTCTCAACCTTTTCTCACAGGTCATATCTTCTAAACCTTATCTCATTTTTCATGCTCTCTTCTGGGTTTCTCCCATTTATCTTTCTTAAAGTGTGATGTTGAAAAGCAGACACAGAACTCCATCCGCACCAGGGTAGACTGGACAGAATTGTGTTCTGTATTTTATGTGTGACAACCCCGCTAATCCCCCACAAAATAAGAATACTTGGGAGTAAGAAAATTGTGCCATCAATTTACATTTATTTTTCAACTCACTATGAGCCCCACACTTCTGCCCTACTTCTGCATGAGCAGTCATTCCTCACTTTATAAATGCACATAAAATTTTAGATTATAAAAAAAAGTGCTTCCAAATCTCCAGACTTCAACTGACTTCAGAAATGAGTGGGCAAACATCCCCACAGGGTGCAAAATTTGCAAGTTTTCATTAAGAAAAAATTTTTCCCTTTTCAGTAAGAAGAAGAAGGGACCAAAGATCAAAAGAAAAATTCCACTTACTACAACCTATTTTTCATCATGTAAAATTTTCCAGCATGCTAAGTTACTTTTGGACTTATAATTAGTTCTGGAAAGAAAAGGTGGGACAGAATGGATCATTTGACCAACTTAGGGACAACAAGTTTAAAAAATTGCTGTGGACCATCCATTGAGAGATAAAAATGGTATTTTCCACTTCATACTGTTTTTCATTTTTTTGGATATTGATCAAAATATAGCATGCTATTCCAGAGCTCATCTGGATTGGCAAGTGGAGGATAAGAGCATTGGCTGATAACAGAGGCAATGAGCATAATAATAATAAAGTAGGTAAAAAGAACAACAATGGGAGGTAGTAATGGGAAAGACAATATTCTAGATCATCCACTTTCATTAAAGAAAATCACTGAGGTCTGAAAATGGAGTGAAATTTCCAGACATGCCCTTATTTTTCAGAATTCAGCATGTTTAACCATTACAGAACCCTCTTAAGGTTCATTAGATATCCTGTGTGCACCAAAGTCAATGATATTTTTTCAATTGACTTCAGGAGAGATAAGATTTACTTCCTGATCCACAGCCTTGAGGCAGCACAAGGTTTATTTCAATTACAGGAACTTTACTAGAATTATAATAGTCACTGCCTTTCTGTTATGCTGACAGTTTCCTAAACCCTGTGAAACCCTCTCTCTTCCTATTCTTTTATTCTCCTATCTTCTCCCTCTTAGCATCCTTCCTCCTTCCAAGTCATCTTCTCAGAATGGAAAGGAAAAGGTCAGATAGCTTTTGAAAACAAAAGAAAAACCAGGGAAAGGGAAGGGGGGTTGGGGTGGGGGGGGAGATGAGGTAGTTATTTTCCTGCTTTAACACCACACCCTTAGTGTGCAGCATGTTGTCAATAAGTGGATGTTTGGGCTTTGATTTTGAAGCCCATATCCTCTGAGACATCTAGATCAACTTAAATCAACAAAAGATTCCTTTGAAACAGCAGAATTCTCCTGTCCCAGGATGAAGGAATGAAAAGTCAGGCAGGGACTTCTAAGAAGGAGTAATTTTGTACTGGCATTTTAAAGTCATATTGTGACTCGTTTTTCCAATAGTTGAATACTACGAATTTCTCTCAAGTTGTGGATTTAGCTTGCTAATTTTAAATGCAGAGGACAAAGCTGAAGGGAAGGAGCAAGGACCTTTCCAGGCTCGACTGGTGCCAAATTGGGAAGAGCAGTGGGAAGCACAACACAGATCAGTTATCTCTGAGTTACTCCTCTGTGTTTTTAACCAGAAGGACCAGTCTCATGCCAGTGCTCCAAAGCTACTTCCACTGCCAGAATTAGCAGGTAGGCTGCCTCCTCTCCTGAATAGTCTGCAACACTAGCAGCTATTAAAAGAAATATGGAAATTAGCAGTTAAAGTCAATGAAGTTGATAGCTCCTACTTACCAAGTTGGTGCCTCAGTGATCAGCTCTAACGAGGAAAAGCTGTAGTCAACTCCTTATCAACAGCTTCAGACTTGGCAGAGCTGGATTTTGAAGTGAAACCAAAAATCATGAGAAAAGTGACACATAGTTTAGTGTGACTTTACTTGTACTTTAACCTAAATAGGGCTGAAAATAAGTTGATGATTCAGTCATATTGTGGTCCTCTTACTTCTTTCCCAAAGATGCTTTTTCAGTATAAAACACTGACAGGCTAGAGCCTAATACCAAGCTGCATTTAAAAATTGTTTCCTTGTATGTGTGTTTGTGCATGAGGGTTCACATGAATTTATTGTCATTCCATCATTCACAGTGACAGGCATTGTAACTTGCTGTCATGCCATGGCACCTTACAGTGATGTGAACTTTAATTTTTTATTAAGATAGTAAGTTACAGTCAGTTAAAGATAAATGCCTTAGTTTAGTCAGAAATTAAATAAAGGCTGGCATGCCTGCAGTACGAACAGGTTAGCAGGGCTGGTAACAGCCTTTTGGGATAATTCTCCATTGTCACTGATAAAGTTTCACTGGTGGAAGTGCTCTTGCCCTCCTCTTACCTTATCTAAAGTTAAGTGGTATTAAGGATATTAAGAATCAAGAAAAAAAACTTCATTATAAAGCAGGAATTCCACCCAGATTAATGCAGATATTTCAAATTTAGATATCTAGGTCTGCTCTAGTCATATGCATCTGTCTTTTTTAATGTCTCTCTGAATAACTATTGAAGAATAATGCATTACAATTACAAATATGCATAATTTTAGTGTAGAATGAATTGAGTACACTGCAGACTGGAAATGCTTATTTTTCTGTTCAGCATAAAAGGGAATGAATCTATGTTGAATTCAGGCTTAAATGTCTAACTTTTGGAAAGCTAAGTAGATGAGTGCATTTTCATGTGTCTTAATAGAAGAATGCTCATTTTTTCACCTTTTTTTTTCCTCCATACCTCAAGCTCTTGGATTCATAGTCCTTTATATTTAACTGTTACTAAGCAGATGATCTAGGGTGGAAAACAGATCCTTAGACCCCAGACACACTCTAAAAGAAAATTATTTTGTACACAAGAAATTTATTCATTCAATTTTTATTTCATCCCAACCTAATTTTATTTTTTTCCCCTGTTTAAAACCATCTTGGTTTCTCTAAGTCCATTGTTCTTTACATTAGAAATGCATTAGAAATAGGGTGTGTAGCTATTTCTTTACAAATGGTCCTTATGCAAAAATTCTCAAAAACCCAGGTTTCTAACTGAAATGCAAACTCAGCATTACTTAAGACAACAGCACCAGCAAAAATGCAAGCATGTGAACCAGAGGAAGAAGAAAAAAAGAAAAGAAAGAAAAAAGCAAACCCACTGAAAAACCAACTCCCTTTGCTATAAATCAACCTCAGATTCAATATGAATCATCAAATTTAATATTGCCATGATCAGTATTCATTGAAAATAAATGATGCCAAATATGCTTTAAGAAAAAAGAAATCTGTTTAAATGGTATTAATGGTAAGGCATACTACAGCAAGGTGAACAACACTGATAATATTAAATTAACCCAAGAGGCTCCCTAATCAGGATCCCTATGCAGAAATCTGCTTGCCAACTGTCGTTCTTTTTCCCATTGGTTTAGTTAAGGGTTGAAGTTCTTCTTGAAGTTTCTTTTTTAATCATTAGATCCCGACCTTACAGTTTTCTCTGACTACTTTCCTTCAGGCTGTCTTTGCTCCTGTCAATTTAGGATTTCCAGGGAATTATTCTTCTTTGAAATGCATATTCCAGGCTTGAAATACTGGCATATGTACACTGTAGAGTAATTGTGGAGGCCAAATGTTTAATTACACATGACAGCTGGAGCTGTAGGAGTCCGAGGCATGCTTGAAAACAACTTATGCCCTATGCAGTCTTAACGAAAAGGAACAAAATAATGTATATTTAGGTTTTGTGCCACATGGTAGCCGCTGTTCTCTCTCTTTTCACAACTGAGGGTGGTTTGCAAGAAGTTCAGCTGCTTTCACTTCTGTGTACCGTCTCTCTGAATATATACTTTTTTTTTCTCCTTCATACAGTCTAGGCACAAACTTTTAGACCATGCGATTCTACAAGAAATGTTTGGAATTTTTGTTTCATTTTTTCTTGGTGACAGAAAAAAGCTTTTCAGAGGTTTTCTAGTACAGTGTTGATACCATTTCACAAAACCATATTTGTAGAAATGCCAGAATCAATTATAATTTTAATTATAAAAGATATAAGCAGCATTTGTATTTTACCCTTAATTCATGTGATTTACTCAGAAATTAAGCAAAAGAAATTACCTGATTTCTAAGGCTTCAGAAAATATTTATTTCAACCAGTATAAATATTTTTCCACATTTGTAGACAGATTTAAAGACTCATGAAAACACTTATTTAATTTTGCTGTCAGAAATTTTCTGTTCTTAATAACACAGAAGCTAAAAGTTATTTCCTATTGTCAATATATCTGTTCTCAGTGTTCAGCTCTTCATTTGACATAAATTGATCTAGTCCTAGTGAAACAATGCCTGTTTTGGTTTAAGGCAGTTGGGGGTTCTGACTCAATATTTGACACATCTTCTTCTATATAAACACACATTTTAAATTATTATTACATTGAATTATTATTGTACTTACTGTGCAAAAATGACTAAAATTTGATTTTGAAATTTTGGCAAATAAGATTTTCTTTGCACATTGTGTGACATGAGCACACCTTCATTAAATTATAACATCTTATGAAAGGGATATCCTTTCTATTTGTTTTCTTACTCTATCCCTCCTTTATAGAAGAATGAGATAAGATTTAATTTAGTGGTACTGGTTTTAGTGTTTGATGGCAAAATAGCATGTTCATTTCTATGGTGAGAAAAATGTATCACCAGTGCCCAGTTGAAAAAGATATTTCCTTGCAAGGAGAAGTTAATAAATATCTATGGCACTTAGATGTGCAAACAAGCAAACAAGGAATATTAATATATTTTCCCAATGCCTTTTAAGTAAGAAGATTAATGAGATTGAATTGAGAAATTAACTTTATAGGAATATTGTTCGGTGGTGTTTGGAATGAACTGCTCTCTCTGTTAGGTTAAGAATGAGCAATGTTGTAACCGAGGAAGTGAAAACGAAACTCCCACCAGCAAACAATTGAGCACTTGACTTCATTGCCATGAAGCAGCAAGGTAACCAAACCTCTCTTTAAAATGTGAAGCAGAATTTTGGTTTTAAACTACTTTATATTTCTTGAACGAAGAAGGCTTTCTTTAAGATGAGCCTGCTTGCTTAAATGAGAACCATAAAGCACCACATAAATTGTTTTTTGGTGTTATTTTATTAATTATTTGTTTGTCCTCTGCAGTTCTTATGCCCTTATTCTGAGAATTTGGAACAAAGAAATTTTGTCAAATTGTGCTGAAATTATTCCAGGTTTTCATGGTCTTTGAGTATGTCTATGTTTAGAAAATGAAACAGGAGATTTGACTCTGAAATTCCTGACTTGATAAGAAGAAAATTAGAAATACAACCAACATACAGTGTCACACGCTACTTGAAAGCCTCAAAATGAGATATATAAAAATCGGATTGTAAAGCCTAAAAGTCAGCTGTGGGAGGGAAGAGACAGGAAAGGATACCATGATAAGCCAGAAAAATCATATTTCAAAAAAGGCTGCTCCCAAGCCTCTGCAAATGCAGGTACAAAGATATCCATCAGTCAGTAGTTTACATTTAGCAGGCAAAGCCATGGTCAGGCTTGCCTGTACCTGCAGAACAGGAGACCTGCATAGGTGAATATACACACTTGCTTACACTTGTAAATGCCACGGCTTGTATGGTTTCCAAAATTGCTCAGTGAGCTGAGGTGCGTCAAAGAGCACCAAAGTACACCTCAGAACATAACTGTGATGACTGATCTCTTAATGCTCTATACAAGAAACACTGAAGATGAGTGATCTTATTTCTTGCCCTTTCTGCACCATTTCTGTAAGTAAACCCTCCATTACTTATGCTTCAGAAACACCCATTTTACTAAAACTGCCCTTGTCCTTCTTGCTGCAGTGTGACTATTTAATTTTGCTTATGTAGGAGGCTGAGTTACGTGTTGGAGCTGTGTCTCGTATAGCTGAAAGATTTCAATCAAGATCAAACAACAGTTTTTGGCATTTTCAGTCTGACATATTAATACAGTGAGCTCACATAATACAGAAAGCATGGTGTCAAACCAGAGTCTTTTCTCTCTTTGGGAAACTTGAAGTTAATTAGTTACAATAAAAAGTAATAGTTTTAATAGTTTTTAGCTAGCTCTTTGTGCTCTTTTAAGTTTTCACTTAATAAAAAAAACCATGAAGACAAAATGTTTTTCTTAAAAAAGGAAAAAATATCCAAGGCTGAAAACAAGGGAGATGGGAAATACTACTTTCAAAGTTTGATAGAGGGAAAAATGCTTATATTGTTAGTGTTAAAGGGGAAGGAAAGATGCTGCGTGTGATTGATGAACACATTTGTATCAATTGGACTGATTTTCAATAGATATTTTATTTCACTGCAGTCTTCTAGACTTCATGAATAACTCTTATTCCTTTGTAATACCCTTTTTCCACTTTTATAGATAATTTGAATGCTATTTTAAGTTTCCTATTTTAAGAATCAAGAGGCACTTACAGATGTAAACAAAGCTCCTTGGGAAATACATGACAGCATAAAGACACTGTGAAATGTTTTACTTCTAATAGGTAACATTATCTGGAGTTGGGGAGTGAGCAGCTCTGGACTGGCTTTTAATTCAAACCAGGCATAAGAGTACATGTGTTGACCTATGGGCTTTGCCAAAACCAAATAAGAACAGAGGAAGTGATGACTAGAAAGTGAGCTCAAACACCTGTACAGGTCACTGTTGGTCCATCATGCTTAACTAATTTTCCCCTGCCCTCTGACCTAGTTCTCCACAGTGCCATTGAGATTTATATCTTTCATCCTGAAAACCCTACAGCTGCCTGCAATTAATGAAACAAGCCTTAACTTTCTTATCTGATAAACTGGAGGAACAATTGTTTTATTATTGTATTGACAAATTATCCTATTAACGAGTGGCTACTGTGAAAATCAATTAAAATCTCAGCTGAAATACTTGAATATCACTGGAGAAGATACAAAAGGGAATTAACTACTGAGTCCATTAACTGTTGTACTATACAGTTCATAAATTAGGTGTGACCAGCACAAAATCTGTGATTTGTTTGATAATTAGAACACAAAATTACTGGATGAAATATAGCGTGGCATGATATAGATTTAATTTTTTATTTTATAGAGGCTATGCCTATGTGAGTTACTTGTAATGTGTTTGAGATAAATTTCACTAGTTTCTCCTTCTTTCACTTTCTTGCAGATATTTTCATGCATTTTGGATGGAAATGACAGCCTCTCATCCTTCAGACTCTGTGAAAAAGCAGGAGTGGTATTTTGTACAGCCAGGATGGTCTGCCTGAGTGTATACTAAACTGGGATCAGCTTGTTACAGACTTCCTGCATGAACTGGGCTTAAACAAGCCTGCCTTTTTCAGAGATGTAAATTTTATTTTAAAAGGGGAGCTGGAAGATCAGGCTAATGTCTGAAATAAGGTCATGTGACCATGCGTTACTTGTCTTAAAGGGTTAAAAGTCTGACCTGCAGGCTTGTTGGATTATTAACAAGAGAGCTTGTCATTATGTTAGAGTTAGTGAAAATATTTTGCAGAGAGCAACACAAGCTTCTTTTGATGCAAGCAGGGACTTGCTGTTACACCCAGGGAAAAAGATCCAACATCTTTTATTATAAGAAGAAGTAATACCTTTTGAAACTCTCTCAGTTGATAATCACTTGTACAATGTCTTGGGATTTAGTTCTGCCCCCTTGGCACCCCTCAGAAAGTATAGTTTAAGAAAAAGTAAGTAAAATTTTATGTACTGTATAAAGTATACATTATACTTCAAATAATCTTAAACTACACCTTAAACTGTGCTTTGGGGAAACATAATCAGAAAAGGCAGCACCAGAGAATGAGAGACTTCTAAGGTAAATCTATACTTTTCTCAAGTATATTATACCTAATGGAGTTAAAGACCTCTAAAATCTTTAAGTGAAATCCTTGGAAGAAAGGCTTTACCTTGTCACTGATCTACTGCACTTGATGGTTGTGCAGGAAGGCATATATTTGGGTTATTTGGGGGAAGGAGAGAATGGGAGAGAGGTAAGAAAATCTCCTCAGGCAAATTTGGATAGCTGAGTTGTTTTTAAAGCTTGTCTCTCTTGGAGGGTAGCGCGGGTGGCAGAAGCTGGGATTTGCTACTCTATATGGAGTGAAAGAGAGAGATCCATACACACATAGATATATTTATATGCATGTATACATATACACACACATGTACACACATTTTTCTATACATATAAATACACATGCAATGGTCTAAAGAAACATACTGAATAAATTTTGCCCTGTTCTCCTATCTCAATTAAACAACAAAGACTGTTTCCTTACGAAAAAAGGAACAAAGCAGTCCTGGCACTGGAATATCAGAAAATGAAAATGTTGAGAGACTGAAAACAGAAAGAGGAAATTAGAGCTATCGTGCACCAGTGAATCATTATAAGCCTCTCAGCTGCTCTTTGGCAATGGTTGCTGCAGGGAACTCTACATGAACATGTCTCATTCACCACCAACAGCTTATGGGGGCTAACACTACAAAGAAAGCAAGGGAGATGGGTGGGTGGAAAAATCTGCTTACTGACAATGCTCACCGTACAAATGACAAACTTCTCCACCTAGAAGTGACAGTAGTCCGTAATGTCACAGGGCCATGGAGTATGGATAGTTGCAAACTATTTTATACTCAGATGTCTGCTATTCACAAGGCATTGTACTGTAATATGTTTTTAGACTTTTAATGTACTACAGCTCTTATCATCACATTATAAGTGTGATTACAACCAGAAGCTCCAATTAAAACTGAATGCCACTGTCCTAGGTGGTATGAAAATGAACATAAATTCCTTTTTTGAGGGTCTTGGAAAATTCTGTAGAGCAGATAGTATTTCTTTTAGGTTAAAGGTAATATGTATCATTCATAAAAAAAAGCCAAAGTCTTTCCCTTTTTTATCAAATACTTTTCCTAAGAAGACTGTTATTTGAAACTCATATATAAAATCTGTGCTAGATTGTAGTGATCTTTTCAGGCAAATGTAATCTGCAATGACGTGGAAAATTGGCAAAGTAATGTGTCCTGAAAATGAAGGAGTGAAAGAAACTTCTGAAGCTAATGCAGGGTAAGAAACATTTGAGCCTAGAGAACAACATGGACAGAAAGTCAGCTGACATAAATCATGGTAGCTGCAGTCAGTTACAATAATCCTCTGGATAAGGTCCTTCGGTTTGATCTCAGGAGCTTAGTAAAATCTCCTGACCAAACTAATGCAGTGCAGCTACTATTAAATATACATATTTCACTGTGGTGGTGAGCCATACAGGTTTGTAAAGAGCTAGTGTTATTTTATACAATATAAAGAAATATTGTCCTGTTGCAGAGGATTTTGTATGTTTGCACAGATGTGGTATG
The DNA here is from genome assembly GCF_901933205.1 of Camarhynchus parvulus. Taxonomy (NCBI): domain Eukaryota; kingdom Metazoa; phylum Chordata; class Aves; order Passeriformes; family Thraupidae; genus Camarhynchus; species Camarhynchus parvulus. The sequence goes on along the minus strand of NC_044571.1, from coordinate 29,443,177 downwards.
AACCTACGGACATTGCTTCTGTAGTTGATCAAGTGCTTGCCTTCCAGCACCATTTTCTTTTTTTTTCTTTTAATGTACTTTTTAAGAATTTGTGAGAATGTGAAAAAGAACTTCCACTGAGTGAAGTGGAAGCCATACACATCCTTTTCTGCAAGGTTATTGTTATCATTGACTGGTAGTAGTAACAATGAACAGTTGAAATTGTAGAGAGCAGTTTTGTTTCTGTCAACATGTCTGAATTCATTTGGAATATGCACAAGCCCCCCAGTAAAGAACTGATTGGATGGTTACGCTCAGAGTTGCAGTAAACAGCTCTATGTCCAAGTGGACCCCAGTGATGAATAACATTCCTCAGGGGTCAGTGTTGGGACCAACACTGTTTAACAACTTTGTCAGCAGCATGGACATTGGGACTGAGTGCACCTTCAGCAGACTGGCCAAGGATACCATGCTGTGTGCTGCTGTTTGTCATGCTGCAGGGAAGGGATGCCATGCAGATGTGGGGTGGGCCTCTATAAACCCCATGAAGTTCAACAAGGCCAAGTGCCAGGTCCTGCACCTGGGTTGGGGCAATCCCAAATAAAATACAGGCTGGGTGAAGAATGGGTTGAGAGCTGCCCTGAGGAGAAACTTGGGAAGGGTGGTTGATAAGAAGCTCGATAAGACCCAGCAGTGTGCAGTCCAGAAAGCTAACTGTGTCCCGGGCTACATCTAAAACAGTGTGGCCAGAAGGGCAAGGGAGGTGATATCATCCTTCTAGTCTGCTTTCATGAGACCCCACCTGGAGCACTGTGTCCAGCGCTGGGGGCTTCCAACATAGGAAGAATGTGGATCTGCTCCATCAGGTCTAGAGGGGGATTGTGAAGCTGGAGCATCTCTACCATGAGGACAGGTGGAAAAACCTAGAGTTGTTCATTCTGGAGAACAGAAGGCTCTGGAGAGATCACACAGCAGCATTTCAATGCCTAAAGGGGGCCTACTGGAAAGCCTGAGTGAAACTCTTTCAGTTTAAAGCCATTACCTCATGTCCTATCATTATATGTTCTTTTGGAAAGAAACTGAAAGATTAAAGACTTGGATTAGTTATGAGGAAGAAATTCTTTACCATAAGGATGGTGAAACACTGGAACAGGCTGTCCAGAGAAGTTTTGGTTATTCCATCAGTGAAAGTGTTCAAGACAAGCTGGATGGGGCTTGGAGCAGTCAGGTCCAGTGAAAGGTATCCTATGCCTTTGGCAGGTGGTTTGGAAGGAGATGATCTTTAAGGTCCTTTCCAACCTAAACTACACTATAGTTCTGTGATTCTATGCTTATTTCTCTGATTTGAATGGACTGGCTAAGAACTTTTCATATCTTTGGAAGAAACGAACATTTTATTTTACTGGTCCCTATGCTTATTCTAAATGTGTTCCTCCATGGCTCTCCTTGTGTAATCAGGGTGGACAATATCATCATATGGATGCTAGAGGACATTTTATCCTTCATTACAATGCATTTAGGTTTTTGATGTTGGAGGCTGATCTAACCTTTCACTTTTCAGCCCTAATGAAAAATCTTCTTTCATCTCTTTGACCTAACAGTAGTGTGGTGTTTTCATTGTTTAGTACGCAGGAAATAACAAGAGATCTGCAACAGAGCAAAGCAGGCAATAATAATTAAAAATAACTTACATATACACTTGCAAATGCATGAAATGACTCTGCTTTATCTACTGTTTCATACTAGACATTTCACATTAGTATCCAAGCAACAGAAAGTTAATTCAAGAAAAACTTTCAGATCTCAAGATTCCTATACCATGCTCATAAGCAGATGGACTAGAAGTGTGTCATTCATTGTTTTGCACAAGCTACTTAATTCTTATCATTCTCCTTTCTCTGTTTCCAAAAGGTATTTCCCCCAGTCAGAGAACCGAAAAAATATTTGGAAGCCTAATGTGTTCCCAAACACACAATTTAATGAAGAGGATGCTTGCAAATCCCTCCTAAATATTAGTGGAGGATGCAATCCACTCTGTGATTGTAACTACAGCAAGGTTTTGAGGTTTTTGCATTAGCTTTACGCTGAAAAATACTTGTATAGAGGTACATAGGTGGGTGCAACTAGGAAGTAATTAGTTTAAGTTTTGGCCTCATACTTTCTGAAAGCATGTGCAAATATATCAAGAGAAATTTAAATTAACCATCAAAAAATCAAGGTAAATACTAAAAGTACTGGAAAATGAACTTATACCTTTAATTAAACATTTTTGCAGGCTTCCTCAGTTGAGGTGCATTATTTATTAATTTCTTCTTTGTGCCCAGTGTATGCATAAAGAATCACCCTAGGCTTGTATATTGGCCTCTAGTTGTATTGCAAGTCAGTTGACTTTGTCCCATATGAAGATCCAACCGCAATTTGTGGTTCAGGTCACTGGAGAGAAAACAGACTTAGAAGTCTTGTGGTGGCACATGCAGATACAATTTCATTTTTGCCAGAAAACAGTAACAAGGAACAGCACTGTCTTGTCTTCTTGCACTGTGTCCCTTTGCCATGTGGAAATTTGCTCTGCGTGAGCAGTGTTGTCTACAGAAGTACATACTCATCCTACAAAAATTTTAGGCCTTATGTTTGACTTGTTTTCCTGGGTATTTCCTCTTTTTATTTTTTACTGACACTCTTTTTAATTACTTTGGTAGTGTTTTTATAACATGGGTTTGTCTGTGTTTGCTGACCTTTTACTGCATCAATCATTTTATATACACAATTGTGAATTACATATGGCATTGTACAATGCATATTTAATTTTCCTATAGGCACCATCAGCGCCATAAGTGAAATTTACATTTCACAGCTGAAATTGCCATTCCCTTCACATAACCAATCTGATAAAATATCAGAAGAACAACTATATACTTTGTCCACAGAAAGAAATTCTGTGCATTTTCTAAAACTTTGGACAACGATGAGTTCAGGAATGTATAAGCAGTAAAACTCATACATTTTTCATAACATTTTCCTCTGCAACTCTAGAAAATTAAGTGTAATAATAAAAACAAGCAAATTCTTTTAATTCCTTTGGGTTGTGATGATGCTATAACTAAACCCACTGCCTCTTTGATGGGAACTCTTTATGTGTCTCAACTTAGCCCAGACCTCTTTGTCTTCTGTATTTGGAATTCTTCAGATTATATTATCTGGCATCCATACTACTTTAGCATGCCAAAGAGTTTCACTCTTATCTTATTCAATCAGTCTGTCTGTCTGTCATACTTTACATTTATATAACACCTTTGTCCAGCAAATGCAACCTGCTTTGCAAACTTTAATAAAGTAAGGTATCCACCATCCCAGGGAAGCAGGGAAATATGATCTCTTTTTTTGTACAGAGGGGGAAACTGAGAGAAATTATGGATGGGAGTCATCTTGCCTAACTTTAGATGCTAAAATATAGCCATTTAAGCTTTAGAAAATCACCCTAGGCTCTCTTTAAAGTTGTAAGAAAGAATTCAACCAGCATTTTTCATACACTGATTTTAAGATGAGACTAGTTGTCCTATGAGGACTTTTTTTTGTGGCAAGGAATGACGTCTAGATGCCTTACTCTATACTTCAAAATCTAAGCTAGAGAAGATGACTCCTATCCAGAATGACTTGTCCAAAGTCAGTGAAGAATACATGTGCATTGTTTGAATCAAACCAAGTTCTGAGAGTATAACACTTGAGCTCTGATTTTGGCAAAGAAGGAAGACAGAAAGATTTAGAAGAAATATTTTTATAGTTAAGACCGTGGCCTTTCTGCTACAACAAGAAAAATCTAAAAGGGCTTTGTTCTTAATAATGGAAAAATACATTTTCACAATTGGTGAAATTCTTTTGAGAGGAAAAGAATTTCAAAAATATTATTATAATTTTAATTGAAAGTGTTCAATATTATTTTTGAATTTTCTGCTTTTCTAAACAACAAAACAATGCTCTATTCCCCCTCCATATTTTCTTATTTCTTATGTACTTTTTTCTTTCCCAATTTCCTATCCTTACCTTTCTTTCCTAGTCCAAAAGTGAAAATACAAAAAAAAAAAATTATAAAAGGACCCCAAAGAAAAAAAGAGTCATAAAAGCAATAAAAATCTTTTTTAAATTAACTGTGTAATTGAAGTTCTTATATTGTTTTTTCACTGTTTTTTTTCTCCCTTTGCTTTAATACTTATTCATGCTTTGCTTTCCTTGCAGATATTTACCCCTACTAGATCTTGTCTTGAAAATTGCTTCCAAACTTTCCATTCATCAGAGACTTGTTACAACGTCTCTGGAAGGAAGCCCACAGCCCTTTTCCCTCCCTTTTCTATACACTAACATGGGACTGAAAGAAAGGTTCATTCAACCTCCTCCTGTTTGCGACAGTGTGATTGTCCTCCAAGTCCAGCTTCTTCTAGGGTCATCCAAGGAGGAAAATGCTCCCTTTTCTGTGAAAAGCTGCGAAAGCTTATACCCAACAGTTAATTTTCATGATGATGCAAATCTTTTCAATTGTTTTTGCCTAAACCTTTACCAGAGCTACCAGACTAAGCAAGGCAGGACTGCCTTCAGAGCTCCCTAGGAATCTTTAGTATAAAAAAAGATATTAAGATTAAGATAGATGCGAAATGAGAAACAGGAGAAGCTGATGCACCATTTGGGGAAGGGAGGAAAAACTTTAAAAGTTTTTGATTAACAGCAGATTTTTTTGCATATCAGCTCTTACCTGACAAAAGTGATAGTGTTCAACTTAGGGAATGTGTGTGTTGTAGCTTTTAATCACAATAGAATAAATAAATTTTATATAATATAAATAAGTACAGTATAAAATTTATGCTTTTACAAAGAATGAGGAAAATTAAGGATACAAGGTACCTCACAGTGCATTTTAAATTTCTAAACTGCAGTTCAATGAGAAGGGAGGACGCAGGTAAGTCACTTCCTGCCCCCAGCCCCTGGTTTGCATTAATTTATGCCACTGGTGGAAAGTCCAGAAAAGGATGGTCTGGCCATGGCAGAACCCTGCCTTATTTCAGACATGCTTTTTCCTCAGCCTAAACAAATTGCTCCCAGTCATCTCCCAACAGATTTTAGGATGCAAATGGCATTGATACTGTGTATAAAACTCTTCAAGCCTTGAACAGCAAAGGCTCATCTGGGCAGCAAGGGCCCTCTCAATCACCATGTTCTTTAAGTAGAAGATTATTTCCTCAAGTTACGGTTTCAAAGTGCTCTTGAAGCACTTTCCCAAAATACCTTGATACTAAAGAAGTGAAATTATCCCAGGGAAAACCAGATTTTTTTCCAGATATGAACTCAAAGAACTTAATATTAACTCCTTTCCTTTTTCATTTTTAGAAAATTCAGTAATATTTAGCTTTTTGGTAAATTTTAGCTTTTTAAAAATGGAAAGCCTCTGTTTGTCTTTCTCAAGTAAAGAAAATGCAGGAGAAATAATAGTTGAATGTGCATTGTAACTGCATACAATATAATATCATATACTCCCATCATTAAAATTAAAGGAAAATGATTTTTATTATTATTTTAAATAGTTTTATTCATGAAATGTTTATAATATATGAAACAAATAATTATGACTTAGACATTGTCTAATAAAGATGAAAAGGATGAAAATCCCTATGAATTTTTAATCTGAAAATAAAGAACATTAACAATCCTTAACTTTATCATCAAATATTTAAAATTACCTTCCATAATAAATTCTATTTGTATTTAATATATTTATTTTTTAGGTATCTATAACATTTTTATGAGTATGTACATAAAATACTATCAGCAGTTACAAGAGACATCTTGAATTAATGCATTCAACATCTTGATCAAAATTTCCATTTCTTTTATTTTTAAGATAAATCAACATTTATAAACTATATAAAAATATTTTTCTCAGTGTAGTTGGATACATAATTAATACTATTACTAGTACAAAAATTAAATTGTGTTTGTTAGGCAAAAATGTCAGGTAGGTCCAGATTTTCAGATCCCTTTTATTCCAAATGCTTGCATAGTTTCCTTGTTTCTAATTAATGGAATATGCTTCTGACTTTGATGTTTATTTTCCACAGAATGATCCTCCTGTCACCTGAGAATACCATTGCTGAGTCTTCCGCTAAAACAGCTAGAAACCAAAACACCCCTATGGGCCTTCAAACCTATTCTATCAACTTATTCTAAGAAAAACTACCTATTTAGTTTCAGTTATTCCAAAATGAATTGTTCAGTCTTTCATGAAAATCGGGTTCCCTTAAGGTCATAAAAAATTTGGGTGTGTAATTGGTACAAATTTTGATTACTTTGTAACTTAGAGATAATTTTACTAGATTGGATTAGAGAGCTGAGTAACACAGTGGATGAATTTCTTTAATCTCTGTAGCATGATTTCATCAGGACATTAAAAAATTACAGCACTGCCTTATTTCTTGTCGAGGTATATACTGAGTCCTCCTCATGATATTTCACATTAAAAAAATAAAAATCCAGTACTGGACAGATGACAGTGACTTGACTTTCCAGACTACTGCATCTCTAAACATCTTATGATCTTCTACAGTGGCCTCTCTTATTTGTTGAAGATGTCAGAATAAACATCACACTAGACAGCCAAGGATGAAATCTCCTTTTACTACCACTGAATAATACAATGTTGTGGTTATATTGTTCTCATCTCCCAATAGGCAAATGTTACTATCTATTGATATTTCATTAAAATGAAAATGTAACTTTGAAAGTATGGTACAGCTATTCTGGGTGCAGCACCTTCTTTGCTCTATTTATATATTTTAAATTAATTTAATTTAAAATAACTTCATCTTTCTAAATATATGTAAGCTAAAAATAGAGAAGATGGGAATTTTCTGAAATTGGGCTGGCACTAGGGTTTAGTGTGATAACACCTTATCTCTGAGAATTGGGTCAGAACACAGCTTAAATTATACAACTTTGATTGCTTTTTAGGCAGCTGTTTTGTTGATTTTTCTCTGGTGTCACACAGAAGTCAGGCACAAATTGGTATCCTAAGGAAGAGGGACTGAACCAACAAAAACCCCACAGTTTCTGTCCCACACCAACTGTTAAAAATACACTGCAGTGTTGCATAATCTGTTGCAGTTCAGCTCTGCTGTGTGTGTGCCCCAGCACAACTTCTAAGTGTGTTAACGGGGGCAGGCTCCTTCAGAACAGGTACCTCATCTGACAGACTTGCATGAGAAATAGGAGCTCTGTCTAATCAACTCTGTGTCTAGTTTTAGGCAATGCTATTACTCTCTGACTTTCATGAGCATCCCTGATAATTTATTAATTAAAAAATGGAAAACATACAATTTGTGAAGTTTAGAAAAAAGAAGTATATTAAAACATTGCTCCAGGCATGTTTTGCTGTGTGTAAATCTGATTTGTTGACATCCTCTATAAGATACTAAACCAATGTACTTCAGCCCAATACTTTGCTGTCTTCCAGCATAATTAATTTCCAGTGATGTGTGTGCATCCAAACAAGAAGCAGAAAAGGATCAGAAGGAATGAGCTTGTCTGAGTGTATTCAGAGAGTATACATAAAAAACCATAAGCAGTAACCTTATGCTTCTATGCTACTGAAAGTTCATCAAGATTGTTAACTTCAGCAGAGCTTAATTAAGAGCTAGGGAAAATGTAACGTGGGGTGAGGGGAAGGCAAACTGATTAACAAAAACTTTTTGTTTCTTAATTATGCTTTGTATTATTCTCTTTTAGATCCTTCTCACCTACTGATGGGCAAACTATATCTAGTTTAGCATTCACATCGTGTTCAGATAAGTCTCAGGCATGCAGAAGCTTATTCCAAAACTGCCCTAACATTGCTACTTGGGCAAGACTGCAAATTTTGTATAAGAAATATTAATTTCCTGTAACTTTTTTGGTTTTGTGTGGTTTGACAATTTAATTTCAGCTTTTTTCCCCTCTTTTCACAGGTCTTCTTCCATCTGAGTTAGATTCCAAGACCAAAGACAAAAAATGATAAAAACAGACAAAAGCCATTACAGGTGTAAAAATGAGTGTGTTTCAATTGAAATTGGGGTAAGTACTCACTAAAGATTTAAGGTGACATGGCTTATTTAAACTCTTTCAGGCTATTATTCAGAGCTGACCTTCTGGCTTCCTGCACCCCTGGGTGTGCTGCAGCACGTGGTGAAATGCAGCCATGCATGGAGGTGGCAAGCATTCAGCTTTGCATTTCCTAGCCATGGCTGAAAGAAGAAGCCAGGCAGAGTGACTTGCCTGTGGTGAATAAATGGAGATGGTGAAAATGCTCTTCTACAACAGGACCAAGATCTAAGCCAGAACTAGGTCACTACAGCTTTATTTCAGGAACCATTAATTTGCTGGAGCATCCCAGGTGACGCTGGACAATGCAGCGACAACACCATGAGCAAGAGTGGCAACTGCTGCTCCTCTTCCTGGCACCACAGGTTTAGTGAAATACTTGGAAAAGGATCTGTAAGAAAGATGTGCTCTCCCCCTTCTTCCTCAAGTTGTATCAAGAGAGGTTTAGATTGGATGTTAGAAATAATATCTTTATTTAAAGAGTTGTCAAAACTGGAACAGGCTTCCCAGCAAGGTGGTGGAGTCACCATGCCTGGAGTTATTTATTAGGCCTGTAGCTGAGGTGCTTAGGGACATGGCTTAGTGGTGGGTAAACAGCTGGACTTGAGGTCTGAGAAGACTTTTCCAGACTAAATGATTTTACAAGGTCTATGATTCCATGGTTCCATTCTGATTAGTTGTCTATCTCATAGCTTCTGTTTGACAGTAGCTTTGCAGTCCATCCTGCCTATACATATGTGCAGTTTAACAAAAAATTATGCCCAATTATGTGGGGAAAAAAGGGATACATTTGTGAGTTTATCTCTCTCCCTTACCATGAATATCTCACAAAACAATACATCAGTCACAAAACAAAATATTTGTCTAAAAACTAACAGATTCCTGTCCCAGTCCTTCCAGTTATGATGCCCTGAGACCTTGCTCCTGCAAAATACAAACTTTTCTGTGGAGGAGTGTCATGACACATTTTATTATCTTTCCCAAACTCAATACCAGCTGCCTTCTCTAAGAACATCCAAATGACAATAAAGAACAAAAAGAGCTCAGGCCTGAAGTGATTCACACTCAGCAGGTTTGAATAACTATTAGCTACATGACAACCACCACCAACAACAAAACAGTCATAGTAAAAAAAGATCAATCCAGATTGTTCCTAGTCTGGTTTTGGAAAGGTGAAACCCTAAATTAACTGTGTAAATGTGGGGAATTAGTATTTGCTCATTTCAAGAAAGGAGATGTGGTGGTGAGTCTGTGACAGCAGCATCTCTGGTTACATCTGGTTAATGCATGCAACCTGCATCTACTTTCATCTTATACCTTGAAATCTGATAATCATTTACTGATTAGAAAATAGTCTGATACTATGGGTGTCGGTTTGTTTTCATTAGATGTTTTTTTCAAATGGAAATAGCTCAAACTTTCTAAAAAGTCTGTTTATTTGCTTGTTTGTTGTTTTAAAATTAGAATTATATTTTTTAGGCAAAAAAGTACCTTTAAATATACTCAACAGCTTATCTAACTAAGGTAACCAATTAGGTTTTCCATCCAAGTAACCAAACTTCTGTCTGGGAGCTGGAGCTTCCTAGGAGAGCAATGGAAGCTGTCTTTGCTGTGTCAACCTAATTAAACTTCGGCAATGCTTTCACAAGAGCAAGACCAGGATGGCAGCAGAGGCAGGCGGAGAATACTGGATTAAAAAAAGTCTCCACAGTTATTAATGGGATCTGCCAAAAGCACTGAGCACTTAGCCTCTTGTTGCAGTAGAGCTGTAGCTTTTGTGAATGAAGGACTAAGCAAAATAAGGGACTAACTAAACCAATATTTAAAATTTGTGAAAAGTGTACTGATTATATTTAAGAAAACCCTAACACAGTTCAGAACTGTGAACCCTTCCTAATCCCATTGTAGGTCTCTGAACAGAATGATCAAGGTCTCAGTTATTAACTTACTTCTGCTGGGATGCTTTTAACCCAGGAAGACATATTTTTAGGATGACTTGTAAATTCCCTGGTGAGCCTGCAGGTGGGGATGGAAGGGAGAGACTCTCTATTAGAATTGCCAGAACTTTCCATTTTATGCACATATCTCTCAGCCTAGAGGAAGAAGGAGCAGTTCAAACAAACTCTTCTCTGGCTACTTTATTCCAGCACATTTGTGACCGATATAAGATCATTATCTAACAGCTCGGAGTGAAGTTGAAGCTATAGAGTTGTTTTTAATAAGAAAAACTAGTTATAATTTAATGTAATCTATGTTTGTGAAATAGCTGTGATATATTTCTCAAACTCTGAGCCATAAGGCAGAAAGGACACTGTCAAGCAAATTATACAACAGGTCAGATAAAATGGCCATTTTAAATTGCACTGCTTGGCGAGTGGCGCTATTATAGAAGGAATTTTAGAGTACTGAGAAGTGCTTATTTTGAAATGAGAATAATTAACCAGCTTGCTTAGGGTACTCATGCATTTTCTGTCAAGCAAAATTTTTAAATCAACATTGAATATTTTTTCTTGAGGACAGGTTGTAGGTCAAACAATGATGCCCTCGGTGCCAGGAGTCTGTGGTAAGAATGGTGAAAAAATGATGTAGTCTCTTTGTTTTTTTCCTTAAAATCCCCAAATAGATCAGGAGACAATGACAACTAAAGCTGAAAACTACAGCTAAGTGTCCCACAGGTACAACTCAGACTCTTTTGTAGTCTAAAACCAGAAAATATCATCTTATCTCCATACTGAATGTAACCTTGACTGTGTAGATCTGACCATTTTGTCAGTAATGCAATGCTGTTTTTCACCTTGCAAACCACTCTCCCCTTGTCAGGAAGCAGCACAAAATGGATAAGCCAACAGAGCAGGCTAGATTTCAGAAAGGTCATGATGAGTGTAACTGTGTCTATGTCTGCATTATTTTCTCACAGGTCTCCATATGATCTTGTGAGTCCCTCTGCTTGAGAAGCATTGACTGTGCCTCATGGAAATCCTTTCAGTGAGACCTAGTACATGGGATGCAGAACAAAAAGAGAATAAGAATTTGGACAAAAATATCATCTTCCATGTTCACGTCCTCCAGATTTTGGGACTTTTATGTTCTTTCTTCATGGTGTGTCACAGAAGTGATGGGAGATTGCACCAAACCCTAATCCCACCAAACCTAGCATAATGATTTATAAGTGGTTGCCTTTCTTCTTGTTTTCTTTTTCTGCAGGAGCTTTTTTGCCCCTCAGGAGAGGAAAACATGGCCCTTGAACATGAAAACTAATGTATTCTTAGTTTTAGTGGACATTTTTTTGTTTTGGGTTAGTACACTACTCTGTATGTACCACAATTGCAAGGTCTCATGCTCAGACCTGGTGCTAAAGCACTAAAGTTCTATACTTTTGAGTCTTTCATTTGGGATTTCCCTTCCAGGACTGAAGGGCTGCAAGTACTTAGTGCCCCCTGCTGTATCCTGGTCTCATACTTTGATTTTCTTTATTTTGTGACCTTAGGGTTTGCTTTGACCTTTTGCCCTTTCATATGGGAACTTTTCTGCAGAAAGGGTTGTGACAGGAATGTGATTAGAAGGCAAGGCCAGTCACCCATTTTCTGATTCAAGCTTCCTTTTTGGAGGCTTGCAGCTATATCTTGACTCTATGGACTTGGATATATGAACATTGGAAGTGGTGGTGAGTGTCCATAGGCAGATACCTGGATTATTGCTGGTTATGAGTAGTTCCACTGAAATGATTGTGAGTCAGAAGTACTGTTTTTGACTTCTTCAGTCATGAAAGAGAACACTGTCTGGCATCCCTCATTTCAGTTGGTGGTGATCTAAAATACTGTAGGTGAAGTCCAGATGATGCCTGGTATAGGTTTTTGCTTGCTTGTACAGATTAAAGAGCAGCACTATGGGACATCTATTTAAAAAAGAAGCTTACATAAATATATAAGCAAATGCTGCACTGTGCCAAGCCACACCCACCTCTCAGATATTGTCGAATGGTTTGGAGGGGACTGGTGGTTTTTGGGGTTTTTTGAGAAACAATGCATTTGTCTTTCCACATAAATCACCTGCAGAGAAATTAAGAAAAAGGAAGAAAAGAAAAAAACACCTCTTAAACAAAGCAGTGTAAGCCCCATATTAGGCATCAGGCTGGCTAATTACTGCAGAAGTATTTCCCTATGATATATATATTTTGAGCAACCACCAGAAATATGAGGACTTAATAAGTAATGAGAAGAGAATTTATACAAAAAACAGACATAACAAGGCAAAGTTAATTCATCACAACTTTCACATAAGCCTTTGTTGGGCAGTTGGCCAGGCCCATCACATTATCTGTTTGACTCAGTGAGTCACTCCAGCTAATAGAATTTTGCCCCGTGTTTGTTGTTGCCATGGCAATGCAATATTATCAGGCATGTCATGTTCACAGATCAGTAGCAGCGGCGCTGCTGCAGACACACAACAGCTTTCAGCCTTTGACCATAAACAGGAATTCACTCCACAGTCAGTCTGTCAAAAAGGAAGTCGGCTGTGGTGAAGAAGCACTAGTGCCAGTACTACTAGCCTTTTCCTTTTTCCTTTGTGAGAGCGTTGCCATTATCATTAAAATAACCTTGAGTCGTCATGAATTCATTCATTCACAAACATTGTCAAAGAAGGTGCAATAGTTCAAGAGAATCCAGAGGGTCAAAGAGAGGACTAGTTTTAAATCTGTGCCTATTGAACCTGGAAATGACATAGTCTGTTAGATATAATCTTATTCTTACCATAGCAAATCAAGCTGTGTTGACTGGCACCAATGTCCAAGTCAATTCAGCACCATGAAAGGTTACTAGGAGTAAAGAGGTCATATCCTTTGTGGTATTGCTTTGAGAAATAAACTTAGGCATGTGTGGGAATATTTTACAAAGAATAGCTTTTTCAGCAAAAGTGAAAAACAAATCCTGTCAGGAATCTATAGAGACTGCAGGTATTTTCTGACACAGCCATATTTAGTGTTTAAACCAAAGATATAATTGCAAAGCTTTTTCAATATTTTAAATGTTTAATTGAGTCATAAATATTCCACCAGATATTTTAATTGCTTTCCAAAAAAAAAAAAGTTAAATATCTTTTTGAAACTGCATTTGAAGCTGAGAATGTACTCTGTCTTGGGGTTTATAAGGATTTTCATTTTCTTTCTAACAGACATATCAAATAATAACACAGAATACATGGGAAAGTGTACATAGATAGATGCACTGAATTTAATTTGTTTGATAGATTATGCAAAATTTACCCCCCAATGTAACTTCTTTGATATCAGCTGAGTTGTTCTGATTTACCCTGCTTTGAAAGGAGAATTAAGATTCTTGGATTTAAAGTACAGGAGAGAGTTTTTGAAAGGACATACTGTTTCTTAATGCCTCTGTTGAATGGAAAGACCTGTTTAAACATTTGTTGTCACATATGTCCCAAAATGTTGTTGACAAGCTATACTGGCATTGAGAGACCCTACACAAAGTTTAGGAATGCATTTGAAAATTATTATGAGCAATAAGGGGATGATTATGCTTTTCCTTCTGTGGCTTTAGAGTGGTATAACTCTATGTGTCATTTTAAAGCAGTTGCTGCTGAAATGCTGGGGGAAGTTGTTCCATTCTGGTAAGTGCTGTTCCACTTTACTGCAGCACTGATTCTTATGTTACACAGCTGAGACCACCAAAGTGCTCACGTTTACTCTGGTGTAATCAAAACCACTGTTTGGTGCCTAATATTTAAAGTTGAACTTTGGAACCAGTCTTAGGCTATGCTTGATGAATACAGAGCAGAAGTCCTGAGAAATAAAGCTTTTGCCCACAAGCCCTTTCCTGCTGAACAGAATGTTTCCTCTCAATGGAATGGATTTATACTTGTTATGCATTGGCATGAATCTCCCTGTGCTCGCACCATGGCACAGATCCTGCAGCCTGGATTTTCTTGAAGTCATAAAATAGGCTGTCTCTCCCATGTTTACCAGAGAAACACTAAAATCTATTGACTATGTGGTGTGTGACCAAGAGAAGTACCAGTACTGGAGTTCATTAATAGCCATGCAATTAAATGAACTCTCCTCTCGAGCCTGAGACTTGAAAGAGTTTCTGATGATCAGGAAGGAGTTATGGTAGAATTAGATATTTTCTCTCAACTCCTGACATGAAGGGGCAGGCACAGCTTGATAAAGTCCCATTACCCTTTTTTTACTCTAAGGAAGTAAAGATCAGAATGAAATGCAAGAAGGAGACAATTTCCCCTAGTTTTGGGGAAGAATGAACAGGAAGACTTTAGAAATCATGAAATGGAACATGACCAGTGAACAGATCTCTGTGCATCTGCATAGATGTTTTTCAGTCAGTCTGAAGCATACCCATATAAGACAGAAGGAGAGAAAGGGAGGAGTAAGATACATCTGTATCTGTTTTGTCTATTCATAAAAGTGACAACATTAGACTTATGTTAGTTAAAAGCTATCTCAGTGAATTGCTGCAGCTCCTCTGCATGACCACCTTTTGATCAAATCCAGAACAGCAATTGTCAGCCTGGCTTGAAAGGGCCTTGAACGTCCCATGCAGACTCTGTACTAAGGAGTTAAACAGTGAAATGTCATCCAATTCAATAGCATAATTAAACAGGTGCAGTTTTAGTGTGTTGAGAAGGAACAAAATACACAGATTCTGCTCTAGTAGAAATTGTCGAATAAACTGGTTATGGTTTGGATCATTACATCTTAGAGTAATGCCTGTTCTGTTTACCCCAAGGGTCAGCAGATTTCTGCCATTCAGTGGCAATCTGCAAATGCATTATAGCTAATCATTCCAAACTGGCAAAGAAAAAGAAGTCATTGACATTTTAAAAATGTGTTTTTAACACATAACTTTTTAAAAGACTGTGTGATCTACGTATGAATAAAAAATTCCACTCTGTTTGCTAATTTGCTTCTATTGCAAAGAAATACACATTTTCCTGGAACTTGGCTCTACTGTAAACACCTTCAATTTTATTTCTTGCATCTGCATGTCACTTCATATTATTAGTCCTGTATTTTCAAAGAAAAGTAATTTCTTTACTTTTTTTTATTTGACTCTAACAGAGAAGGGTCTTCCTGAAAAAGTAAGTTTAGAAGTTCTACAAAGGAGGTGCCCCTATTTAATGAAGGAGACTATGGTTACACTTTATGAACAAAGTCTTAGTTAAAAATATATCTGATATCCTATGGACATTACAATTTGCAATTGTATCATCCAGGTAGTGTGACGTGTATTAAACATAATCACGACTATGTGCTTTTATTACTAGACAGAGCTGGTAGAAGCTTTTAGGTACATGCAGGCACTGAATAATGACATTCCAAAGTCATCTGAAATGGTTCATAAGTTTGTCACGTTCATGACAAAAGACGTTGACTCTGAGGAAAGAGAAATACTCAGCAAGCACTGAGAAGTTTTTATGTAGATCTACTTATACATAATGACTCCTATCCAGCACCCATCCTTCCCTTTAGTCTTATGTTGAAAGAGAAGTTTCTTGGAATTTCCTTGAAAATAAGAATTGCAAAACTTTTAATTTTGGCTGCATCAAATGAACTTTTCCAAATACCTTTTGTTACCTTCTGGTAACAAAAGAAAAATGAGCTGAAAAAAGAGCTTTAAAGAAAATGATAATTTGGTGTTTGCAGCTAATCTCAATATTAATCTTATATATAATTTTTGGAAACATTTGAGTATAAAGAGCCTTCTAGAACTGAAAAGGAAAAAAATATTATTTATTTAAAGGCTTTCCCTGAGGCTTGATGCTTTATGCATTTGAATTCTGACAGTAAGGTCATCTCTTAATAAGAAACCTAAATTTATGAAGGCAAAAAAAACTTCTTGAGACACTTTCAAGAAATGCAGAAAAATTCAGATCCAATTATGTTAAAAGATGAAACAATGTCTAATGAGTACCTGTGAAAGTACGAAAAGTCACCTCTTTGTCTCACTGAAGTGAAACAATGGTAAATTGTGTGATTAACTGTTACCTGGAAACATTTTCCCTGTAGGTATTTTGTCAGAGGTCAGTAAGAAAGCGTCCTGAAAGGTGTAAGTGGTGCAACCTTAGGTTAAACTCCTACTTCATAAGTCTGGTTATGTGGAGATATTCAGGTGTTTAGCATATGGTATGACAGAAAATGATATATTTGTGATCTAGACTTCAAGGATCTTGACTGAAGTCAAACTGGTTGTCATACAAAGTGAAATCACAGTCTGTGAAGTTCCCATTAGCTTTAGTGATCCCACAGTTTTCAACCACGCATTTTAACCTTGAGAGCTGTGGTAATGCCTGCCCCACTCAAGTTCCTTGTTTTTCTTGACTTGGTTTTATTATGTTGAGAATAAACACTGCAAACCACCAAGAAATAACAGCAGCAAATATTAGGGAGGGAAAAAGCATGGAAAATGATTGGAAGCAAAGGATTTGAGAGAGACCACAGGATCCAGAATCTTTGGCAAAAAGGTTCATGAGAAAATAATTATGAAATTTAAAAGGAGAGGTGTCACAAAAACAATAGAGAGAAGATTGAACCCTGGAAGACGGAAAGGGGCCCTCAACAACCCTTGCAAGCAGACAGGGATGGGTGGATAGGAGGTAGTTGAGCATTCAGTTCTCATGCTGTGTGTAGGCTGAGCATTTAAAAATTCTACCACTTTAGCAGGTAAACCTATTAAACAATGTTAGTAAAGTTTATGTTCAACTGTTCTGGGCAGCTTTTTTACATTCACGGTGGCACATCTAAACAAATCATTGCTCTTTTAATGAAAATCACTGTGATGTCGATTTGTGCTTTGTTTCAAATGTTCTTGTTAGTTCCTCAATCAATGTACAAGGCAACATTTTCAAGTATGTTAAAATGATGCTTACATCAGTTTACTACTGTTATGATAATGATGGCTCTGTAATGCCTAACAAATATTTATGCAGTTTATATTGGTTGTCACAGTGACATTTCTAAAAATGTTTCTAGCAATTTTATTATTAGGGCCTTGTATTTATTGTATGCCATCTCCTTCAAATTTTCCTTTAAGTCTAAACTGGGGCCCAACTATTGCTCAAGGTGAACTGAAGTATGTTTTTTAAGGTTATTTGTATGTGTTGTCATTGAACAGTTTAACCTCATTTTATATCAGAATTTCACAAGAAGACACAGCTGTTTCTATAGAAATAATGAACTGCAAGCTTCACAGGATGTGTAATACTCAATTTTGACAGCAGCACAGAAGAATTCATACTGATCAACCAAATAATTAGTCCTTTCACTTTATTTGCACTGAATTGAATGTAAGAGAGATATTTGGTATCAGCCATGAGACACTAGAAGGAAATATACATATGGACAGCATCTTCATAAATCACAGCATCTTCATCTCCCCAAAGTACTGTCTTAACCCACACATGTTGTGCCTAATTTATCTGCTCTTGAGGAATATTTTGGGGAAATTAGTGAGGTCAGAGGTCTAAGAGAGTGATCTATTTTAAACAGAATTTATTTTTTCCTCAACTGCTCTGTTTTGTAGTATCCTTCATTCCAATGTCTGTAGAAAATAGTCCATTAGGAAAAGAAACAAAACTGTATTTACAATGTCATCAAGTATTATATCAGTTAAGTCAACACAATTATGGTTATAACATGGTGAACTGCCAGAGAAAAGTAGTCTACTTATTTACTACTAAATTTGTTGATTCAGTGAATGCTGAAGCTGTTCATTAATTGTTCGGCATAATATTCGTTGTGTACTCTGGAATATGACTGAGAGAAGGGAAAGACAGGAAAGAAATAACAAAGCTGAAATAACTGCTTCTCCAAAACATTTTAATCCTAAATACTATTTTTCACTGGAAACCAGGTACAAGGGAAAATTGTGTTTTTTACATTATTTGCCTACAAAGAAATGATTTCTCATAATTTTATCTGAGGTCAGATATTCTTCGATATATTTTATTATTCATTCTATACCTTACCTTTCAAAACCCCTATGATTCATCTATCAATAATAATTCCAAATTTCCTAACCCCTCTTCCGTAATTGACTTACTTGAAAAGATCCAAAGTTCTTTTCATTCTCCAAAGCAAATGGATTAAGGGTTGGATTAAAGGAAGCCTTAGGCAGCAGATGTTCTGTCTTTGACTGTGATTTCATGTGGGTTGTTCCATGACTGTGACCTGTCTTGAGCTGAGCCAACACTCCCCTGCCACATGCACTTTACCATTGTATCTCTAGGCCATTTTCCAGACCCTCTTTTTAGCCCAAGAGTGATAGCAGGGCTGCAGTCCGAGGTGGGTGAGCATACTGCTGCAGTGTTTCACCAATACCCCTTGGTATTCAGAGGTGAAGTTTATCATGCTCTGTCTGATCACAGTCACTGTTTTCAGGCAAAACCAGTATCCTCAAGCAGAGCCTGAATCCCCAGCAACTTAGTCTAGGCTGATACTCTGGCCGGGAAATCAGAGACCATGCATTCCTTTCCTAGTACTACAAGCTGGATGGTCCCCCTACCAAAGAGGCATTTAGAACAATACTTACACACCAAGGTGATTTTGTCTGTTTTGAAACATTCATAAATTCCCTGAACTTTCTCTATTTTGTAAAATATCCCTGAGTGTAGTTTACTGTACATTGATTTTAATAAGCATTCTCTACAGACCAATATGTATAATGTTGGAAATGGTATAATACAATTTTCCTCCACTGAAATGCTACAGAAAATTGCGCATTTTATACCGACATGTGCCACATCAATAATACAGTTTTTATATCTTATTTGTAGCTATTGATCTCAACAACATAATGAAAAATTGATTGCAATGAAGTGCACTACTTCTTAAGTGTAAATTTCAATGTCAAATTATTTTTATCTATGCTTCCCAATTATAGATGAAACTTATACATTTATATATGTTTGCTTTTACAAAACTCTGGATCAGTAAATTAGATATGACAAGAATCTACTAGTTCAATAGAAACCTTGTTGCTCTCACTAAAATATGATTCCAAAATTAAATACACTAGTTCCCTTTCTTCATTATAGAAAGAATTAAAGTTTCTGTATGTGGTATCACCTTCCCTGGTAATTTAACAATTTGAAATAGGGTCCTAAATCTTAAGGGTATATGGGCACACAAAGTATTTTATTGTGTGGGAAAAAACTGAAATTCATGCTCTCACTCTGGAACCTGCATGGCAAAGTAAAAAAGGAGCAGCATATTCTTTTGTTATCTCTTGAGACCTTATTATTTTTGAAGAAAATGTTTGTGTTTGGAAAACCTTACATTATTAGAACTGACAAAAAATGTGAATGGCTTCCATACTGGGCAAAGGGAAGGCATTGGATTCTATTTTCTGCACAATAAAGACAGTGTAGCTCTATTTCTGCACCTCCTTCCTACCCCTTTGGGAAGATCAGACTGGGAAATTCAGACTATTCTTCTACTGGGTTGCAAGCAGAGATGAAAAATCCCCCCAGAGGAAAAATCCCTTACTCATTCTGCTTTTTAGGGACTGGGACACATAGGGCAAAATTACTTCTTCTCATAGAACTGCTTAGAAAAATAGCAAACCCATTGTTGAATTAATTAAAAGCACTGCATATTTCATAGTGAACCAGAGAGTTAGGTGTCCATCTAAGCCAAACTGCCTGGTTTCTTCCACTCAGTGAGTAGGCATGATAACTTCTGAGAAAGTAACACTCAGCTCTTCCTAAGGTGATGAGGTTGAATCTCCTTTCAAAGTGTCTGTCTCTTTGCATTGATGACACAGGCAGCAGTGATCACTCCAGACTATAGGCTTCTGGGGCCTGTGGTTGGACAGGATGGATCTCAATGCAAGGGCTGTATAGTGGTAAGTAAATGTTTGCTTGCCATGATGCCATAGCATTTTTCAAGCACTATAACATAATTAATAAGTTCATATATCTTACTGGCATGAAGGTAGATTTTGGAAATGTTTGTAGGACTTCAGGTGCAAAAGGGAGATGAGTGGTTTTGAGTGTTTTTTTGGATATCATTAAATAGTGTCCCAGTTCTTCAGTCTCTCCATACAGAAAAAGTGTCTTCTCAAGATGGCTGCAGATGTAATGCTGAGTGGGGAATGAAGAGGGCAGATAATTTAGAGCAATCTGCCTTTTTTAGCACTGGCAATAAAAGGAACTTGACCAATACCTTGAGATCATGTCACTCATAATCTAGTTTTCAGCATCTTTTTTCTGTGTCCCTACAAAACAACATCCTCTGTCTTCTTCCATATCTGTTTCTCTTAGAGGAGGTTTGCCTTCCTCAAAACAGGGTAGTTGGTTACCTTTGTTGTGACCAGTTGCTGAAAAGGTAGGACTAAAAAGCCTTTTCACGCGCCACAGTACAAAGAAAACTAATTTTCTCATATATTTGAGCTTTGTACTTCTCCAAACAAAATGTCTGACAGTTAGGACACCAACAGTACTTTTATCCTATAAAGAATATTTCATAAAGGTTGAATTCATGATGAGGTCTGTTTTATAGTGGTAGTATTCATAAGGTCTCCTGTTCAGCTGCCTCTGTTCATGACATTTGTTGACATTTGATCCTATCCATCTTTCAAATTTGTTTTGTATCTGTCATGGGTTCAAAATTGATCAGAAATCAAGTTGAAATTATTACTTGAGCATGGTGGCTATTGTTTGCAGGAAGGGCCTGCATAAATATCTGGTCTGAGATGATGAGAGCTGTTTTCCCCCTTCACTGCACAAGCCAAATTTTGTTACAAGCTGACACTGATGAAGTGACCATGCTCTCCCATGCTAGACAGGTATTCACTTTGACCCTGTCCTTAGGCAGGCAGGCAGTTGGTTCACAACGGTAGGATATGCTGACAAAGAAAATGTCAAGCATTATTTCAATAAAGGCTGGCTTTTATTGTTTCCATGCATTTGTTTGAGAATGGAGTTTTACAACCTTGCAAATTCACTTCAAGACGTACTGAAGAAAAGGTACTGAGAATTTGCATATTTCATGGCTGATTTTTAAATACAGCCCACATAAGAACTTAAAAGCTATGCACATCTTTAAAGAGAAAATGATACTCTTACCAATTAGATAATTATTGTTATTATAGTTATGGACTAGCAATCAATGAAGGCTTCAGTGTCAGCTGGACTACATGAAGGATGCAGCAGCATACCCATGTAGAAAGAGAACTTTTTCATGCTACTTAAAGTCCCATTCTTCTTCATTTAATTCCAGAGCATGAATATTCTTTATGCACCTAAAAATCTTCCCAGGAAGTTAATCTGAGCTGTTATCACCACCCACAAACACATCAGCCAACAAGGAAAACTCAAAATAAATCACAATAATCATATAGTGAAAGCCAAGATAATTTTCACATGACTCTTTGAAACCTAAGTGTGTCATACTGAAACCAAACTGAACAGTATTTTCATCACCCTAATTAACTTACTGATGTTTCAAAGCAAAGGGCATGTCAACACAGCTGTACAAGGGATGAGCACGCATGAGTAGTTGAAAGAACTATAAATATTAAAACTGAATAAACTGAGGTGGAAACTGGAAAGCTCCAGAAAGAGGCCAAGGAAAATTACTAGACTTAACTGGGAAGGTGCCTTTTGCTCTATTGACAGAGGCAGAACTAGAAATTATCTAAAGCAAAATAAAAGCAAACCATCAAATAGCTAAATAACTGTTGAGATAACAGATTTGATAAAGTCATGTTTGTAAGAAGGTAGTTATTTAAATGGATGTTCCCTAATACATGAAGTTTAAAAACAGCCATAGTTTATTATTTATTATTTATTACTTAATGCAATTTTCTCTCAAACTGAATCTTCCAAGAGAGCTGTCATTGGTGTCCTCCATTACTTGACCAGTTAAGATCAACCAAAACCCAGCCACAAGGCCAGCAAATGCAGCATTCAGATCCTCCAAGAAAACTCTTGTCCATGTGAGAGAAAAAGAAATAAGGAAAAATATCAAAACCCTGTTAAATTAATGGTAAACACTGTCAGAGAGAAAACTCCAGCTAATTTATGCTTCTGAGATAAGGTCTCATTTTAACTTCCTCAGTATTTTTCTAAGATAATAATAATGATAGTATGTTACATATCTCCTCAAACTTTGTGTTGTACGTCAAAGGCTAGTGGCATAAAATGATCTGCTAGAAGGAGTGCAAAAGGTGCTGCCTTACACATCATCAGATTACTTAGAGTTTGAGTTCAGTTCTCAATGAACACAGAAAAAAATATGCCGACAATTACTCTATTTCATCCACAGAAAAATATATTTTGTATACCCTATCAAATACCAAAGAATTCAATTCCCTGTTCCCAGACCCTTAATGGAAAAACCAAAAAAGTAACCTAATTCCTACTAGACAAGATAAAAGTTTTGTTGGTGTTTTTATTCCATGGATAACTGGGAGTAGTAGTGAGAAGTCTAAAGACATTTTTTAGCCTTCAAGAAAGAACAGGGACAAGTTCACCAGAGAGGTTTTGGAGTCTCCTTCCCTAGAGATATTCAAAAGCTGTCTGGACACAAGCTTATGCAACATACTCTAGGGCACCCTGCTTGAGCAGAAGGGTTGGATGAGATGATCTCCAGTGGTCCCTTCCTAACTTACCATTCTGTGATTCTGTGTGATTCTGTGTAATCAGAGTACTCTCAGCGTCCGATGGAGCCGGAAGGAGAAGGAATAATTGTTTTGTTAACTGTGATTTGATTCCAACTTTTGAGCTGGACATTTACATTAGTTGCTTTTTCATTCTTTCCATGAATACTTTTCAGTCCCTAAGGTGCACATTTACAACAATAAATTAAAAAATCAGTCAGAAGGAGTGCGCCAGCTAGCAGTGACAAGTGACGACTAGACCAGCATTTTGCACAATTAGGCAGACTGTACATTGCTAATAGAGTGGTTTATTGCAACATTTTAAACAGATAACCCCAGGACCTGGCTGAAATGTTTTGAATGTAGCCATGTTTCCTTCTGCTTTTGTAATAGAAGCAGTTAATCCATCCATGAACTGATATAGCTCAAGCCTAGGCAGTGGCATAGGAAGACTGAGAAAATTATGTTGTGCTGACTAAAGAATCTGAATGATTCTTTACCCAGTTCTTTAACCAGTAGTTACAGCAGAGTTGGTCTACACCAAATTTCAGCAACCTGTACGGCCAAGGGATGGAAAGTTTTAAAAATTATCCTATTGGTCACAAAGACTTCTTGATAGATGTTTGAGACTAGACACCTCATTATACCTATGCTTTTAGAAGCTGCATGCAGGCTTTAAATAAAGGGTGTTAATAGCCTTGATTTGAGATATGCATGACATTTCTAGGTTGCAAAATAGAAGTAAAATGTTATTTTTCACTGGCCTTGCCTTTAACATTCACTGATGTGATCTATACACCATGAATAGAGCTCTGCTATGTTCTCTGCTGTTTTGACGATACCAAGGAAACACTTTGGCATCACTGATTCCCACTGACTTAGTAAGTTATTCAGCAATTCTTTTGCTGCTTGTCTTTCCAGATCAGCCAAAGTAGCAGGATAAGAGAAATGTACCAAGTTTCCAGTTTTAGGTTGTACATATAGGACTTGTTGAAAATCATTTCCGTTCTCTCTTGCTCCAAACATTCTTTAGAAGAAGGTTGACTGTGTTGCTTTGTGGGATAGTGAGCAGCTGTAGAAGGAAGCATTCAATGATTTTATAGTTGCATATCTGACCAAATTTGATTTAACTTGGGGAAATATGAAGTAACATAACAACCTTCTATCCTTATCCTTAATCTGTCAAACAGGCCTAAAATGTCTTCTAGCATTGTCTCCAGCATGCTACAAACACTAATCCATATTTTACAGAATTTTTAGCTGAACTTCCTACTTTTACTTCTAGAATTTCAGATCTCTCTTCGCTTGTCCAATAACTGTCTTGGTGTCATATATTTTGATGAGCAAATGCCATACAAGGAAAAGAAAATGGATATTTTATTAAGGTGGCCAAGAAATGTGACCTAGTATGCATTGGGACAATACCTGGGAGGCTCTGAAGCCTCCTGGAACTCAAAAGCACTTTTTCCTCCCCTTGGAAAATCTCTTTAGCACCATTTTGTTTAGTCTATAGAAGTTCAAGTTTCATCAAAGTAGCATTTATTTGTATAAAACTGTATACCAGATGTTTGCGACCACAAAACCTATAAAGTATTTTGTTGCCAATGTGACCCTGATGGTTTCAACAATTATAAACTGAAGCAGGTCTGTTTACACAAGGCTTTAGTGTTAAACTATATGCAAACATAACTATGTGGACTCAGTCCCTAAGACAGACACATCCAGTTTCACAAATATTCCAGCAAATGAAATCTTGGAACTTGTAATCTACTAAGTATAGCACAAAGAACACGAAAATCACGATGCAGTAGTACTTAGCACTTATATATAGCACTTTACATCTTCAAAGTACTGTGCTAACAATATCTAATTAATCCTCCTCAACTAATTAATCCTTTCCAGATCAGGAAGCTGAGACACATTAATTACAATTATTATTTATGTACTTATATAGCACCATAGGTGTGCATGCCACTGTGCAGACTTATAGACCAGTCCCTCACTATTACAAGCAACTAAAATTTGTCTTTAATACTAGTAGGAGAAACTTTGTGGCATGGAATATTTGGAGGGAAGACTTTCCCTGGAAACATTTGCAGCCATTCACCAGATTAGGCCATCAGATTTTTTATAAGAAAAAGTGGTAAAAAACAGGTGGGTATAAGCAGCTATGTTGCCATTTTGGTTCTTGTGCTTTTTAAAAATTGTTTTTAACAAAAAAAACCCTGTCGTGTATGAATTTGTTTTCAAGGAGTTCACAACACATCCAAGCCTCTCAACTCATGAATTATCAACAGCGTCAACTATTACCAATGGTATGTATAATGTTAGATTCTTATGTTGTGTGTCTTATCCATTCTGAAGGATGGAGAAGATCCTAAAATGATGAATGGCTCCATTTTGTGGACAAAATATCTAAACGCTTATATTTGCAATTCCTTTTTAAAAGATAGTCTCAATTGTCTCAGATTTTGGGTTATTGGAATGAAGGTCTAGTTTTATTCACAGTAGATAATTTCCCAGCGCAATACAAAACAGAGTTTATAAAAGAGATTTTTATTCATTATGTTAAAAATTACTTAATCTCTAGCACTAGTTCTTTAGTAGGAGTAAGTCTAAAATTAATGATACCCTGGTTCCCAGCCCTTAGATGAAGTAATATTATGAGGAAAATAGAGAATATTTTAATAATGATCAGAGTGTGACCTATATCCCAATTCAGCTTTTATCATATCCAGACAGTCCTTGTTAATAGCAGGACACCATGCCAAGAAATTCAAGGCCTTTATCAGGAATAAGCTCCAGTAGCCAAAACTTATTCAGGAACAATAATTGCTAGCAACTTGCAAACTATTCAAATCTGAGCAGATTGCTTCTTATAGAGCAATAGGTTGCTGCATTAAATGTAGACAAACGTAGGACACTCTCCCTTCAATGTATTATGGATGGTCTAGAAATATCTTCAGAAACAGACAGAAAAATGCATGTAATGGAAAGTATTTTTCAGTCTGAATATGTGTGCTTTTATCATATCCTATGATACTTGCTGCATTTTAATCTCAGACTTCAAGTCTGTATTTGATGTTGTTCTATGAAATTCTTCATATCAAGTGGATGGAATAAATCTTCTCTTTAAGAATTTTCTAGACTGAGGGCCTTAGAAAGTATGGGGCTCAGCCCTCAGAGAATAAGTTGTAGCAAAAAAAAATTTGGATTCTTATGTTTGTGTATTGTATATTCACTATTCTAAAATATTCACAGCAGTTCTTCTTCTAAAAAAAATTCAGAAACCACATATTTTGAATATAGATAAATGGGATTCAACTTCTGAGCCAGTTTGCTTAGCTGTGACAAGATATAGTGTTTCTATGTTATATCTCTTGACCAAAAGTGAAGAACATATTTTGTCTGGTTTTTTTCCTCACAGATGAAACTGTAAGGGTTATTTAAGTAAGGAGAATGTAATTTCCTGAATTGGCATTTGTCCAATACATATGGATTGACCTCCCTCTAATGAAGTTTTACTTAAAGTAGCAGGCCACAATCAAAGACCAAGTGTATTTTCAGAGAAGGAGGTGAGGAAGTGAAAACAGGGAGCAACAGTAAAGAATTCTAATTAGGAATAAAACACCTAAAAGTGTATTGAAACAGTGTTCTGCAGTGCTTCAATTAAGCCCAGGCTGTTTCACCTCATGCAACTGGTACTTACAAGACAAATAATATAAGCTGACACCAACCAGTCCCATGTTTTCATTACGATAAGCCATTATTATAGAGTGCTCCAGATGTATTGAGTGACAGTGAACTTTCTACTCTCAGGGTGTAGTGGTGCAGAGCTTAGTCTTCCCATGGGCTCAGACACCCAGGCTTAAGCTTTGCTTTAGGTTTGTGCAGAATGCCCACCAGTCCAGTGGTGTAGAAATGAGTAGCAGTTTACTGAGGCTGGGATTAAGTGTTGCTACTTCTTTTCTATGTATACCACCGTCTGAAGTTGGAATGCCTTGAGTATTAGAAGTGCAATTGGCAACTTAGAGCTGCGCTGAAGTTGACCTTTTCTAAAGCACCCAATCTGGGGAGAAAAAAACCTGTGTTTTTGCAAATACTACTTTAAATCCCAATGTTTCAACAGCCTCAGGTGAACCCTAACTTCCTCTGGCTTTTCATGGACCTAATTCAAAGCTCAGTGATGCTTTTACTTTCATGAACTTTCTGAATGACTAAAAAAGCCAATGCCAAGGAATGCACAAATACTCCATCCCCACTCCTCTGCTCCCAGGAGCTCAACATACAAATAAGTTTCTTCATCATCTGAAATGAAAGTCCTTATTATTTCCTTGAGTAAACAATGTATTACCACTATTGCGTGCACTATTACATGTATTACCGCTATTGCCAACCATTACTGATAATATTTCAGTGTAAGAATTCTCACTAGTCCTCATCATTGATCAGATTAATCTAGCTGTGAACTAATTATTGCTATGTTATTTAAGTCTTCTGAAAGCAACCACCTACAGCAGAATGAATTTCTCTGCAAAAATCTGAATAAACTGAAAGACAGACACAAAAGGAAATGTTGCATATGGATCAGAGTAGGAACTGAGAGACAGCTTTACCATAGTCACTGACTATAACCAGGTATCTATCATGAATTTGGAGCAGTGTATCTAGTAAAATGTGGAAATGGAAGAATTGTATGGAGCTTGACAGGAATTTGTAGGGGTCTGGAGGCCAAAGGAGTGTACAAAACCAGATATTGCACTGTGATTAAGGTGGCTGGATGAAAGATGGATGCAGAAGACTGAGAGATGGAAAGAACAAGTGACCAATTTAGAATTGTAAGGAAGAGGAAAGCCACTACTGATTTGTAGAATTAAAGGGGACATGGGGAACCATCAGAGAAGGAAGAAGTCCCTAGCCATATGTTTAGGGTTATGTAAGATTGATGGAATGAAAAGAAAAAGGCAAAAAGACAGGTCAGCTATAGCTTGTTATTTAGACCAGCACAGTGTTATGTTTCAAGACAAAATACCTGAAGGTGAACCTCTCTTGCCACAAGTCAAATGTCTGAATGAAGGCAGTGCATTCATTTCAGAGAAGGATTTTATATCAATGAAAAAGGAGAAATTATGAAAGAAAAGGAATTTCTGAAGATTGGATCAATTTTCTGAGAATCTGCTCCTTTTTTCAGCAGTCAGTCATGAGCTGTATATGAGAATTTTAAGAATATAAGGGCAAGATGACCCTCTGAAGATGTCAAGTGGAAGCTGGGGTTTAAGTGGTTGCTTTCTGCTTCTTTTCCTCCCCTCTCTCTTCATCTCCATTCTTCATTTTCTCCCCCTTCCTACCTCTTCCCTTCTTGTCTTCCTTGCTTCCTTTCTCTTCCTTTCACTGTAGGTTCACACCATGGAGTTTTTGAACAGCATGACAACATATCATCAAAAGCAGTGAGCTCAGAGACAGTGCTCAGGTCATTCTCCCAGCCTGCACCATGAAACCAGCTAGTTCCTGTGCTCTGCATGCTGACAATAGCTGATTCTTTGTTGATAAAGAAGGGTCAACATATATAATCAGATTTGTGCTATTCCTTCCCATGATCAAAAGGAGGAGGTTCCATCTTCCCTCATTTGAAATCTTTGCTGAAGTACACAGTCAGCAAACCTCCCTACTAAGTACCTCTACAATTATTATAGGTTTGCAGATTTTTTCTTTCCTCACTCACCTCTGGCACCCTTGATAAAAACAGAAACTGTGGGTTTCTATCAAAGCTTATGAGGTAATGAAGCTAAAAGGAAGAATCTTTCTCTGCATAATTCCAATATTGATGAATTAAGGCCTAAAGTGCCTTTTTGTATTTCAAAAAACACTCAGAGTCTATGCTTAAAATTGAGATTAGCTCCGTCAAGAAGCAGTAAATTCAGCAATAAGATTTAATCTCTGTGACACTCAAAAGACAAGATTCAATTATATTCTGTGATCTTAATTGAATTACAACCCCCCCTCAAAAGTAATGACATTATTTTATATTTTCCCCAAGCCCAGTTTACTTGGATTGAAAAGAATTAAATAAGCCATGGTTTGAGAAAAATATGTTTGTTTTTACTGCCTAATAATTCACAGCTTTGAGGAGAAGCTAATATCCTCTAAGTAAAAGACTAATATCTATCTCTGGAAGTGCTTTTTTTGACCCATCTGGTTCGTCAGAAAAGTCTCCTACCTCTGATATTTATACAATATCATGCAAATGTCAAAATCTGAATGTCATCTTCAAAGACCCTTTTATGTCAGGCAACCCCTTTATAGGGAAAAAATAAACAATTTTATGTATGCATGCTTGATGCCAGTCCAATTAATAAAAGCCTTTTTTGCTATGCTTGGCTACAAGCAAGTTTCTCTTTTGAAAATGAACAGAGGGAGAATGAGATAAAAGGTCTGTATTGTTTCCTTGCAAATTTTACAGTTTCATTTTTAATTTGTGTTTGGATGTGAGGATCTTGGTGCAGATGGTGTGATAGTCCACAGTATGTTCTGAGAACCTGAAATGATAACAAAGATATGCAAATTGAGAGGGTGCTTTGGATGAAAGCCAGGATATCCAATTTCACAATAGCTGAAAACAAATTGATGTGCCCAGCAAACTACACAGAGTACCACTAGGAAATGTAACAGTGCCAAAACAAATTATATTAATGACCTGAGCAGTTTGTTGAACTCTATTGGCTAGCTTAATGTTGGTTACATTTGTCTGCGTTGGCACTTCATTTACTGCACAAAACAACTTTTGTAAATGAAAAAATAAAAAAACCTAACAACAAAAAAGCACTTAATGAAAAATCAATCTTGGTAATTGCAAAATAAAGTTATACAGGAATTATTTTTGCATCTGAGAAATGTCCACCATATTTCATATGAAACAAATTTAAAAACTAGACACTCTTGAAAATCAGAAATAAGATTTAAAATTATTTCTATGAGGCAACACAAATCTCATCCTATTAATTTTTCAATCTGGATCAACATTACATTTAATATTAACAAAAAAAATTATAGCATTTGTATTATTTTATAGAGGAACATAAAGGATTTACTTTTAAAGAAAATATATTGGTGTAAAGACACTGTCTGAAGTAATTCTGAAGCAGTAACATTATTCACATTTTTGCCAATGTTAAAATGAGAACCTGAGCCCTTGGCTGTCATTTCTGTCTTCCCCTCCTCCTTTCTTTAAATGAAAGATTCCTGTTTCCAAGTGAATCACGTTAAACAGATTTTAAAAAATTGCTCTTCCCCTAAACTATGCTTAAATAGATGAGAAAAAAATTCTGCCATGAATATTTGTAGATTGACTATCCTTTAACAGTTCATATATTTTTACATGAATATCCTTCTTCCATTTCGAATAGAAAGTCAAAGACACTTTCAGCTTTCATAAAAATCATACATTCACAGTGCAGTGAATTGAATGCAGCTTTCATATATTTCAGAACTCCATATTGAATAACATATTTGAACTACCCAGTTCCATAATCTGAATATTTTTAAAAACGAATTTTGAATTTAAGTTTAAAGAGAAGGAAAAATTTTATTTACAAATACCAGAACAAAGTTGGGCCTGGTAGTGGATAAAATAAACTCAGTTTTGATCTGCTGCTCCTGTAGTCAATAGGCTGCTTCCCCAGCTGGCATAAGAATACTAGAGTTTCAATAGAGAGACTCCAGTCTAAGATACTCAGACAGCAGTGAACTGCATATTTTGTTTTAATTTCCAGAAACACCAATAAGCCTTTCTCCATCTAAAAAACTAAGGACATTTTATAACCTATAAAATTAAAAAAAAAATAAAACAAAAACAAACAGTGGTAAATGCACATCACATCTCCCCTACTTTGTGTATAACTGTAATTTAGAGATTTTATAAATTGGGGTCACATATTAAAATGAGAAACTGTTACTTATTGCTTGTAACTTTCATTTAATCTATTACAAGAATGAAAACAAATACTGGCAAGGAAATCATTGAACGTTCAGTATGAAGAAAATGTGCCTCAAGACTTAAATGTCACCTATTGTAGCTATGCTTAGATTTGTCCTGCTGCCACAGAACTGCTCTTGTGGAAAACACTTGCAGTTATATTTTGCACTTTTGTTGACTTTAGCCTGCCCTGTAACATAAAGTAGGTAGTTCAAGATAATGCCAATACCCTAATTTCAGCTATTGCAATTTCATAAACACAAAACAGATCTGCAATAAAACAAACCCATAAACAAAGAACCACAATCTTCCACCCCTCAAAAAAAAAAAAAACCTCCCAACATCCCAAGCCGCTTTGCTACAAGTTTTTTCCTCTTGTACTTTGTTTCTTCTTGAAAGAGCTTGAAGTTGAATTCAGAAGGATCCTTCTCCACAAATGAATTCATTTGCCCTGGCTATCAGAGAGCAATGTTTCACTAAGTCCTGCAGCACCACTCCTGCTCTGGTCCTGAGCCTAGAGGTGTTTCCCATGAGCAAGTTGTCAAGGGAGAAAATTGATGTGGAGTTGTAGCAATTTGAAGGGAACGGAGGTGGACTGGGTAAAGAGAACAAAGAAAAAGGGAGAGGACAAGTAATATTCTCCTTCCTGGTCCTGAGGGACTTAGAAAACATAGCCCTCATGTACAGCTTCTAGACTGACACTTTTGGGGAGTCTGTGGTAGAAGCTGATAGTTACATGTTGGATGCCACTTTTTACACAAATAAACAACATGTTTAAAAGGCTTCATGACCTCCCTCTCAGAAAACAAACCCCATCCCTGTGCCATGGTAGCAATCACATGAGATCTTCAAAAAAATGTGTGGGAACGACCCACACCATTCCTTAAGCCTTCTCCTCTGCTTGTGATAACAGGAGGAGGTGATCTGGCTCTGTGGTTTTTACCTCATCCAGCATTCAGAATGATTCATTGAGTGAACACGGAAGATTTAAAAGGTAGGATAAATGTTTCTTTACTTGGTGCTATTCACTGCATGAATGTAGAAGTTTACTCAGCTAGTTGGATTGAGGGAGATAACACAGGTCAGCCTAGAAAGTACCTACAGGCTCACATGACTGTACTGGAGGGATGGAAGACAAATTAAGGGTTTGGGATTTTTTGGAAATTACCTCAAGAAAAATATCCATATTCTATCTATAATTTTTTTAGTTTTTTAAGGCCCATGTCTCCATTTATTTTGCTTTTCCTCTTATCACACCAAGAGCCTGGGCTTTCCTGAGTGTATATGTGCAAAGGAAAAAGTGGAATAAAGGGAATAGAGAGGTAGAGACTTGTGGAGTATGTAAGCTTTAATATTGTTCACCATTTTTTTTATAACTTGTGGTTTTAACTCGAGAAACTCTAGAAACAAAATGTAAATTTACTCCTTGCTTACAAAAGTGCTGGGGTTACCTGGCAGCGACACCAATGCAGTGAGCTCCACGTGCTCCTCCAGGACTGGCTTGGAGAAGTGGGGCTGCACTGGAGCTATGGGCACTGCCTGGAGGGCAGGTCTGCAAGACCTCCCCGTGCAGCAGGTTACATCCAAGTGCTACTGGGACCTGCCCCTCTTGCAGAAGGTGCACATCAAAGGGTAGGTCCCACCTCAGCTAGCAGAAAAATGTCTACTCCCCACCACAGGCATGAAATTAGGTCAGAGAGCGACAGCCCCAGCTGAGACAGTCCTTGCTCTGCTACAGCAGGTTGCAAAAACAAGAGTTTCAGTCTTCAGTGGAATACTGGGAGCAGCTCCTTCTTGCATGAAATGTGTAATGTCTGTTTTTAGCCGTGTGCTCTCAAGCTTGAGGTGCTTGTTCCAAACACTCTCATCTCCCACTGACTTCATTCCTCTGCGTTACTCCCACACTCCCCTCAGTAGGTGTGCAGTGCTGTGCCATTTATATGTCGCACACAATGTGTCTGAGAGAAGTTTAGCTTTTCTAATTAGGCACGGTGCTATTTTAAAAACCTTTTTTTAATAGCAATCTGAAGGTGTAAGTGCAAATTTGAAACACATTTGTCAAAGGAAATAATAATAATAATAACAATAATAAAAAATCCTCACAAAGAAATTAATAGCTTTTATTAACTGACGTATCTATGTAACAGCAAAGTATAGGTTTTAGATGAGCCTGAAAAATGACCCTTGGTAAAGAGCTTGCTAAAAGGAATACCTTAGAGCTGTCCATCAGTTGCACAGACGCACACAAATCCTGAGCAGCGAGGCAATGTACTCTCTGTCTTCATGCATAATACATACAAAATAGGTGAAGTGGTATGTAAAGTGAATTTTAATTGGTTATAATTGTCATTTCATTTAGTAAAGTATTGTCTGGAGACCAGGATATCAATTAGCACTCTATGGACTCTGTTACTTATGAAAATATGCATATATAGACATGATGTGCTCTAGCAGCAGATATACTTTAATTAAGAAAGTGGTACAGTAAATTAAAGACCTTTAAAGTATTAATTAATTGGTGTATAGATCAGTTCCGAGTTTCAACTTGGTAAAGTTAGATCACGGCATTTGATTTTAACGAGATAGGAAATAAATGTGCATTCTCTGTTGTTACTAGCTTTCTAAAGGTGTTCGTTGCCACAACCATGTTAGCTTAAAGGTGAAATAAATATACTGCTTCCTGATGTAGCACTTAAGTTTTTATCATAAATGGGAGCTGCTTAAAGTTATCATTTTTCATACTAAAATATCAACCAGAAGTGTTTTGTCAGGAGTCTTTATCCTGCTCTTTGTGTCTGCGTCCTTCATATCCCTTGGCATTAATAAACACCCCCAGCATTAATAAGCTAAACAGAAGTGACTGATGTATTCCACACTATTATTAAATTGTTGGTAACCAAGGCAGGTGTGTTGGTTATGTTTTTTTACTACCTTCTTCTTCTTTTCCATGGGGGATGAAGAAGGACCTGTCCCTTTTTAACCACTTGCTCTGAATGACTTTTATACCCAATATAAGTGAGAAAAGAGGATGAATGTCACCTCTCTTCTCTTTCTCCTCCTGTCGATGCATACTCCTTCTTTTGATTGACAGCTACTAATAACCTTCCTGCCCTAAGTGCCATGGAGACACTTTATTAGGACAAACAGCCAAGGAAATCTAGGAATGAAGCCAAGCCTGCAGTGAGTTATTATCGGGCTTGTATTTATCTCAGCTTTGTAATTTTTTTCAGTGATATGCAAATCCTGAAATAGATCTTCTTCTGTTGAAGGACAGGTCCCTCTGTTAATTGATCCACTGAGATTCAGCCTAACCTCTTTTAGCTATCAGCCAGGGAAACAGGCTACATAAAAGAGTCTCAGTGCTGTATACAGTTCACATAAATTCACTGTGCATTCTACAAGGAAAACTTCTGCACAGAAAATGCATTTTTAGTTCCTGAACATATTTTACATATCAGTGTTATCTGCATAACAGATCAAACTGATTTGTTTATTTGTTTATTAGATATGTATGAGGATACACTCTTATAATCAAATGTGATTTTAGATGGAGCTTACTTTCTTTCTGGAATGATACACCACAAACATGTATTGTAAAAACACATTAAATGAAATTCAGACATAATGAAAATGCATTTGTTCAAAATCACCATTAAAAAAAAAAAGCTACATTACAGAAACACTTTATTACTGAGCAATTTGACTGTTTGGGAATTAGCAACACAGGTGCATCTCCCACATGCCTTAAGATTCTGCAAACATTTTTTTGTTTCTGTGTACAGATCTGCAGCAAAGAGGTAACCCTGATTCAAATAGGTTTTTAATAGCATATTAATAGCAGCAGGATGGATTTACTTCTGTTTTGCCTTTCTATAGAGATAGGTCCATTTAGTAACCAATCTATTTGACAGAGAGTAGAACTGGTAACAAAGGAAAATGTTCATGGAAACACCAATAATAGCAATAATAATTAATATCATAGTAATACCAAAGAGTCCAGAATGAAAAGGGTTCAGGACCAAAAGTGGCATTATTTTTAGATTGACATAGCATCTCTCATGGGTAAGAGTCCTGAAGATCTTCATCAACCCCTAAGGTAGTGGCACCAGTACAAGTATGGCTATTGCTGAGGCAGGGAAGATAGCCAAAGGAGGGGTAAATTTGGAGCTGAGTTCAAACCCTGCTGAAGAGTGAACAGGCATCAATAATGCTCACCCAGTGTGGATCAGCTTTCATTCTGACACCTCATCTAAACATGCCAACATGAAGTACATGGGAAATCTATTACCAAAACCTTCCTGGTTTCACAACTTGAGAGACAGAAGGATGTGCAGTAATGAGGTGTGAGGCATGAAAGCCTGCGCTCTAATCCCAGTTCTGCCCGCCAAATTATGTCATGGCCTTGAGCAAGTCATTTCACCTCTACTGCTTTAAAATGAGGATGATAAGCCTTACAAGGTGCAGTCTATGATTCTAACTCAGTACATGCTTGTAAAATGATTTCAATATTTGAAATACTTATGCAGGTATGAATAATTTTTGTGCCTACAACAATAGTACCTGGAGTGAGGAGCTCCTGAAGAGGCAGCATTATTAGTGTTGGCAAGGATGCAGGAGAATCTAAACTTCAACTTAGAAGTTAGTTATAAGACATCTCCTTACACTGAACATTATAATTTCCATTGAAAAATTTCATGTCTTGTTCCTATGTCCCCAGTAAGGTAATGGGAGAACCAAGAAAGGAATACTTTTACATGTTTGAGAGCTGAGATCTAGAATTAATGTGAAACTTCTGCACTTTTGGACATGTTTGATTCCTACTAATTTTAGTCACATTATGACCCATGCTTATAGCTGATGTATTTAGGGCTGACAGTGGTGGAGAACACCAAAAATCAAAATTTAAATTCTAAATTACTGGGCTGTTTTGTGGGTTTCAGATGTGATGTATCTTTGAACTTTAATGTGCTGTTGAACAGCTAGTTTTTCTGAATGAGGTGATTTATAGACAGATTTTACAAGCTGAGCTAACTTGTGCTCAAGTTCTTTATTCTTTCTATCTGTCCTCAAAGATTTCTCCATCAGTTATTGTGTAGAAGTAAATTCACCAGGCAAACCTTTTGCTTGTAAAGCTCAGTTGCATGTAGCTCATATATCTGGTGGTGCCTTAGCAGTTCTAGATAAAATATCTGTGTTACATTAAACAGAACGCTACAGCTTGAGAGATGTTAAATAATAATGAATCATGCAGATGACTGCCAAACTGACATTGCAGGAGTTTACTCCTTTGTATTTTTCTGACTGAGGTAATTCCTGAGTAATGAAGATGTGAAATAAAAGTATTGCTCAGCCCTCTTCAGATTTCTTCCTTTTTTTCTGGTCTGCAGTTTTATCCTTCCTTTTCCTCTCTGCTCATTTGCACATTGGTGTGTTAATAGTTTGAAGGAAACATCCAACAAATGACATCACTTCAGGGGCTGCTGCTCTGCAGAGGAGCAAATGTATCAACACGAGATTTCACAAGATTTAAAGGAAAGGGTAGAGGGGGGTATTTCAGTAAAAATGTTCATGTGGCATTAATCACTAGGGCTAAGGATTTAAGAGATTTTCTCTTCAAGAAAAAAACAGGAGTCTTGAAAGTAGATTTTCAATCTACTGGTTTGGGCAGAAAAATTAACTCTAGAGAAGAGAGAGCACAGCATTTCTGTGAAGAAGTGTATTTTGAAAATAAAGTTTTCTTTCTGTGATTTCTGTTGTGTTTAAGTGAAATTTATCCAGCTGAAATTAGCTATGTTTTTGTGCCTAAACCCAGAAATTTCACAGAATTTTTTGGAAGCAATGCTTTCTCAAGCATGAGATGACAGTAAAAGGCAAGCATCTCACATTCCAAAGAATTTATAATTTAACTGGAGGTTTTTGTACAGATACATGAGGACAAGTGAATAAGATTTCAACTAAAAAGGGGTATGCAAGTAGAAAGTCAGCAGCTTAGTATACAGAAACATTATGGTGCATGTACTACAGCAGCACTAAAAGGGTTATGTAGGAATGTATACTTTGTTACCTTAGGTGCTATAAAAACATGCAATTAATTAGTGGAGTTTACTAACCTGCTTCTCTGGAAAAAGGGATTTTTGTAGGAATCCTTGAGAGAGAGAGTAGGGCTTGTTCCTCTATTTCTCTATTTAGTATTTGATTTGTTGTAAACTAACTCACATAATCTGTGATAGTTTTAAAAGACATATAGTAATTTTCTCCCTCCCTCTCTGTTTTGTATATAAAATGACCTTCTCTATATACACACATACACATATACATGCATTTATTTGTATATAAACAGACATATTTGTGCAGACTATATTTACTAGCTTATTGCCAATATAAAATGGGAAACATATTCAGTCTTTAATAATACAGTGGGGTTTTCTTGAAAACAATTGGCAAGGTTCTCCTTACTTCTCTGCGATCACAATTAAGCCAGTGATAAGTGTTTTGGGAACAGCTTCTTAAGCAGTGAATAAATGAAAGAATATTATGACAAAACTGTGCTGTCTTTAGAAACCTACTAATAAATAAGACATGATAATTTTGATTAATTGGGTCAGTTAGAAGCTATAAGTATAACAACTTTTAGGAGAGATTAAAATCTGAAAAATCCTTTTTTCTGGAAATGATAAGCCTCACTAATTTTACATTTATTTTAGTTGACACATAGAAAGCTGGGCAGGGATGCATCATAACACCATCTGAACAGGCCTGTGAGGGTAGTTTTATTGGTCTTGATTTCAAACCTAAGGCAGTGCTAAAAGGTAGCACAATTTAATCCAACCAAAGCAAAATATAGAGGGCTTTTTTTTTCTTGTTACTGCCTTTTATTTCTTATCTACCTACAATAATCTGAGAACAAAGAAACTGACCAAAAAAAAGGGGTCTTTTAAAACCCAGGACATCAAAATAAGGCTGGTCAGCTTTCCTTAGTGGACAAAGTGAAAGAGAAATGTTCTATTCCTTAAAGTGTAAGGAAGCAAAGGTTTCTCAAAGTCAGGGTAATACAGCAGGTGACAGAGAGCACATAGCCTACAGGCACGTCTACAGGCCATTCACGTTTTCCTTACACAGGCTGTTAAAAGGATGTTTTATCCTGAGGCAAAGTTACACTGAAAGAGTTAAAAACCACTTTAGAACATCATGTGTCATGTCACAGCACTTCAGAAAAACTGCTGAAATGTTGCAATGCATATCATGGTTTTTCTTCATTTCACTTATTTTACCTAAGTAATTGTGCTTAAGCATGATCCAAAGCTTGATCAATTCCCAACACTTTTCCTTGTTGTATTTATTTTTTTAGTATTATTTTCTTTTAGCACTTATATCAACAAACTGCAGACTAAACCAAAGAAATTTAGTATCCCATACTGAAAAACTGAAAATAATAAAATTGCCTCCCAGATAAAGAATAACTTTAGCCAGTTATCTAATAGCTGAAGATTGGCTTAGGTCCATGAAACCAATAGTACTGCACTGATTTACTTCATTAGAGATGCTGTCAAAAATTATTTGAGATCCCCCAAGAAAGAAAAACTGAAGAAAGAAAAAACTAAACCTAAAAAATAAGCATATAAGGCAAAACCAAAGTGACCAGTACTTTCACAAAATTTAGAATTTATAAAGACAGATTCTCTTGATTTGAAACAGCAGGGAAATTATAAACATTAACGTTCCAACTGCTATGACTGGTGGCAGTACTAACAAAAGAAAGTGAACAAAAAATATTGTTTATCTTAGGATAGTGTGACCCAAGACCTTTCTCTGGCCTTTGAGAGTATCTTTGTATGAGCAGCTAGTCAGGAGCCTAACTGAAAGGCCTGTGAGGAAACAGGCTACTGTTACAGACCATCTCTCACAAATAGGCAGGAACAAGTTTTGGATCTAAAATACAATAGAATCTGTCAGAGGGGAAACTAAAAAAAAAATTAAAAAATTTAATCTCTGTTTGCACTTACATTTTACAATGTCATGCAAGATGGCAAAGAAAAAAACAGTGCTCTAACTGTCTGAGGCTGGAAGCAAGCTAAGGGGGAGTTGCTTTTGAAAGAAAAAGGCAGCACTGAGTGTTGTCACCATTCACCATCCGAGAACAGAGGAAATCAAGTTGCAAGTCCAAGATGACAGACTGTGTAGGAAAGGCAACCTGAAGTAACTGTTGTTGTTTAGACTTGACCCCTGAACAAATTAGGACTCTTTCCAGGCTGACTGACTGATTCTTGACCAGTAAAAAGATTGACTGATTCTTGATCCGTAAAAAGATTTTTACTGATGTATTCCAGAACTTGTAGATATGTATAGAATGCACTGTCACACATACTTAGCCAAATCACAGTGGTCAGGCCGAGTCCTCCTGGGCAAAGAGCCTCTCTGATTGGTACCTTATGGCTTTTGCCGCACAGCTTTCAGCCTGGAGAGGAGAAAGGAGGAACATCCAGCCAGCTATGTGGCCTTTGGAGTCGTGGAATTGCTCAGGGTAGAAAAGGCCTATAAGAGCTTTGAGCTGAACTGTAAACCTATCAATGTATGAGAGTTGCATTAACCAAAGGTTAGTTAATATTTCCACTTTAGACTTTGTGGACAGGTCCTCTAGCTGTCTATATACAGACAGAAAATGAGCATAAGGATCTTTGAAAATATTTGAAGGCAGGCTAACTTAGATAAATATTGGTATCTTTGCCAACACCACCAACACAGTTAATGTCAACTCTAAAGCCCTATTTAATGTGAACATCTGGCCCATTATGCAGATGTTAACTGGAGTGAAACCATCATGCATGTTCTGTATAAACAGCCTACCATGTCACCTAGTAACAGCATTCGACTCTTAACAGTGTGCTTTCAATCTGACCCTTATCTCATAACTTTTGCCCAGATATTAACAGTCCCTTTGGCTTGTAGAGTTCCCAAGAGTATCTCTTTTTTATGGTATATAGCTTGTTTAGTTTAAGTTGTTTCACTCTACACAGCAATCTTAAATTGCTTTCTCCTCTGCTGCTAGACCCATCTTGTTCATCTCAGTAGCCAGAAACAACATAAACTGAAATAAAAGTGTGTTTCTATAGAAAAGTAAGAATCCCTCTGGCTAATCTGACATGTTTCATGTTGGATCATCCTAGCTTCATATACTGAAACTGTCAGAAATTACAGTTACAGCTCAAATATATACAACTTCTCCTATGCTGGACCCCCTATCAAACCATGATTACTGTCATGACTTGGATGAGTAATAGAAAAGAGGAAGAATTGTTGGGTTTTGTTACAAATAACATACCTGTCAGTGAAGTGAAAGGCATGCCACATCCAAAAATGTTATGTATGACATGCTTTTACTTCACCAAGAGGGATAGAGGAACAAATAAACTACATGTTTCAAATGTGTCGTCTTCCACTCAAAATTTGTCTGAGCAATTTCCTTGTTATTGTTTTCCACTAGGTGTTCCAATCAACAAAGAAATTGTATTTTAGTCTATTTACAAAATGCAATGAGTTGTCTGATGTGCAGTTCTCACCTTTGAAAAATACAAGTGAGTAAAAGCTGATATAAACAAATGTGCTTCTTGTTAATGGAGTCTACAATGAAGTCCAACCCTAAAGCTCAGCACTGCAAATCTGCATGAGGAACCTGGAGTTTTTGGAAGATTAAAGCATGGTTGGACATGGCAAACACTGCAGGCAACAGAAAAACATCTCTGAGTTCTCTGGTAAGAAATCTGTATTGTCTCAAGGGCTGCTACATGTGTGGACAGTTTCTTCACAACTCGCCATCTCCCCTTATTTTTCACCTCAATTTTTATCCCCATATTCCTTAACACAGTTGAGATTGTTTTCTTTTAACTGCTGCTATAATTCTATAAAAAGAAAATTGATCATCCTCAGTACCATAGGTGTGTTACTAACTTATGCAAAATATTCTGTACAATTGTGTTCATAATTAAATAATTTAGGTTTCACTTGAGGTGACCAGAAACAGATGGTTGGATTTTAAACCTCCCTCCCCAAAATACAAATGCGGCTGTGGAAAGAGAGCCATGATTCAGAAGCTGCAGAAAGCCAGTTCTTATCCCTGTTTTGTGTGCTCTCTTGGGTAACTGTCTTGCTGTTTGCTGCAGCATATTAATTCTGAAAATGATAAAGTGCTTTCGAGTGAAAGGAAGTTAGAAAATGATCCGGAAATGTAGCAGCTCAATAACACCTCCATACTAAATGTTTCACACTGGATTCCATTATAAGTGTCATATTCAGTCTTATGGCTTTGCACAGTAGCAAATTTCATGATTACTGCCAGGGTACAACGAAAAAAATTTCTGGCAAATATGCAGGCCATTTATCACAGCATACTCAAGGTATGGAAGACTAAAAAAATTATGTTGCAACACTGGGCTGCTAATTATTAGAAAAGGTTTAAAAGCAAACAATGAAAACAACCTGAATTAAAAAAAAAAATTAAATATTATCCTTATAGGTAGCTTTTCCTAGATGGTTACTTTTATCATCTATCAACCCAGACATGCTTTTTTTAATGGGGGAATTTATTTAACTGAGCACTATAGAAGTTCAACATAGGCTCTCTTTAAGCACACTACAAAGAACTAGGAATCCAAGTTATGCTATTCATCTAATTTCAAGGCAGACATTTACAACAGGTCAGATGACTCACCACACCCATCTGTAGTCTGGGTAGCCAGATCAATTCAACAGGGATTTCTGCCCCAATTGATTAACAGGTGAGAACATTTGGTGTATATGGCCATGCAGAACTGTCGTGTCCATGGGGGCTTTCCTCACCACTGTGCAAATCAGCCAACAATACAGAAAATAACCTCTACATTTTTCTTCCTTCATCACTATACAGTTTCTATGCACCTGCACTTCAGATGTCTAATCATCATTTATGGTCAAACATCCTCAGTGCAACAGGTACCAGGAGAACCTTGTACATGGAATTCCCAACATGCAGCTAAAAGGGGAAGGAACACATATGAGGTATAAGGAATCTGCTGCCTTGGGAGCAATCGGTACTAGAAAGTTTGAAGTTACCAGATCTGTGTCTTTTATTGCCTTTCTTACACCCACAGGCTAGGAAACAACTAGTAGTGTTGGCAACACTCCTGAAAACTGCTGGATGACTAGTGATTTCAGTGTCTTAAGCATCAGTTTCTGCTTAATGAGTGCCCAGTTACTCTAGTTACACCTGGTAACTGTGCGACAATGCCTGTATTCAGCCAGAGTGGATTAAATCTCCTGCTTTAGACAAATACATTTTAAGTGTTTCAGGTAGGATTCATATGCCCATCTGTAGCCATCTAGAGTGTACACAGACTCAATGTGTAGCAACTCTATCCTCCTTCATCTATAAAGAGACTTTTAGTACTTGATTTGTTATCCTAGAAAACCACCTTGATATGGGATAAATTGCCTTCATGTCATTGACAGTAAAAGGGGCTTGGATAGTTGCTTCAGCTGGTGCCTGCAGCTGACCACAAATCAGAGGCCCGAGTCAGAGAGGATGAATTCCACTGCAGGAA
Organism: Camarhynchus parvulus; assembly: GCF_901933205.1. Classification (NCBI taxonomy): domain Eukaryota; kingdom Metazoa; phylum Chordata; class Aves; order Passeriformes; family Thraupidae; genus Camarhynchus; species Camarhynchus parvulus. The sequence goes on along the minus strand of NC_044571.1, from coordinate 29,400,902 downwards.
TGCTGATGACCTCTCAAAAATCTTAGAAGACAAAGGATTCCCATAGAAAATGATATTGCCCCTTGGAGCTATTTTTTCATTTAAAATGAAGCACCATGTGCTGAAAAAAGTTATTTTTTTACCCTACTGTGTACAATCCTGGTCATTTTCGTTAAAATAACCCGATCAAGTTTATTATTAACCTGTGTAACACACGTAAGTAATGGCCACAGAAGTTAGCTTAACCTAATGATCTCACATCAGAAGGATATAGTGGTCATTGCATTTCTTCATAATTCTCAGTTTTATGCTTTTCTCATTTGTGGTGTTTTTATTTTTTTTTTTGTCATTGTCTTGCTTGTATTTTCTCTCTTCCATGCAACAGAGAAGTTGCTCATTTGCAAACTGACATTTGTGGGTTTGAATAGCACCTCTTAACATAGGTTATATGAATAAGATGTGCTGTATGATTTTTCAGTGTACCTGACTCAATAATTGGCCTCACATAGAGTATCAGTTATTAATTGCCCCTTACCTTAAAAAGGGTCCTAAACAGACAGTCACAATCTAAAAGCATATTATTCTGCCCTAAACACATCTATTCACAGTACCTGTCACAAGTTATTGGCCATTTTCTTTCCCAGAATTAAGGATTATAGAAGCCTGTGCAATGAGAACTTTGTTCATAACTCAACCTCTTACTTGCTTATGCAATGAAGCATTATAATGAGCAGGTAGTTGTTTCAAAGGACTTATGACTTTACTAGCTGTACAAAGGGGAGGACAAAGACAAGGCAAGAGGAAGGAAAACATTTACAACGCAATGAGAAGGTAAATCAACTCACATTACCTGCAAACAGGCTGATGAAAAATACCATTAATGTTCCCTTCTAGCTGTGAAGATGAAGTGATTTTATGAGTACTTTTAAAAGTATAATACAGAACTTTATGTGGTGTTTTTGATTAGGTTGAAGAGACCAGACTTTGAATACCTCTATCTTTGGGCAAATGTTAAAAATTGGAAAAAAAAATTGCACATGGAATGAACCTCACGTGAATTTCTCCTAGAGCTGCAGAAGTCTCCACCCCTAGAAACTTAGTTTGGAGCTTGAAAAACTGTGCAGACCATCTGCTAATGTACCTGGAGTTATGCATACCACAGTTTTGGATCCTAATTCCTTAATGGGAGAGAGGAAACAATACCAACTTTTTATGGGCATATCCAGGGTGGCAAATGAGGTGTGAAGCAATAGCCTACGTTCTGGAAATCATCCCTGTCGGGTCAAAAATCATGTTGGTTTTGTCATCAGAACATTTCTGAGATCTCCCAGCTGAAAAAAGGATGAGAAATTGTAGCGTACATTGGCATGTTCTGGAGTTAACACTCAGTGTGCTTATTAATTTCATTCCACTTACTCCCTTTTGTTAGTGGGCTTTTTCATCCTGAGCTTTAGAGTTCTTTGAGATCTGCAATAGGAGCAAGAACTGCTAATTATTATTGTTACTGATGGAAGATTGCAAATAAGCTTTAGCAGTTTTTAGATCAAGGCTTGAATTACTGAGTATACTTTTAAGTTTTTTTCTCACTCTCTCTCCGTTTAGAAGTATATGCATGCATACATAAACAACTCCACAAAGGTATGAACTGAAGCCTGAGCAAAACTAGCAACTTCTGTTGTGTGTGTCTCATATCCTTGGCTTTTTTTTGTTTAAATGACCCTTGTGTGGTAGGATAAGAAAGAATAATATATGATTAATTTCTATTCTGAAGCCTTGTTTGAAAGGTGCTTTATTTGCATTAGCATTCATAATTACTTAATGACAAATCAGATATGGTTCATTGCTAGTAAGTGTAGAAACATGTTGTCTGAAGGATGTAGTTTAATTAGTATACTCCTAAAAACATGTCCCTCATGACCATTGGATGTAATCATTATTTTATGTATTTAACTGTGAAATTTATGTTTACTCAGCAGGCTAGAACCCATCAGTTTGGTTTTTTTTCCTCTAAGCTATTTAATGCAATACATTTAGACTTTAAGGAAACCCACAAAATTTCCCCAACAGCAGGTACCAAATAAACAAAAAAATTAAAACAACTATTATTGCAATGAAGCTGATATATTTTTTAAAAAAATATAACCCACATAATATTGCATCCATAAAACATAGCAGGAGGAGTAAATATGCAGGGAAGCTCATTTTAATTCCTCAGTTAATAACATAGATGGAGGAGATGCACACTCTACTAGATCAATGAGACAATTTGGGCATTCTTTTGTTGTTGATTAGAGAATGCGAAAATGACCTCATTTCAAGGGCATCAAGTAATTTCTTTTTCTCTGCACTGGTATAACACAAGTGAATACTGTAAACTTTTTCTACCCAGGCTGCTGTACATACACTTTTTCTCTGTGACACATAGTGACATCAATCAAAAATCATCAGGATGTGAAGAGGTCTCTAAAAGTTACATAGACTCTTTAACAATAATCTCATTTTTCCTTAAGACTCACCCTGGAAAAGGGAGATTTTTTCATTGAATCTTTCCAGTGGGCTGCAGGAAAGCTGTCAGGGAGTCAGATGTTACTCCAGACAGAATCAGTCTCTCTGCAAAGAGGTTACAGTTAAAAGAGAGAATAATTTTCCTCCACTCCCATGCAATGAATATTTCTAGAATATTCATATTACTATAATTTAAGGATTTTAGCATACCACTATTCATGTTTTAAAATACTTATTGCCTAATACATGTTCTACTTTATTATTTCTGCTCCTGATTATTCATTGACTCGAGGCTAGGACTGGTGACTTAGAGATAGGAGCCTTTTGCCCCTATAAATACCAAAGCAGTAGGTTCTAAAGTCCTTTACATTTATTAGGGTTTGCCTGTAAGACTAGGCACAGACTGTAACAGGGCTAAGGGTGTCTCTGTGCTTCTGCTACCCTGGCTTCCCAACTCCAGCACTCACAGCATCTGGCAGTGAGTGCTGTGCCTGCAGTAATCTTCACATTGTTATTTTCACTCGCCTAGGGAGAGTAGGGGGGTGGCCAGGGGTGAGAGGCAAGTGCTTTCTGCCTGAACATCCCCCACAGCTGGAATAACTGTGTGCCCTTGAGAAGTTATGGGATACGAAAAGAAGAGAAACATGGCTCCTGTCTTTTGCATTGTCACTGAGTCAGGAGCTGCTCTTGGTATTAGCAAGGGCAGCTCATGACATTACATTAAGAAGCAGGTAATAAGTGGGCCCATTAAGCTTGGGTGGTAATGAAGAAGACAGGAAACTTTTGAAGCAATAATGCTGTAAACATGACAGGATGTTTCAGTACTTCCTTGGTCCATGTTGACTTGCGTCTCTAGGGTTTGTTGGAAGATGCTGAATGCTCTTCCCTGTTCTCCATGCAGGCCCTGCACCCATCTGGGTTCTCCTAGAGGATATAGATGCTCTCCCAGAGGATATAGATGTTCTTCCAGACTACATCAGTAATTTAGACCAAAGCAGTAATGCATGTGTTTTCTAATGCCAGCAAACAACAAATATAAATGAAATATAAATGAAAACTAATGTAAGGATTCATTCAAAATCCCTCCAACCAAAAAATGTAAAGCACAGTCATAATCCAAAATAAAAGGTGGCCTGTTTTTTTCTTTCCCTTTGTAATGTTCAGGAAATGTGTCCTTTTGCTTTGCTTTTTACAATATGTACTTGAAGTACTCTGTAGCAAAATAGGGAACCTTAAACAAAATCTCCACAAAGAAAATTCTGTTGGGAATGACACCGGGGCATTTTCTGAAGGACATTTCTTTTTATGCTGAAAACAGAATTTAAAATGCAAGAAAGAGCATTTCCCTTACTGAAAAACAGATTGAATAGCTGAAGCAGGGGGGTGTGGATGAAGACTGTAGCTAGGAATGTACAGAGAGCCTGTTGAAGGGGTGGAGGGCAGGTGGTACAGATTGGCAAGACTGTTGGATGTAGGCTGGTAGAAATGTGTATTGGGAGTAGTCATGAGGGAGACAAGAAGTGTTGCTCACACCAGAAAAAACTTTTTGAGGTACAGGATGAATATCATGAAGATTCAGAGAAATATTTTGCCATAAAACTTTGCGCTTTCATCTCAGTACTTAGGACATTTTCATATTCATTCATTCCTTTTTTTCTTTTTAGCTTACTAAAATAAAACCAAAAAAGTAAACTTTAACAAGTCCTCTTTTTTCTTAGGAGAAAGATTAGAAAAAATAGAAGTGTGCTGAAAGGCACCTAACCTTGAGTCTTCCTTTTGTTCCTACATGCTTTTTCTTTTTTTTTCTTTTAGCTCTGAAATAGAGGAGCAGGGATCATCCCACACAACAGGAAATGTACATTGAAGCTTAAATGAGTCTATATGTCATATGAGTTCAACAAGTCCAAATCCTTAATGACAAAGCATCAGCTGCCTTGCCATGGAAAATTGCCTGTTGTTGGAACTGCAGGTTGCTTTTTGTTATTTAAAGAAAAAAACATTTTGTTTTCGAACTTCTCATATGTCACTAACAATAAGGGAAATATTTTAAAGACAACAACCAAAATCAAATTAACACAACACAGCTTTATGCCACTCATGCATTCACAGCAAAGAAGAGTGAAAAACATATTTCTAACAAATAAAAACTCAGAACTCAGTATTAATACTGCATTATCTGTTCAGAATAATGTCATTGTATTGAAGAAAATAAACTAGTTTAGATCAAGAACTGTATTTAATATTATATTGAATATGAAATAGAAAATTTCTAAGACAAATTACTGGACAATGAAGGCAATACATAAATTGCAAAGTTTTTATCAATATTGATGAATACTGAACATCCAGTCAAATTAACCCAAAGCTGTCGTATGACTGATAACATTTGCAAATGAAACTAAGGTAATTATAGTCAGTCCATCTTTTATTGAATGAATACCTCAAATCCTCCATAATCTATCAATAGGATATTCTGTTTAGCTTCATCTGAGGTGCCTGTTCTAAAGATGATCTACCTGAAACTGAAAATTATGCACAAACTTCACAGATTTTATCCTCTGTCAACACTGAAAGATAGCAAGGCCGTCTGATGTACAAAGCAAATGTGGCTCTTGGTTGCCAGCAATGGTCCTGACACTGGCATGTAATGACATGGACCTCAGGAACGTAAAGGAATTGTGTTTTTTTCTACTCCTGCTGAAGACAATCAGCATACACTGATGCAAAAACCACACAAAAGAAGAGATTCAGGGTTGGTGGTTACATGAAGATTCTGTGTAGTCTCGCCTTGGCTGGTGGCCAAGAGCAGATCCAACAGGAAAATTCAGCAAATGATACTTCTGCTCCTAAATCTTCATGCATACAGCAGCTTGTGTTACGGGCATCTCCTGTCTGAGAGACTGCATTCGCAACCTGTGTTTAATGGCTCCACACCGCCTTTTCCACCATTAAATCAAATTCTATTTGTATCCCTTTGATGCTATTACCTGTAACACAAGCAGCATTACATACTATGTGCTCATTGTTGTGGCCACCTCAGGCAACGTGTCCACCCATTCTTGTTGCCTCCTGTCCATCAATAAATCAAACCAGGTAATTATCTATAGAATGTTGTGGGACCCAGATGGGATCCAGTGTCTTTTAGGATTGTTTTTCTTTCAAATCAGGGATTTAGGTGGAAAACATGAAGGGAAGGCCTTCTGCAGTTGCACAGTTCCTAGTAAAATGATAGCAAGTAGCATGAACAGCCTCTGGCTCTGATTACATTCTTCCCTGTTTTGCAAGGGCTCGTATCCCTTACCAGCTTTTTCTACCTCGTTCCACTGCAGATGCTATTTTTATTAACATAATTGCTTTATCTTTCCTGAAACTTTCCAAGCAGCCCTCAATTATTATTCAATAATAACATACAGTGGTCGGTTCAACAGGCTAATTATAAGAAGCAATGCCATAAAAAGTATTTCATTTTATCACTTCTACATTTGTTGCCTTTTCCTTTCACTTAATGCCCTCTGCATCTTACTGTAGAAGAGAGTAGTGAGGACTACTCACTGCTTTTCTCTGTACCACTCATTATTATATATGTCATCTCCTATTCTTTTTGCTTCACACTAAATAATCTTTTCAATTTCTTTTCATATGAATGCTCCCCATCCAACTAATATGTATTTTCTGCCCTTTTTCAGACCTTTCTTCTTCTACTGTATCATTCTGAAATGTGACTGAAACCCAGTAGAGTATTCAACATGAGTATGAAACCTCCATTTATAGAATGACATTATAATAATTCCTGTATTAGTCTCCATCCCCTTTTAATATAGCCTAACATCTGAGAACCTTATCAAAAAGTTAAATGTGAAGCAATTAAATCTACAATATGTAAATCTGAACCTGACAGGCCTATAAGAAAGATATCCTTTATGTATAAAAAATAAAACTCACTCTGAATTAAGGGAACAAACAAAAGATGATGCATGGGGAGTGTTAAAGAGGATTAATAACAAGAAATGGCTGTAAGACCTTCATCACAAAATCCATGAGCTAAATTCTGCTCCCCATTACAACCTCAATGGATACTATGAACATTAGTAACCTGCAATTATGTTGTATAAAGGCTGCTGAGTCGCATTGTAATTAACATCCTTTAGGGTGACCACAGTAATTTTAAATGTTATCGTTGAATATACAAATGAAAGTGGAAGGTGTTGAATATTCTATAGCAAAGTTGAAGTGGATGTCAGTTTTATATATATTTCTTTTTCATATCACATTGTGATAAGCAGGCACCCACAGAAGAATCTCTCCCTCGCAGAAGTGCGCTGAACCACAACTTGAAAATTGTCCAAATTTTTTTCAGTCTTGTCCAGATTTATTAAATAACACCAGCTATAGATTTTGAAATTAAGATGGCAGTGATAAAAACTGTTATAATTGCAGAAGTAACCCCTGCTTATACTATTGAAGTGGGACACATCTTCCCTAAGGAAAGCCTCAAGGCTGATGTAAAACAATATCTTCTAGTGCTATCTGCTGGCAGGGGTTACCAGAAGAGTCGCTGGAGTGGATTTAGAGAAAAGAGATAGTAGTCGACCTATACTACTTTTCCTCTCCACAGGGATTCATGATTCTGGACAAAATTCCTGCCGATGATTTGGAGACAACAGTTTCCCTTTGTGGTCATCCAATATTTAAAGCAAAACCTATAAAAGTACATTGTGAGAGTAAGAAGTGCATCACTGGTGAGTTACATGGTTGCAGTTCCAAGCTTTGACTAATGGTTTCAGTGGCTGAAATAAGAAAAGTAACTAAAAATTGCAGTAAATGAGGAATTTTAATACAGGCATGAGGTTTAGTTAATTCTTTGTACTTCATCCAGTAACGTTTATAGTCCCAAATATCCATGAATATTTGACTTTTGGTGCTGGCATTGGGTGTTTAGAGAGCCAGAGAAGATTGTTCGAACTTTTATAAGGCTTTTCCAGTCATGTGAGTGCTGTAGTTTTCTTACTAGGACACCAGCAATATAAAAAAAATCTCATTAAAAAACCCAATATATATGTCTAGTAGACTAATGCTGCCTAAAACACAAAAAACCTTCACAATTTTCCCTACAGTAATCTGAGAAGCTGCAGATAAAATTTCACTTTTTACAATTTTTTTTTATTTTTTATATATTTTTTTAACATTGTTAGTTGGTCTTTTTGTTTCCCTTCTGGTTATCTGTACTTTTCTTGTTTCTCTCATGAGAACTTTGGAATTGGTACTGTCTAAAGTTTCCAAACTTGTGAGAAATTCGATAGGACTTATAAACTCTTCAGGCTGTCAAAATGGTCTCTTCCCTGCAATTTTTCCAAACATGAAAGCTACTTTGTCAGACTAAAGATTTCCCAGATGGAAATGAAATAAACCTTTTATCTGAAAAAAGTTCTTAAACATGTGCTCAGCTTAAGTATGTTAGCAGGTCATTTAAACCAGGATGCTTCATAGGGAACTGTGGTAAAAGACTATAGATAGGGGTTCTAGACTATATATAACTCTGCTTCTGCCTTTTTCAGGTAATAGAAAAAAATCCAATACATGCTGTATCATTTGGTACCGTAAAAAAAAAAAAAAAGGAGAGAATTCCTAAGTAAAAATAAAGGAAGGTGCCTTACATGCAGCCTTTGAGTAAAACTGCTGACGTTTTGGATTGATAACTCTTTAAATTAATGATACATTTAAATAAATACCTAAATTGCAATGGAATTTCATGTTATATCTACATTAATAATACAAAATGAATTAGTCATGGTTAATGTTATAAAAAATATCAAATGAATTAATAATGATTGGCCCCTTATTGCAAAATGGGCAACACTTTATATTAAGTGGCAAATCATTCTTACTTCCTTTGGTATTTCTTGCAATAATTTTAATCATGATGAATTCTTTTGGTATTCAGGCATATATAATGCAAGATTCTATAGGAAGTCCATTGTAATTTAGCATAATTTTGATAAAAGCATTACTTTTTAAGCCTGCCACTATATTTAGGGCCAGGACCAGGCTGAATTTAGGCATTTTGACGTTTTTCCATCTGGCACAATGTAGCTGTCATGGGATGTCTCTCAGAATTGTGGATACTGGTGAAGAAGTGGGTAGGGGAATAAGTCTTGTGAGAGACTGACCCAGCCTGTTCATGATAAATAAAATTCTGATTAAAAATCACCTTGTTATGGTACCTTTAAAGGTATTATCTTTAAAAATATAAATTAATAATTAATACTAAAAATTTATTTCAGTCTTAAGGTCACATCTAATATATGTTGACAGTTTTGTAATATCAATTCTCATGTTAGGGACCTCTGTTTCCTGGGATTCCTTGATCTTCCCATAGAAAATCTCACTGCTATGAGTTGATTTTTTGCAAATGTTTGGTCTGTGGTCTTGATCCTGTGATGAGTAGGCACATCACAAGGCCAGCAAAACAATGCTTGAGTGGACTTAAAGGAGAGGAAGACTTGGTAAACTTAAAGAATGCTTTATTTTTGGCAGCAGAAGGGAAAAGAAGAAAGCGTGAGCAAAACTAGAGGCGACTGTATGCTAGACATGCCCTAAGTCTGCACGTATGCACAAATGTGTCCACCAACATTATACTCTAGGGAAATTTTTCTACTAGAGGTGTTTGTGGTCCTTTCAAAAAATACAAATAAAGCAAGGAACCTATCAGATCTACATGTACATGGAGCTGTCACATAGGAAAAATCAAGAATGTCTCCTTGGTGGATAGTTTGGTTTGTTTTGAGGCTGTGGGCACCCAACATGGGCAATGCCTAGAGCTGGGAGCCTTTCTCTGGTCTACAGGCAGGTAAAAGGCCCCAGCCTAACAAACAGCGGAGCACGGATTTCCCTTCATATGCTATGAAAGCTATCAATGAAGCATTTGGAGTTTTATTTGTTTGTTTGCTTGCATTTGCTCTTCTTTTATTATTTTATTTATTTGTTAAAAATGTCATTTAAGTACTTTCAAATACGCATTCTTTCCGAGTTTATAAGAGAAAGGGTTGCTGTCAGACAGTCACCCTCTGAGTACAGCTGAACATTGTCTCTGTGGTGATACCTCCCAAATGACATTTCAGAGAAAATACCTTTTCTATCATGGGAAATGTTGTCTTTATTGCTGTATCTCCTGATTTTGGACCTATCTGGTTAGTTAACCGTGTTCCCGTCTGTGGTGGGTTGACCTTGGCTGGATGCCAGGTGCCCCCATCCACCAAGTGCCACCAAGCCTCTCCATCACTCCTCTGCCCAGCTGAACAGGAAAGGGAAAATAAGATGGAAAGGACTCATAGGTTGAGATAAGCCAGTTTACTAAAGGAAAAGTGAACACTTGTGTGTGCACCAGCAAAAAAAGAAAAAAAAGAGGTTTATTGTATACTTCCCATTGGCAAGCAATGGCAGCCACTTCCTGGGAAGAAGAGTTTCAGCAGGCACAGCAGCTGCTCTGGAAAGCAAACATCAGCAATAACAATGTCCTCCTCTTCCTTCTCCTTCACTTAGTTTTTATATCTGAGCTGACATCATTTAGTATGGAGATATTCCTTTGGTTAATTTGGGTGTGATTGTCAAGTTGTGTATCCAGTATCTCGCCCTCTCCCAGTCCCTAGACTGGGGGGGATATTAGAGAGACAGTGCTGATCCTGTGGCAGTTCTGCTCAGAAGAAGCCAAAACACTGATGTGCTTCCAACACCCTTCCAGCTACCAGTGCAGAGAACAGCGCTGTGAGGGCTGCTGTGGTGAAAAGGAACTCCAGCTCACTCCTATACACCTTTACAGGTTCTATCTTTCTCAATAGCATCTTAAAATTAATATCTTGAGCAACTCTGCAACTTCTTGCTGCTGGGCTGCTTTTCTTCCATTTTGGCTTTGCATAGACTAAAAATTGCATTAAGATCAGCATTTTTAGTGGACAGATTTGAAATGTCCTATATGTCTCAGAAGGCTGTATTGCTGGCTTTGGTTTCCTTCCATTTACTTTGGTCAGTTGGATGAAACCATAGATAACTTCAATCCTTACTTGACTACTCAAGAGCCCCATCCAAACATCTGGGGTTCTTTTCTGGATGGAGGAATGGAGTTCATTGGAGACAAAAGCTGTACTGAAAGTGAATCCCTCAAATTTAACAGCAGATGAGATGAAGCCTTTTGAGATTTTCTTAACCAGTAAACCTATAATTTCCTTAGAGGAATTTTGATCTCTGCTTTTCCCAAGGGATAAATTGCCTACAAACTCTGTCATAACATATTTGAGTTGAAGACTTAATGGGTTTTGCAGGTAAGTCAATAGTTTGTTCTTAAAATTCTTAAGAAGCAAAAGGAAGGGGAGGGGAGGAAAAGGGAATGAAGTGGATGTGAGGCAAGGCAAGGGAAATAAAGACAAGGGACCACCAATACAAACCATCCTTTTCTTTTTATTTTTTTGGCATTGATACTAATACTAATCAGGTTTGCATTCATTGTGGGAATTTTTATTACTGGGATTCAAGAACTGACCCTACAGAAAATTCTATTTTCCTTCCCAAAAATTTATGTTAAACTATGAAAGATATGCATGACATCATGATACTACTAAATTCAGTCATTATATATAGATTTCCTAGTGAGTATATAAAATATAGATATAAATGCTCCCAAATTTTGTTACATATATGAAAGTAAAAAAATTCCAAATATTCCTATATTGTTTAAGCTTTTGTATTTTCATCCACAAAGCAAAAATCAGAGATAAGTACAGATCAACAGCCAGGTGCATGACTGTTTATCCACATTTTATGCATACAATAGCAATCACTCACCATGAATAAAAATTACATTAGTTCTTATACAAATGACATTTCCTAAAGACAGACTATTTTTAAACAGATACCTAAATACAAATGTGTGCACCTGCAAGCTTAAAAGGCCACTGGAAGCTATCAGCATGGAAAGCATCACCTACAAACAGACTCTGTTTAAAATAGGACTGCATTTAACACCTGTAACGTATTTAATTTTGCATTTTTGCTGTTTTACTTGTTTTCTAGCAGTTGCATGTAGCTTTTTTGTTTTAATTGACTATTTCCATATTATATATATAGACCATCACTAAGTACTCATACATATTTACTTAGGTTGATCTAGTCTAGCAGGAAAAGTCAATCAAACCAATTATTTGATATCTAAAATAAACAATTTCTGCTAAAAAAATGTAGAAGATGATGAGATACAGACAATCATACAAGTTTAGCTGGCATTTTTAATTCATGTTGAACTCTTTCATTCTTATAACCAAGGTATTTCTACCTTTCCCTGACACTGATGAAATTTAATCATGTGCCAAAGTGGTATCTGTTTGTCAGGTTCACATTGCAGTAAGAGAGAAGTATTTGCGTAAAATGCATTTAACCCATTCCAGATTTTTACTTTAAGATTAAAGAAATTAATCAGGCTACTGCATAATCATTTTAAGGAACATTTCTTTGCTTTCTTAGTCAAAACACAATAGCAAGATAAAGCATAAACCCCACTAATTGTATGATCATGCTCTGCCTTAATAGATACCATGGCTCTTTATAAGAATTTTGAAAGTTTAATTTTTTAAATAGATGAGAACTCAGTATTTCTCAGACCAAGAGGACTAGTTACTTGATAATATTTAAATCAGGATTGCACCTGTTTCTTTCAAATATGGGCCAAGAATTTTTAAACTTTCTTCAACCCACCACAGTATTCCAATAAGTTTTAAAATACAGATGCTTTACCTGCAGTTGTGTAGTACTTATTTTGATATATTTTTTTCTGCCTAGATTGTTTCATTTAATATGAAAAGGGTTTTGTTTGATTTTATATATTTTTTTCTGCCTAGATTGTTTCATTTAATATGAAAAGGGTTTTGTTTGATTTTATTTTTTTTTAGGTTGAACATTATAGAAAATTTCTTTTTTCCACCCTAACTTTTTAGAGTCCAACTGAAGGCTAAAAACTGAGGATTTGTTCCTCTGCATAACTTAAGCAAAAATGTGTCCTGCTTCAATGGAACATAGGTGATCTGACAGGGCTGCAGAATAATTTAGCATGCAGATTTTAGAAAGTAAATTCTGAAAGGGAATATACCCAGGAACTCTGAAAATGTTAATAAAAGGTTCTTCATTCTAAACCACTGGTGACATTTGAGGGCAAAACCTTTTGCATTTTGATCTGCCAAGGTCAGGAAATACAGACTCACTTCCATATATTTCTCCCATATCTGGAAGGAGAGTCTAAGAAATTAAAGTGCTCTTGTAGATATATCCTTTTCTATTCAATATTATTACAATTCTTATGACAAAAAGAATCTTTACTAATAATTAACTTTGTCTGGACCTGTGAAATCAACTTGTAATATCTTGCTATTATTCTGTAGTCTGAAAAACCTTTTCATCTGTATGCTTTTATATTTATTGTCCAACGGTGATTGGGGTCATTCATTAGGAGAAGTATCTCTATTACTTTGACAAAAAGGTGATAACCTTGCCTTATTCTGGGCCAGGTATTTATTAATGACTCCCAGATACCATTTTCCAGTACTATGCACAGCAGTATTTTAATAAGAGGGTACAAATTGGATAATACAAATGTCCTCGATCCGTTCTTACAACTCCCAGTGATTGTGATGACAATGCCCACAATGCTCTGTTAGATTGTTTTTGATGACTGCTCCAGGCAGCATGCTTCATCTGGAACCACATTTGCAGGTGTTTCACGGTCTCTGGACTCCTTCAGTCAAGCTTTGTTTCTTCCTGAGGGGATGCATTGTCACACAGCCCCCCTAAAGCTTTCCAATACCTGTCCTGCAAGGGATTTGTCTGCAGGAGATTCATTCCTGACTTCATAGATCCTTATGTGAGTGACCCAAGTTGGCACAGCCAGGTGGCATCCCAGAATATCTGTTCCAAACTTAGGCAATGTCATCTGCAGCAGCCCAGGTTCAAGAAAGGTTAGATGAGAAATTAGGAGCTTCAGATGCTTCAGTTAAAGGCCTAAAAAGTTGTCACAAAGTGGGCAATGGTCCTTTGCACAGTGTTGGTTATCTAGCTTGCCTAAAGGACTGTGAGCGCTCTTCCCCATCGCTATTGGTGCCAGCTCCAGCCGTGTTTTTCCCATTGCCTTGCATTAAAAGCAAGGCCCTGTTATTCTGCCCTTTGTTTAAATTTTTGAAGTTCTCTTGTCAACTACCACTAGCTCCTAGAAGCCTCAGGTCACTCATCAGGTCACTTCATAGCTTGTTTGAACAGTTCACTCAAGTAAAGTACCAGTAAATTCTGCATTTCGAATATAAGATTCTTTTCAGTCATTAATTGAAGTAGTAAAAAGCGATAGAAAAATAATATGAGAAAAGGTGCGAGACCTGGGGAGGCTGGTAAGCCTGGTTTCAGAGGTAGTAAGTGTAGCTGCTAAGACATTACATACATTCTTCCAAAGATGCCACTCAGTCACAGAACTTAAGATGGGAATTCATGCATATCTTCCCTAGCTATGTGTTAAAATCATGCTTTGCTGCACTCTTCTCCAATCTGAAATAACAAATTTCCTGTGTGCTTGTTTTGATGGGGACCTTGAATCTGTTAAAAATGTTGATGCTGCTTTTCTTCCTGAGATTTTTTTTCTTTAAAATATTTGGTGTTAGCATAAGAATAAAGTTGCAAGGATTTATCTTTCCCTAGATGTCAGGAAGCTGTATCTGCACTTAGCTAGTACTTTCTTTTCAATCCTACTAGATATACATTTTTTTCAAGACAGACTGGCACTTTGGTGATCGATCTCTACCACTGAAGTCAGCCTTTTTGCCTTAGAAAGCACCATCATGATATAAAAACTTGACCATAATGGGTATAAATATTAAAAGAAAAAACAAAATGAAAGAAAAATGAAGATTTAGATCTGAACATGCAAACTGTAATAATGCTGTTTCTTTCTCTTTGTCTGTGTGATGGTTTCTTGGGGTAGGAATCACTTGCACATGCTACTGACATATTCTTACTGATATTGTATGAAATTAATGAGGTATTTTTGAAAATTAAAAAAAAATAAGTTATTCCTTCAATAAGATTGTATTTTTCAATTCTTTTTTTGTTGTGATAGTGTCAGGGAAAAACCCACATTATATTCTTTCTTTTCAAAATCAGCCAATCCTGTTTTTCCATTTTTTTCCCTGATTGAATCAAAGGAATATTTAAATATACTAGAGAATATGTTGATGAGAATCTTACTGCCCACAATGCATTAAGAAGTTAATTGTTTCTTACAAATAAAGGATCCTAATAGGCCAATTAGTCTTGATAATAAAGACTGAAATCTTTTGTAAAGCTTCCTTATATACTTTACCTACACCCTTGTTCAAAATGTTACTCAGATTCACATAAAGATGTTTAATCTAGAAGGCTTGTAAAAAGTTTGAATTTTCTTGCTTCTCATAGCACTTACTAAAAATGAAAGCAGTGAATTTATGTCCTTGTGGGGTGATATCAATCAATAGGATCTAGTTCTCAGAATTCATCATTACAGAATGTATTAAAATAGTACAAGATAAAATACAATGAAATAACTGTTATTTTGGTGATACATAATCTAAAGATTTTTATAGTGGGTTTTCACTCCAGTTTCAGACACCAAAACATATTGTCTAAATGTATTTTCCACATTGGTCCTAGATGTCTAAGCTGCAATTACAATCACTGGAAATATGTAGTTTGACTTAGCTATCCACACATAAACATCCAGTAACATCATGTTTTCCTCACACAGCCTGTCTGTGAGTAGAAATAGAAATTTGACAAATAGTTCTAAAATGATGTTTAACTGGCATCCCTTTGATGTCAGGTCAGTTTTAAGAATATGTGTTGTTTTCCATTTGGATATTTAAAAAAATGTTTCTATATTAACAGAAAAGCCTGAGTATGTACAAAAGATGTTTCTTTGCTGAATATTTTGTCCACCTAAGGTAAATGCAAAATTTAAACTGTACTTGTTATTCATCTGATATGCTCATAGTGCAGAAAGGAAAAGAGCACATATATAAGCACAAATAGAGTTCTTTATTGAAAGAAGCAGTCACTGAATCCCTCTTGGCAGAATTTTGAGAGTTAAAACATTTAGATAATTTTAAGCACCTGTGAACTAGGCAGAAGCAATGATGTCACATCTCTCCCCATTCTATGACAAAAATAGTCTTTTGACAGCCCTTTGGCATCAACAGAGATGATCAGAATCACATGAGCTCTAGTGCAAAAAACAACCTCAAGACATTTATTTTCTGTCCCAATGGTATACTTTCATATGAACTCTGTCTCCCTTATATTTATTCATCTCTTTGGGCCACTGAAATTGAATATTGAATACCCAAGTCATGTCTCTTTGTGCACCAGGAAGGTCAGACAACTTGATTACACCAGCTATAATCAAAGAGTATTCATTTTTTTCATGTCTGCTCACCATTTCTGCAAGAACTGAACTTTGCCAGAAATAGCAGGATGGATGAACAAATCTTTGGAAAAGAGTAGTTCAGCACTGAGTATATGCAGCATTTTAGGAAAAAAATATTCTCTACTACTTAAAAAAACATCAACAAAAACCAAACAAAAAAAAATATTAAAGTGTGTGTGGATATGTTTATTAACTATAAAATAAATGAATTTTTACCCTGTGCAGAAACAAAGTGAGAAAGCTAGTGCAGAGGCAGGTCATCATGTGTGAAAAAAAGTTAAAGCTCATACCAAGCAAAGATGAGCTTTCTTGTCGGTTTTCATTCAGCTGCACTCATCTATAAAAGAGCTATTAAAAACATCCATTAGCTGTTAATTTAGAATACTTCAGACAGCGATCCCTAAACCTTCATTGATATCTTTCCAACAACCTCCTAATCTCTGAAAATTGTTGGCAAGAGCTTCACTGAATCAGCCAATCATCAATCCTGGCTTTCATTATTTTGAGTTAACACAGATGCACGACCTGCAAACACTTAGAAGAAATACAGATCTTCCTTTTGCTTGAAATACATACTTACAAGCAGAATTTGATTTCATGAATGGAGTTGCTTCTCTTATCTAAATCATCTCAAATTAATGTCAGAAAACCAGCACATAATGGCAGTAAAGCAAAAAACCATCTATGTTCAGTTTACGGAAATAAAGACAGGAACTATTGTTAAAACACTGCTAAAAATTATTTGTGTCTACTCTAGATATTGCTACTCACAAAAGCAAGCAAAATAAAAGAAAACAAACAAAAAATCAAAGCAAAGCAAAAAATCTCTCTGATGAACTTAGTAAAATTTTGATGTATTGTGATGTTTTTCATTGTCATATCCTGGACAGACAAACATCTTTCCATGGATTCAAATGGGAATACAGACATAGGATTTAAAATGTGTTATCTATTGACAGTGGAATAATGTTTCAAATATTTTTGTTGGTCTACTTAAATTAGGCACAAACCCTGAATTTGCTTAATCTGGGCCATATCTTTTATATTAATATCTGGTAATGCATGAGCGTTGCGATTCATGCATCAATCTGAGTATTTATTAGTTTAATATGTTTCCTTAGACCCTAACAGTTATTTCTTATTTAATAGGACGTTTTTTTTCATCAGTTCTAGCTACCTGCTAGGATAATTTGCTAGTTGCCTCAAGAGCCTATCTTCCCTCATATGACATTATTTTTTTTTGATGCAATTTTCCTATGGGTATTTCAGGTACTAAAGTGGTAGTCTTTGTGATCAGTACTGCTGCCTTTTGCTTCAGCAAGCAGCCCCCAGTACACTGTCAATTTGGTTCGTTTGGAAGGACCTTAGAACTTCTGAATACAGAACAGTGTGGAAAAAGTGGAAAAAGTAGACTTCTCTTTCTAATTCAAAATATTAATCTTGAAAGGAAGAAAAATATTTAGAACTGCATTTAAAAAGATGTGGGAAACTATGAATGCAGAGGCAGAATTCTAATGAACAGATGAGGAATCTTTCTGAGAGATTTAACCATGACTTAGATTTCAAGATGAAAGTTCAAAGAGGCTTTTTTTGCTTTGAAAAAATTACGTACATATATGTGGAAGTTCATCTTTCACATTATAATGTAGGAATGTTGTATCTTGAAGCTGAGAGGCTTTTTTGAAAAAAAAAAACCAAAAAACCAACTTGGAATGTTTTTTTTAAGTTCAGCCACTTTGGAAAGACAGAAGCACAAATACACATTTATATTTGGAATTAATTTTGGGCTTCAATCAGCATAGACTTTTTTCATTGCATGACAAACTAAGCACAGTTGTTGGTGTCCTCCAAGCTAAATTTACAGAGCCAAGTATGAGAAATTCATGCAGAGCTATAAATATTAATCTGAATTATACACCAAGGATGTCCACTAACACAGATTCAACAAAATAATGTGAATTTATTTCATGTTTTTTTAGTCAACTGTACTAATGTAATTACTTACATCCTAAGCAAGAAGTTATGCAATAACTTTAAATAATCCACATATTATCTCCCCACTTTTCACTACCACATGGGCATTAAAAAATGTTACATCTTGGGTGAGATAAAATGGAAATTTTTTGGTCTTTCAAAATTTACCTTTTTTTTTTCTTTTAGAATAGTGTTTTCAAACATAAAAACCAGACACACACCACTGAGGTTCAAACACACATGAATATGTTAGAACTGTGTTCAGGGCATTTTTTTAATGGTATTCACCATATTCCCCAGCCTTAAAATTAAAATATGTCTCAGAGATAGCTGCAGATTAATTTACTAAGCAGCCATGAAAGTACAACATGATTCCCTGTTTCTATTTACAAATACTCTTACTCTGGCTAGGTAGAGGATCTTATTTTTGTTAAATCCTATGGATATAAGGTACCAAGTTAGTTGATTTTCCCTAGAAATGTGCCCATGGAAGATGTTGCAAACAAGCTCATTCTTAGATGCAGATCTAGAGAAGAAGCCATACCAGGAGCAGCTGAAGTCACTTGGTTTTTCAGCCTGGAGGAGACTTCATTGCAGTCCACATGCTCCTCATGAGGGTCAGTGCAGGGGCAGGCACTGAGCTCTTCTCTCTGGTGGCCAGTGACAGGACCCAAGTGAACACCATGAAACAGTGTCAGGGGAGACTTAGGTTAAGCATTAGGAAAAGTTTTTCACCCAGAGGGTGGCTGGGCACTGGAACAGGCTCACCAGGGAAGCGGTCACAGCACCAGCCTGGCAGCGTTTGAGAAGCATTTGGAGAGCGCTCTCAGGCACAGGGTGTGACCCTCAGGATTGCCCTGCACAGAATCAGGAGTTAAACTCGATGATCATTGCGGGTCCCTTCCATCTCAGGATATTCCACAGTTCTGTGATTCTCATTACACGCTTTTAAGATAAATGGCAAGCTTTAAATTCATGAAGTCAAATAAAAAAGAAAGTAGTAATAGTTCAATGAAACAAAAACCTCACCACTGAACATTGCAATGATACTGAATAGTGGCTATTAGGCAGCACCTGAATATTGTCTGAGATGAAAGAAGGAATTTCAAAAAAAAAAAAAAAAAGAAAAAGTCTTTGGAATACAACTGGTGCAATCCAAGAGAATTTGGTATTTTTTGTATGCCCATAATTACTTTGTATGTCCATAATTTCTTCTTACTCTTTCTTCATAACCTACCTTGCATTTCATATATCCAAATGTGGGTGCATTAGGAAGCTAAAAATGACACTGGACATCTTCAAAATATCATGAAATCTATGGTCTTTAATATCAGATAAAAATAATATGGAAATTACAAGATAGCTAGGTGCAAGACATAATTGTTTGAAATCCAAATTTCTTACTAACATATTTTATGCTCAGTTGTGTGCCTGATTTGTGGGTGCAGTTACTATGACACTGGTGATAACACCTTGTTCATTAAATCATATTTTGTTTCTATTATTTAGTAAGATTTGGAAACAGCTCGTGATCTCCCATGAGATATGAAATCATGGCAAATTTATATAAATTTGACAGTGTCACACTTATTTTTTGTTAAATTCTAATGTGTGTCTAATTGAAAAATCAAATTCAATATGCATTTTTTATATCTCATATGTATAAAAATGCATAAATACATCTATGTGCATTAATCAAGACTTTTATTTAAAGATGACTCAATAATAGAGAAATGCAATAATAGATAATGTCTTATTATTTACTTCCTTAACTGGAAGGGGAAAAGTTCTAACAGGAAAGCAGTTTGTTTTCTTGTCTCTCATTTTTCCTTCACATCAGTTTTCTCCAGGATATATGGTACTCAGAGGATATAAAATCTCTTGGGTCTCAGCTTCAGATGGCATAATCTTGGTGAAATCAAAAGAACCATAGCAAATGATGTCTGTAAAGGATCTGGCTCAATTGTACCTGAAGATAAAAAGGAAGAAGTGTTTTAAAACATTACACAGCCATTCACAGGTACATACAGGAATTGCAAAACAGTTGCTCCAGGTCTTATTAAAATGGCATTAAACACTTAGTGCTGCAGACATCCTTCTGACAGATCACCTCTCCAGGCCTTGACAGCTCCCACGTGCCCAGTGAAACTCCTTGACAAAATAGAGGCTACAGAGACTCCATCGTTCACGTGCTGCAGTTATCGGTGTGACATAACAGCATGGACTGACAGATGCTATGGAATTTAACTTCTAGTGAGTCCTTTATCAGTGTCAGTATTTACTGAAATTTTATATTTGGTTTCTAAGCCATACAATACTATCTCCTTCTACATTTTTCTGCTTCTTTGTTTCTTTCATTTTCTCATCCAAATTGCCAGTTGCTCCATAACTGACACAACCTATTAATTGACATTAACCTCAGGTGATCCCTGATGTTTGTCATCCTAAAAATGTTCAGATCATAATTGCCCTAAGTTTAATAAGGGATGCCAAGGTGGAAAGGGGCAAGTAGAGGCTACATTAATTTTCTTGGCATGATAGAGGTAAAAAACACTTTATCTTCAATTGAAGACATGTCCCGAATCTCTACAAAGCATTACATTATTTTATGACCTACTCTTAAAACCAATACCAGGTTAGTTCAGCATCCACTCATATACCCCTCTAACATGTGATAAAGTGATAGAAAAATTAATAATAAAAGCCAGTGTGAACAGTACTTGAGATGAACACAAAAAATAAAGAAGATAAAATAGAGAGACAGAGAGATGAACAGTAGAAACAAACTTATTTATTGGAGGAAAATAAAGGAGAATTATGTTCTTTGGCGCAGCTGAGGGAAGCACTTAAGCATACACAAAAATTCATCTGTATTAACAGGCAAGTTGAACTTGTGACTTCAATGGAGCCTCAGCTTGGGTTTCACTCCATCACCATCCTGAACAGAAAGAAGCTTTACGTTGTCAGCTTCTTCACAAAGCACAGCTGTTCATAAGCCAAATCCTGTCTGGGCTGACCTCTGCCTTCAGAACAAAGTTGCTCTGGTCTCTGCATATGTGTGTTTCACTGCAGCAGGCTGTGAGTGAGACCTGGGGCATGCGTCAGTACTGGAGTCAAGAGGTCTCAGACGATGAAGGAAGGACTAAAGCATCTGTATTACCAGAGTTTATGTGAAACCAGAGAGAAAGAATATCTTTACATTAGGAACCTGCTGACAACATGAAGGGGACTGTTGTGTCCTTTTACACAGCAGTATAGGGCTCTAAATTGCTAAAGGTGGTCACTATTGAAAGTGAAACACTGTTCAGAAAAGAATATTATGGCCTATCTTACATGCCTATCTTAAAAAAGGCAAGGTTCAGCCAGTGTGGTTAAAAATAAAAAATTAAAAAAGCCCAATAAAAAACCAGAGGCAGAAAGGATGGAAGTATTCAGCTCAAATGAGTTATGTTTGACAAAAAGGAGAGACCAGCAATCAGAAGTACTCATCAACATTATCCCACTCATTGTTTACAAGGCTGAACTCACAAAGAAGGCTTGGATCTCCAAACTTGAAAAGATGCTAGGAGCTGGTTTGCATTGCCAAGGAGCTCAGCCTGCATTGTGTTAGGTTGTGGAAGAAGTGGGTGCTGTTCTTATCCTTCAGAGCTGCAAGGGAACCTAGTGGGAAGAAAGGGACAGTGAAGAAAAATAACACTTAGGAAATTCACAGTGTAAAATCAGCTGGGATTTTCTCTTTCTGATGCATATCACAAAGGAAACCACCAGTTTTCTCCAAAGATGCTGTATGTCCAGAATTACATGGTTTCGTTTTCCCAAAGTGGAACTGTTGAGGGACACCCCCACCACTGGCACTGCCCATGGTTGGTAGTCAGAGAGCTTAGGACTACCCAAGTGTGCAGGTGCTGAGGGTCAGGAAGTCAGTGCTCTCAAGCAAAAAGGACACCTAGGAAAATATTGAAGCACCAAATTAATACTTGTGGTAATGTCTGGGCAGCAAAAGGGGCTAATCCCTGCAAGCAACTAAAATATTGAGGGGAAAAGATATCAGCAAGAGATGAAAACAACTTGCAGGGATCAGTGGAACCCAAACCCTGCAACTGCAAAGAAATAAGGTTTACATGGCAAAGTGGAATTGCAAATGTATTACACTGTACAATTAATTTGTTAGTAAATGGGAACTGGAAAGAGAAAGCCAGTTCAACTCAGTTCACAGGAATTTTTCCTCTGAATGTCTGACATAGTAAAAGCTATGGTTTTGTTAGTAGTCTAAAGCTCCATGAAAGCTTTTATTATCACCGGTACACTAAGCTTTAAGTGACTCTAAAAATGTTGATAGAAGAGAACAAAATGAAGACTAAAATTGGGTTTTCATTTCACTTGTTCTGCATCAGCTTTTAATTTATGATTGGAGTATAAAAGATATGTTGTTTTGCAAACTTCTATTCTTAAGCTTATTTAATAAAAGAATTTAAGTGAGTAGATCTCTTGCATCCTCCTGTTGTTCCTCCAAGGACCATCATTTCATTTCATGAAAAGAAGTTGCACAGATTGCCTTCCAGATTGTTAAAGCAGGACTTGGTCTCTAATAGTTATATGATTTCTCTTACATTCTTCACAATAAAGAGATATATTATTTTAAAAATTCCTATTGCAACTTTCAAAACTATTTTCAGGAGCTCTGTGAAAGTACTGAAGTTAATTTAATCGCTCAGTTTCCATTTATTAATCAGGTCTGAAAAAACAGTGTTGTTACATACCAGACAGCAGCAGATAACTATCCTAGCAGTTTCTGCTGTCCATTGTTGCATAGAATGAAAATGCAATTAATAATGAGCCTGACTGCAGGAGAATAGATATTTACTTTAGCTGGGAGGATAGAATCACACCTTCAGTGATTTAAATATATGCACTGTAATGTCATAAGGACACTTGAGTAGGAAGATTGCTTCTGTTGGGATCACAGATGTTTTTCTTGATATAGTATTTTTAAATTGTGACCCACCAGAAGAGACATCCTACAGACATTCCCAGTCTCTGCCCCAAGCCACACAAGAAAAGGATGTGTAGGATGGATTATCTGTTGGTACCTGAGGTATTCTGAAAGAAAATTTCTTTGCTGACATATGGGAAAGATTGTCCCTCACCCCCCTTGTTTATGCACAGGCTCTTCCTCTAGCCTCTGGCTGTTTTTTCCCAAGACTTCTATCCTGAGTACCTCCTCCTTTGAAATTTGGAGCTGCAATTCTGAAACTTGCAAGGTGGACCTTGAAGGGGAGTAGAACTAGCTTACTTTACTCCCTCCACAGGTGGGTGGTCACTTGGCTGAGAATATTTGGTTCATTTAAAAGTTCATTAAAAGTGAAAGATTAACAGCTAAAACTTCATTTCCTCCTTATCTAGTAGAATATGGCTTTACACCAATTTTAGAGCATTTGAAAAAAACTTCATTTAGGACTTGCACTAGAAATAGTCACAGACCTGGAAAAGGGTAAGGGAATGGATGTGCAAAGAGGCAAAAAGCAGCCACACAGCCTGCTTCTGCAGCACTCGTTCTGTCAGAATGACTTCTTGGGGCAATGGGGCACTGGGAGGGATGGACCCCCTGTTTTGGTAGTGGAGCGTGCAAGGGCTGCACACGATTGATTTGACAGCCCAACAATGTGACACACACCCAGGGCTGGTCACTTAGAGGCTGGATGCTGTAATATACAATACTCTTTTTGAGTAGCTCAAGCAGATATACGGGTTTTTTCTGATGTATTTTTGTCCATGACAGCTACCAAACTTATAACATTTTGACCCTGTACAATACTACATTTGACTCTAAATCACAAAGGCTAGTTCTTTTACATGCTGACAAATGAGCAAAATATGGAGTAAATTGCACTACAGGAAGTAAGGATATTTTTGTATCATTCTGGAACAATCCATTGACAAATATAAAGGGAGACATATATGGCTCTTTAACCGTGTGTTAATGATGAAATACAACATCAAGAATTTTAATTTTACTGAAATTACAGTTGTCAAAATAATTGCATTAGTTAATTTAAAATTCTTCATTGGAGAATGGCCCAGGCTATATCTCTGTTGCTCAAAATGTTTTATTGTGTAATCACTGTGCTTTTTTGATGAGCAATTTCTTTAATGTTATGCTATATATATGTATGGCAAAATTGTGAGTGATCTTTGTTTTTATACAGTACTGTGTTTTGCATATAAAATACACTACGCATATTCTCTCTCCCTGTCTCCAACTCCTACCTTCAGAAAGCAGAGAATGGAGATCCAGTGTTCCCTACTGTCTGCGATTACATTTTGGTTTGTTCAAGCCTTCAAACTTTTTTGTTTCCCAAACCATCCACCTGTAAAATAGCTGTAGCAATCTCAACTATGCAGCTACTTCAGATTCCTGGACTGGGGACTGACACAGTGCATTAGGTACAACAGCCCCCACCTCCTCCCTTTGCTTCTGCTCTTTTCCTCTGTTACACTGGCAGCTTGGAGAATAAGCAGGATATATTTCTTGCAGGGGAATAATCTGTCCTGGGCTGCTTAAATTAACTTCATGCAGAAAATGGCCATGCTACATCACAGCCAGGCCCATAATATCTTGACAGAAAAGGATGTTAAGTAGTCCCTTTTCTCTGATGGCATCTTTCCCTTTCTCTGGATGCTGATCTGCTGTGTCTGCCTGCCTGCTTTATTCACACAGTGGATGGTACATTCACTTTCCTTGAGCTTCCTCAGAAAATACACTGATTTTTTTCAAAATACACAATTTATTCATTTGTGTGTCCAAAGATCTGGATGATATTGGCAACGGTTTTGCATTCCAGTAAGCTTAAGGATAGTGAAAACAGATACAGCAGAGGCTAATGGCTAATCAGGTAATATGGTTTTGCTGTTCCTCTGTAGAGGAGCAGATCTGCAATTGGCTTGTTCAATACCGGAAGTCATTTGAGGATGAGGACAAGGAGCTGTAATAGCACGGTTCAGAAGAAAATCCATGGTCTAGAATATTTTTTTCTGGTGTAGTTTCTTCATCTGACTAACACAGCAGAGCATTGGTACTCTGTTTGGCTGTGTGTTGCAGAACAGGTGGAGCAGAGAATATAACCTACAATGGGAGGTGTAGGGAATGACAGAGAGACAGATACAGACAAAAAGAAGGATGAAGTCCTGTCTGGGAAATCACACATAACCTGAAATTATGTGTTAAGTAGTGAACCTGATGGTGTTGTGATGCAAACTGTGATGCCATGTGGATATGCGCTGACTTACATCCTCTGAAGATTTAATCCCCAGACTATCAAACTGTTCACGCTGGAATGCCAGTATTAAACTAACCTTGGAGAGCTACAAAACACGCATTAACAAAACAGCCCACAGAAACCTGGAAGGCACAGCAGTACAGCAATTCTCAGCAGCACACTATGATGTACGCAGGCTGAGCATGATGGAAGCAGTTAATTGATAAATAAAGCTACTAAATATTGTCTGTGCATTTAGACAGTGCATTGAATGGTTTTTCATTGTGCAGGGGAAATAGGTACACTTCCAACCACCCTGATTCACCCTTGGACATTTCATGACTATGTCTTATCGCTCAGTTGAGCATAAATTCATAGATTTTATGGTTAAGGGAGCTTGAGATGGGCTGCTATATTTTCAGCACTTAGTTCTGCCACTTCTTATTGGACCATCTGCTGTCACCTTAAAGAGACAAGTGTATATTATCAAGGTAAACATACAAATCTTTCCAGCATTTGATATTTAAAAAAAAGAAAAGAGAAACCTTTAAAGGTATTGATCCAAATGTGTCAATAACGTCATAGAGATAAGTTCTTAAAAAAGAAAATAACATAAATATTGTCTGTGCAAATTCAAACAGGATGTTTTCACCATGTTTGCTGTTTACAGAGCTTTACAATTTATTTATTTCAATGAAAATGCAAGATTCAGTCTAGTTCCAGTAGGATAATTTTAAAATAAAGGAAAAGAGAGAAAAGGAAAAAAATTATCACGATTACTTTGGAATTGAATGATATTATCTAACACTATGATTGAAAGTCAATCTTTCAGGGGCTAAGTGCATCTGAAAACAGATGAACACACTGTAACATTCATCTATGTGCACACGAAAGAGATTTATATACACAAATATGTGCGCACATTTGCAGGCAGGCTTAATACATGCCATAGTTTCAAATTCAAGAGAGAGAGATGCACATGAAATTCATTGTTAGGGGAAGGATCATTGGACTTTGAAGCAAAACTAAATCTTATCACAGTTTATGTACATATCACTACATAAGACTCTGATAATATTATGAAACAATGATTATTGTCTATAAGATCTATGGCATGAATAAATCTGCTGACCACTCCCTTCTGTAGTTTCCGTCATTAGCACCTTGATCTTTTATACACACACACACATATATATATATATGCACAAACATATGTGTTTATCTGCAATCGTTGAATTTTTTTTCTCCCTTAGAAAAATAGACTAAACTGAAAAATGGATATACTGAGTCTGCTTCTTTCACAGATTCCCATTTTAATGGGCACCTAATATATGTGATAGACAGATGACAGAAGTGGGGAAAAATAATTGTAAATAATAAAAATATTAAAAATAAAGGTAAATTAAATGTAAAATAGGGTATATTTGTACAGTGCATGCTGTACTTTAGCAAACGTATTTGAAATTAATTCCCTTTTATTGCCTAGATCAATACCATTGTGATCAGTACTGATTAAAATGGAAACACTTATAAATAAAATACACCAAATTTTCTCAAATTAACTTTCCCACCTCCTAAACATTTAAAAAAATAATCCACAAAAGATTTTGAGCATCTTGTTTCTTTTGAGGCAGTGTAATCATACATATTTTTATTCATATCTGATACTACAAAAGCTACAGAAAGATTCTATTGTTAGTATGTACCATATTATTGGTATTAACACACTCTAAATATGTGGAAATCTCATTCCAGCAGGGTTTTCTGTTTAATTTGTTCCCCTGTGATAATTACAGTTTTTGTCTGAGATGAGAGTCTTTTTTGTTAAGCTCCAGTGCTTCTGTGCAGTCCAACTGTTATGCTGAGAAGTAAATGAAAAAGCCTGTGCTCAAAAGCAACGGAAATAGGCCTCAGTATATTCATTTTCAGGTCTCAGCTCTGTGCAGAACAAAAAGATACTGTGTGATTTTGAAAGATGATGTCCTGTAGATGTGTCAGAAATTATGGGAATTTTCCATTGAAATATAGGAGTCCCTCCAAAGAGTTCATTTTATTTTATTAGTTTGTTTGGCTCCCTTATTTATTATTTATTTGTATTAGGAATAGTTGAAAAAACAAATAGATATGTATGTACATACACATGCATGCACACTTTGGTATAGAATGCATGTAAATATGTACGTATTGCTCTTTACTCTAGTTTCATTTTACCAAGGTAACTTGAAGTAGAGTGGTAGGTTTTAAGATTAACAACACTTACCAATAATCAGTGAGCTGTTTCCTCAAGTATGATCCATTTCAGTGAGTGAAAAAATTGGTGCAGAAAAACAGTCACTTAGATGACATCTGTCATCTCATTCTGTTTCTAACACATAAACCAACATCAGACACACAAAAGTTACACTCTTCCCATTAATTTTTTTCATACAGG
The DNA here is from genome assembly GCF_901933205.1 of Camarhynchus parvulus. Taxonomy (NCBI): domain Eukaryota; kingdom Metazoa; phylum Chordata; class Aves; order Passeriformes; family Thraupidae; genus Camarhynchus; species Camarhynchus parvulus. Next base: position 29,373,277 of record NC_044571.1, on the reverse strand, counting down.
TCCATGGATAACAACAGACATGAAGAGAGATGGAAGGGAAAATATCCTTACTGGCCATGCAAATGGCAGGAAGCTAGGTAGAAAGAACCACAGCACACAGCAAGAAAGGCTGAGAATTCAAAACCACCTTGACAGATTTGCAAAATGGTCTGGAAAAGAAAACAGGGAGGGAGTATGAAATTCATGAAGGACAAGTGCAAGGCACTACTTAAAAGATAAATGTTCAATAAATATGGGATAGAGTGTAGCTGATGGACAGAATTTTTTCTTAGAAACTAGTAGCTATATGGGTTATCCCTACTGCAGGCTTGATGTGCTACAAGCATCAAGTTTCTGAAGAAAAAAAATATTCTGAGGTGCAAATGCAAGAGAAAAATATACATAATATTTAAAACAAAATATTTCTTTCTGTTTATTTTATGTTGTGAAGACATTAGTAAAAGTATCTGAATATCACGCTTCAGAACTGGCATGTCTCTTTTTGACAAGAATGATCAGAAGCCTATGAAGACCTTCAAATAGAGTGGATGCATTTAGTTCATTTAAAGATAAACAGGGGAATTATGGTATGTTTTTCTGAGAAGAACAGAAAAGCCTGTTACTCATATTCCTGCTTAACCTGAAAAGAAGGTCTGGATGCAAAATCCAACAGGAAGGATTTTGCTTAGGGATCAGAATTTTTTATAGGCAAGCTGTTTTGGTTCATGGAGAGACAGTTTGGTGGATATAGAGACTCATGGAAGGACATGGTCAACAAGAAGGCTTGAACACGTTTACATAGAACAGTCTGCTCCAATGTCTTATTTCACTGCATTTGCTTCAAATGTCCACAACATGTCATTCACTTTATTCCTTTTTTTAAAAACAAGGGGGTTTCCATTCTCTTTCCCCTGATCCTGATTCTATCTTACTCTCTTGTTTTCTTCTTTGTACAGTTATTTGCCCCCACTCAAAGACATCCATTTCTCTGTCTCTTCAGTCACAGTGCATCTCTTTCCCTTCTCTCTTGGCTGATTTCTGTCTTCTCTTCCTCTAGCTTTCTCCTTCTTGTCCCATCCTGTCTTTCAAGAGGGAGGAAAAGCCTGAAGCTGGAGACTCCCACAGGCAGCTATTTCTCTACTGGGATTTTAGAGATAGAATGTAAGGGGTCAGACCTGCTGTGTTTTCCCAGTTCTTGGGTTGCAAAGTGGAAGCAGCTACAGAGCAGCAGGATCTGCTGCTAAGGGAAACTCAAAGAGGAGCTCATCAAGACCCAGCTGTTGCTGTGGACAGCCTCTTTCTGCCCTAGCATGGGGGTGATAGTTTGGATTATTACTGGAGAACCTAGATTTTGCTTATTTTCACTCCTGCTGGATTTCATCCCCTTTACTACCTCAGGGCAAAGAACTTGATTTCATCCTTCAGCCTCTCAGCTGTACTGCAAGGGAACAATATTTGACTTTTAAGGCATTTTTGGAGAAAGCCTTTTGTTTTGGAGGGGGTAGAGGGGGAATATTTTTCTTCTCTTTAGTTTATCAATTCCTTCTAGGCTTGGCTTAGTGTAAAGTGTGATTCTGCACAGCTCCTGTGATGGTCTCTTCCCCTGGGACAAAGCACAGGTCCTGCTGATTAGACTACAGGAAAGCCCTATCTTAGCATAGTTGTTTCTTCTTTTCCCGTTTCATAACTGATATTGGTTGTACAGTAGTTTATGCACAAACTCACAGATATCACAAGCATGCTCACTCTTCACACCCTGTTGGGGCAGGTCCTTGACTCCTAACAGCGTTTCCTCTGCAAGAATACGGGATTGGATATTGTAGCCCTTCCTCTGATCTCTCCACTGAGACTCTGTGATAATGCCCAGACTGCACTGCTACTCCCCTGCCCCTCCTCACAAGGGCTTTCACTTGCCAGCTGGTGCCAGGAGCTGCTTTAACTGGTCCTGAAAGATTGCTCCTCTCTGGGTATGTGTTAGCAACACGGTGCTCTTCTTACTGCAGCGTCACCTCTGCGCAGTCACTTGGAGGTTGCAAGCTGGGAAGGAAATCAAAGACCTCACACGTATGCAGACTCTTGGCCGCTCAGAGTAGGTGTGATAGGGTGGCCACTCACCAGTTAGCAAGGAGCATTCAGGGGGTAAACCTGCCCAACAACAGCAGAGGTTCTGTACGTCCCTTAGTAGCAGCTGTAGAAAATGTCATCTCCTTTGCGGGAGCTCCCCTCTCTGTGTTTGCACTGCCACATTGGTGCCAGGACCTTAGACGCAAAAACCTGCCAAAGAAACTGGCAAAACGTTTCACGCTGCTGGCCCTGTCCTCAGGCCCTGTGCTGCAGAAGTCCTGCAGGGTGGCAGGGCTAGCCCTTCAGACCTGCCAGCTGCCAGCACAGCCCGACAGGCAAATAAACAAACAGAAATCCCAAAGAAAATAACAGCAATTGAACCAGCCCACACTGATAAAAGATTCCTGGAGGGTTTTAGGAAATGTATTTGTCATTCAAAAAAAGAAAGAAAGAAACACAGACAGCAACCAAAACTAGGCATATCAGATTCACCACATCACAGCATCATCTCATTTTAAAGAGACTGTGGTTACCTTGGTTATGTAGTGGGTAGCCTTTGTGAAAACTAAATAAACAAACAACACACACACTCCACTAATGCAGGAGCTGCTCTCAGACTGCATATTGGCTCTGAGCCACATCTCCCGCAGTAAGGGGAGTGTGGAAATGCACAGCCTTGGCAGCAGCTTCCAGTGCCTCAGGCTCTCACAGTTTATTTTATTTATTTATAGGATTTTCTATGGCACTCGTCACCCTCATATCTAAGCATCTTAGAGGTATTAGTAGACTTACCCTCTCAACCCCTCTTTGAGATACAAAATTATTATCTCCATTTTACAGATACAGAACTAATAGGTCACTAACTTGCTCAGTTTCAGAAGGAGAATCTGGCAGAATTAGAGACTGGACAAGCCCCTGAGTTCCATTCCTGAACTTTAACCACAGAAATTTCCCTCCAGGGTTATTAATGAGACTGATGAAATACAGAAAGCTGAACATCATTGTGGATATGTTTGACTCCTGATTTTTTTCATTTTTCTAAAGTGTTGGGTCTAGCAACTGTTCAGTACATAGTAAAAGGTAAAATTCTATTTACATTTTTCTTCATCTCTGAGGTCTAAATAGGGGTATCAATACAGCACACCTTTTTCATTAGTGTTTATAATAAGGGCAACTGATATACTATAGACTTGCATGTAACCAAAGTCTCACACTTTTTTGGCATGACACTAATCCTAAATTAGTTGCTCTATGTTTGTTTTCATTTTTTGCTTCTGTTGGTGGTTAATTTTTATAATTTGAGGACAATCTGGTGCTTCTCTGAAGATTCTTTTTTCATTCCATTTTTTTGTCAACTCCTCCCAGTTGATAACTTCAAGAATTAAACTGCCTGTTGTGTAGCTATTCTGGTGTTCAAAGTGGCCTCTGCTATAAAGAGTTGTGCCTCTTGCTCTCCATCACTGTAAGGAAAAGCAGCAGATGCTTCTGTGTGTCAAGAAACCAGGAGGATCCCATGTCACTGCAAATGAACCATGAATTTCCAGGGTTCAAAGGACAACGAGAAAGACAGGATGAGTCATGTGACTTTTGTGTTGCACCCTGATAAATGGCAGGTCAAGGAGGGTTGTGTTTAATAGTATATTCCTCAATGAAATGTCACTTTTTCCTCAATGTGTCCTCTGTGTGAGCTAATTAAAATCATGTTTTACTGCAATGTCAGCACATGAAGTTGCTGACTTTCTTGTTGTCTTCTACATAGTACAAAATGAATGTTGTCATTTGATAAATTCAGGATCTTAAAGGTTCTGTCTGATGGGGTCTAATGTATGCTGCTCTATATATGTTTAATGCTTTCAAACTGCCTCTCTTCCTTTGTTCAAATCACAGCATTCATGACCTGTACATAATGTTCTCTCCTGCCATCCTTAAGCCTCAACCTCCTCAAAACTACAGAATTTTTAAAATATCTCAAGCAAATCTTGGCATTTCTTCATTTTCAGACTGTTTTAAATTAGTTTGGAAGCAATGTGTCCAAAAGCCACGCTCATATGAAGCCAATGAGAATTGGCTGTACAGGTGTAATTTTCTTACAGGTTACTTTTTTACTGATATCAGGGTGTGTTTGCAATGTTCATTTGGAAATAAATTCTACCATCTTGCACCACACCTATAATAAGCAGTAGTTAAAGAGTGTGGCTACAGAAAGCATGGGATTAATTTCTCTAACCAATAGCAACTGCAGGATTGGCACCAGGATTCTTCTTTGTAAACCTCTTGGAAACTGCCATTTATGGTGCATCTCATCTCAGTAACAGGAATAAATGAGAAAAACAACCTACTACTGCATTAAGTTTTTCTTTTACTATTTCTATCCTTTTATCCTGTAAAATTTCTTTAATAAAAAAATAAAGTCAGTATCTCTGCATGTTTTACAGTAAATAACAAAGAGCAAAGTTTCCAGCTTTGGCCTGATGCTATATCACTTTGCGCTGGAATCCACACAGACCTTGTAAATTAGCATGGGACTGAGTCAGTTCTTCCGTGAGTATTGTCCTCATATTAATCTGTTGATAGATGCTACAGCATGAGTGGTGGCAATTCAAGCCACTGTTCAGTCCAAAGTGTACCTTCACCCTCTTCCCCTCCCCTCATTTTCATCCAGTTTGCTGCCCTAGTGCTGAGATCCAGTGCAATGCTGACTTCTGTCTGAGACACAAAACACAGATCTCAAAAAATTCTCTCACCTCCTAAAGACCTTATCTGAAGCCCATTAAAACTGATGAGAGCCTTCCCATTGACTTCAGAAGGCCTCAGATCCAGTCCCCCAGGGAAAAGATGTTAACACTCGTGCATCCTTAAACCAGCCGGCGAACTTCTTGAAATCAATATCTCCCTATCAATATTGGTACCTAAAACCCCTAAAACATAACAAAGACACTTCTTGTGAGTCCAGCCAGATGCAGGGGAAAAAAATATAAAACATGCCCTTGGGAGAGATCATTACCTAAAATAAGCAGCTGAGTCTGAGCAGTGACCACAACAGCTACAAAACTATATCCTAACCTTTCTGTGTTTGCACTCACTCAGCTTTGCTTTACTGTACTCCAAGCTCCACACTGAATGCACTAAATGACTCACATTACACACACTGCAACAAAGGCAGTTATACCCCAATCTTCATTAAGGTCTTAATGCAGCAAGGTACTTAAGCACATGCCTAACTTTAAGTACAAGGGAAGTCTAATTAACTTCAATGGGACTGCTTGCTTGCTTTAAGCCAGGCATGTGCTTAAGTACCTTGCTGAAACTGAGACGAAGACTCCAGGTGCTACCATTTATACAAGTGTCATTAAACACAGAGTTAGAGTACTTAGATACACAAACTTCCTAACCCCTAAAACCACATCATCAAATTATAGCTCTTACTAGAAAACAGCAAAGGTGAGCATGTTGATGAAGCATCACATACATCAATATACATATATAAGCATTAAAGTGGTCGAAAATACAATATCTCATGCACGCTTTCAGCGCTCCACCTGTGGTTTGTCTGTGCATACCTGTTCTTTCAGATTTCAGGTTTCAATAGCCAGGGACCGAAGGCCTCTGAAAGGCCTGTGAAAAAGACCCTGATCTGAAAATAATACCATCTGTGACTTGGGTATAAAATAACAAAGAATTGAAACTGGAAGTGGTTAGAATCTCAGGGGCAAAACAAAAACTGTTTAGGTGCCTTAACAGTCTTTTTTGTACTTTCAAGCATTTATGTTATTTTTTAGTCAATCCCAATTTCTTGTATTTTTAGTGCCCATTTAATTGCCATCAGATAGAAGTTAAGCCACTCATTTGCTGTGTGACTGCAGGCAAGTTGCTTGACCTTCTTTTTAGTCCTCTTATCTGACTTTATAATCCAGCACAAATGGGAGCTCACTAAAATCTAGAAGCTGTGTGTGTGCTGAGCAGAATAAGTTGTCTAGGCTACTGGTTAGTTCACCAATAAGGTCAGAAAAAAATTTACTGGGAAAGGACAGCCTCTCTCAGCCCAGGCGGGTTTTAGCTCTGCCTATTCCCCATGATGTTATTTTAAGCTGTGTTTCCTCATTAGTGGTTGGACTCCATGAGTTTGAAGGTGTTTTCAAACCTAAATGCGTCTATAATTTGTTAATTCTGTAATTAAGAGTTGCAGCAGAAAGCAATGAACTGCATATTTGGAGCTGCACAAAGGTTCCTACTTACAAATCTAGGATCTCAAAAAGTTAGGTCTCCTTTCTCCATTCTCAGTGCAGCTTGCAGCTTGACTAAGGGACTGGCAGCCTTTCCCTGTGAGTATGTGGCTAAGAACCCAAAACTATGCACAGACTGTGGATTATTCTTGGATAACTCTGTTTGGTAAATACAATTGTTAAATAAAGTTTGCCTCATGCTCAGGACAATATGGAGTGACTGCCTCAGACTAACATGAAGGAGTTAACCCACAAGGAATAGAGTATCTGAAGGAGAGCAGGGAAATTCGGTCTTTAGGATGAGGGGAGAAAGATAACAGACAAAGCTAATTGGTATGACTTTCATTTTATATATGACAGTTAAATACTATGGTGATGAGCATAGAACTGTTTTTTTCTCCTTTCAATTGATTATCTGATTATTTTGCTGAGGTCAGTAGCAAGTGTCTCTGACCTCATTGTTTGCTGAAGCAACTGTATTGTCACCAGCACTGGAGTGGAACGTTGCTAACTGAATGCGTTGAGAAAAGTGCTCATAAAAATGCTGAAATTCATTCAGTCTTTGGTAACCAAGACCATTACTGTATAAAAGGAGATACTGAAAAAAGCATTACACTGGACAATTGCTTCAAATAATCATTTGTTAAACATCATTTTACCCACCTGTTATTCTACCTACTGCTCAGTGCTGAGCTGTTGGATGCTCTAAAAATCATCAAACACTTGAAATTAAGATTTATTTGAGGAAAAATGACATGGAAAGCATTTCTAGAGGGTTTTTCACAGTGAAGAAAGCTGTGTTTAGAGAGTTACGCAATTTCTCAAACAGTATTTGAGTATTCTTTGAAAACTGTTAAAAAGGAAGAGGAGAAAAACCTGCTGCCTTAGTTCTTTTCAAACAAAAAAGTGCTTTGCTTGATTTTATAAGCAACATGCTGTTCTGTTGTCAGCCTTTCTGCATCTGTTATATCATGGGTCTTGACAACATCATAGGCCAATGTCCCTTGTGATTGAAGTAAAGTATTAAATTTTAGTATCCAGAACAAGGTGATATTTCAAAGGCCAGACTGTTATTGAGCTTGCAGGTGATAAGTCTCAAATTCTGAAATTCTGCATTTTATAGAGAAGCACAACTGCTGACTTCAAAAATAAGTTTATAAGAAATTGCCAAGCACAAATGAATAAAGTTCCCTGTGCTCTGGACCTGATTAGAGCCAGAGGGTTCCAGGGCAGAGTGCAAATTACTTTTCTTGGGCTTCTCTGTGGCTTCTTCACTTTACAGAATAAGAAACACCTGCTGGTAGTAGTGTTACAGAAGATTACACTAAAATCGGGCCTCAGCCTTACTTGAGAGTGACAGAAGAAAATTCTTGTAACTGAAATCTATTTTACACAAGTAATAAAGCTGCAGCAGCACCGTTGAAATAATTGTATAATGCCATTGTAACACAGGGTAGAGAAATAATATGGGATATTCCACCTGGAGTCCATCTCTGGGGCACCCAGAGATGCAGGTGCTAGAGTGAGACCAAAGGAGGGCCACTAAGATGACCAGAGGGCTGGAGAACCTCTCTTATTCAGCCTGGAAAAGAGCAGACTCCGGGGAGAGCTTACAGCACATTCCAGTATCCAAAGGGGACTAGAAGAGACATGGGGAGGTGCTTTTTGAAGGTCACGTAGTGATCGGACAAAAAGTAATATCTGTAAACTGAAAGAGAGCAGGTTTAGGTAAAAGGAAGAAATTCTTTACTGTGCAGGTGCTGAGGCACTGGCACAGGGTGCCCAGAGACACTTTGTGTCCCCCATCTGGCGGTGCTCAAGGTCAGGTTGGATGGAGTTCTGAGCAAACTGGTCTAGCAGAAGGTGTCCCTGCCCATGGCAGAAGGGATGGAACTAGGCAATCTTTAAGCTTCCTTCCAACCCAAACCATTGTATGAATCTGTTGATGATTTCCTGAAGAATAGTCTGCTTGAGTAGTAGATCACATGAGTGCAAACATCTCTTGGTGTCACTAGTACAGAATTGTCCAGTTTTCAGGCTGTAAACAGTGAATGCAAACACATTAACCTTGGGGATCATCAGGTTGCAGCTGTTGATCTTTCCTGCAGGGAATCACCAGACTAGGAGGTGTCATACCCATTCTCTTGGAATGGATATAGGTTCTGTCTGAATGGTGAAGTCTACATTTTTTTCTCCAAAAGTATGGAACTGGCTAGTGCTTTCAGGAGAAATAATGTGGATTGGAAGAGGTAGATATGAAAGATAGGTCTTTGGGTAAACAGCCAACACTAAACACTGTGGTGTTTACTTCAGCTGTGAAATAAACCAAAATCCCCATTCTACAATAAGGATTTATTAAAATTAAGAGAGCACTTAAATTAAGCTTTCACACTTGGTCCCCACAAAGGGTAACAAAGCCCTTGATTGACATCAGAGTAAAATCACAGGTAAATACCATTTCCTTTCCTAAGCAACATTCCTGATATGGGGGTCATCCTGTTCTATGTCACCCACTATCAGAAGAACTGCAATTGCCTTCTCATGAACCATTTAAATAATTCCATCTTCCATCCAAAAGCTCCCACAAAAAAATCTGTTTCTATAATGATGGATGCTGTAATGCTATAAAAGACAAGAGAACATGGAAAGACAAAAACAATTTGACACTGAAAATTAAGGAGGTAAATAATTTAACAATGAATTTCTGCAGAACTGAGCTGAAGTCAGAAAAACATTTTTGTCTGCTCCTACTACAACTGATGAAACATTAACTATAATTCATATCCATTGGTGATCATATTTCATTTGATAATCCATTAGGGCCTCACATAGTCCTCTGCTTTTTCATATAAAACATAATACTTTAGGGGGAGGGAAGCTGGCAGACAGAGGCGGAAGAGGATTTGTACTCACACTGTGTGCTGGCACAATAATGTTCTTCCTGCTGAACTAATGGCTCTTCATAGGGTTTAGGTCAAAGAGTTTAATGGAGCTTAGCTCTGGATGTCTCAGTAACTTCTTAGATTCTAAAACTAAACTACTTTAGTCTTAAAATACAAATGATTATGGTCCTAATAAGAAGACACATTCCCAAGAAGACTTGAGAGTGAAATATATGACAAGAATGTTAAAACAGATGATATCTTTCTTTCAAATAATGCTGAAAAAAATGTCTGCTCCTTACCACATACAAATTCACTATTTTCTGCAGTTCTTCAAGGCAGAGGAGAAGGAGAGGATGTTTGCACTGAGAGTGCTTGCTGCATTTTGTTTAACTGCATTTTGTTTCACCTCTGAGATTTAAATACAAATATATTAAAAAAAAATACTGAGCTCTCATATCTGCATATATTTTGCTTTTTTGGTCATGTGGCAACATGTGGAGAGAATGCAAAGATCCCCTCAACACATTATATTCCAAGATGCAGTGTAAAATACCTTACTTCTATGTCAGCCACAAATGTCCCTTTGAAAAAAGAAAGAGATCTTGATTAAAGTTTTCGTTTTTTCAGACTTTCCACTGTTACGTTTCTCTACCTCTCTAAAAGTTTCTTATAACATAGAACTAACATTACAGACCATCCATTACTACTTGACCATCCAGATTTCTTTAATAACATGAATCTTCTTCTGGCTGATTTTACTGCACACTGGAGTCTCCTTATATATGTCCTACAATTGCACTTGAATCCACCAACAATTCCCTATTCAAGATATTTTGTGGTTTCCAAAAAGAAATATCCTGCAATTTATTTCAATAGAAAGATAAATTCTTTTTCATCTGAAATTAGGAAGAAACAAAGAAAATTTGTAATTCTCTTTCACAAAAATGGTTTTGGTGTTTGTTTTTTAATTTTTTTTCCTGGGTTGGCAATTTCTGTCCTGACAGATCTGTGTAGTTTCCTTGGTCAATACATAGAAAAATAGATTTGAAGAATAAGGAGAACAGCTGCCCTAACTTCAGAGAAGAAAAATAAGTTAGTAACATACATTACCTATCATAGGCTGGAAGTTTCTGTTATAGCATTTGTGCAGGGATGAAAATGCAAAAAATCTAGAAAATCTGAAAGCAAATATTTAATTCCAGAAGGTCAAGGTATCCTTACATCATGCTGCTATGGATACCTCTTGTGTCCTACACAGACTGGTAGATAAAACTGAAACAAAACAAAGTAAAACAAAGTCCAAAGCCATAAATATTGTTTCAGATGTGGGTCACAGCAGTCTAATAAGCTGTAATGTACCTGGCACACTTTGAGGTCTTTCAAAACAATAGAATCTTCAAAGAGAGAGAGAGAGGGGTTTCTTTTTACTCTAGAGGTTTTTCTCTAAAAGATTTTCCACGTTTTCTTTACGGGTATATACTCAGCTTCAGGGGTGTCTTGCACCAGCTCCCAATACACAGCCACCTGAGATCCTGCCAGCCCTTTTACTTCCCTTGAAAGCCCTTAAGCAGCATCAGAGGGACCTGGAGATTGTAACAGCCTTGTGAACTCCTGTGGGTAGAGAAAGAGCCTGATTCCCTTCTCCTTCACAGGGCTGTAAACTGGGAATGTTGTCATTCAACTGCATCTTGAATGAAACTGCCTCATCAGCCTCATAAATGCAAGGAGAGAATTGGGTACAAAAGGATAAACAGAAGGAGACAGAGGAGGGAAGAGGGGGAAGCTCATCCTTCCAGCTTCTGCCTTAACTCCTTTCTGCAGCTAGGAACAGCTGATGTAGAATCTGCATTTTCTAAAAGAGAATTATCCTCCAAATTGGATCTCAGGGTTCATTTAGTATACATAAAACTGAGAGTGAAGTTTATGCATGTAACCTTTGGAGTAAAAGAAAATCTCTCTCTCTCTCTCTCTCTTTGAAGATGCTATTGCTTTGAAAGACCTCAAAGTGTGCCAGGTACATTACAGGTATATTAGACTGCTGTGACTCACACCTAAAGCAATATTTATGGCTTTGGACTTTGTTTTACTTTGTTTTGTTTCAGTTTTATCTACCAGTCTGTGTAGGACACAAGAGGTCTCTATAGCAGCATGATGTAAGGATTCCTTGATCTTCTTGAATTAAATATTTGCTTTCAGGCTTCACTGTCAGTTGTCCATTATTGGGGGTAATCTGAATCCCAATTTTTTGTGTGATGAGAAAGCTGAGTAGTATTAGTTACAAAACATAGGTAGGTTCTATTCCTCCTCTAATATTTTGGTTGTAAGTCACCGACAATTGTTAGTGTAGCTCAATTAGTAGAGACACTTCTTTAAAAATACTTACATTTTTCATATTTTGCTTTAGTTTGGGGTCTGTGTTTGTTGGAGGTTTTTTTAATTCCTAGGGAAAAAAAACCAAACCCCAAAACATTAAAAAAGATAAAAACCTCAGCTCTACAGAATTTGTACTGAGGCATCATGATTGAGATTTCTGAAGAAATCAACATTTTGTTGTACTGGAAATTACAGTAGCTCTTGCAAACAGGTGATAAAAGTGTCTGTCTCAGTGGTTATCAGCTTGTTCACATGCATAATTACTTCTTACAATGCACTGCCCCTCTATGGCCTCACAAAAACAGTAAGGATGTTGCACTTATATTTTTTAGAAGATATTTGAAGATGGGTTTTGTGTGTGTTTGTGTGTATATGTATGTGTGCGTGTATGTGTAAATCCAGAATGCAGATGCAGCACTGAGTTTTCCTTTCCTAAAAGCTAGAAAGAAATAAAGAAGAAAATGGTGACTAATAGACAATAGGGACAAAAATAAGAAGGAGCAAGAATTACAAAGCAAAGAAAAAAATATTTAGTGATTGGATACTGGGAGAAAGTACTGAGCTGTTTATAATAATTCCAAAATACACAAGAAAAGATAAAAAAAGTCCAGGCTGCAGAAATCCATTAAAAAGTAAAAGAATAAATTTAATTTATCACATTAAACAAATGGAAAAAACCCAGTGGCAGACCTAATACAGATGTTTCGCAGTATAGTGGGAAAATGAAGACATTTTCAAGCAGCAAGGCTTGCAAGTCATCGTCTTGAAATGCTTACATCAGGTGGCACTCTCTGTTAGAAAAGTAAGCTCTGTAATGATATTGATTGCTTCCAAGGCCATATTAGAGATGAAGACAAGTCCCAGGAGAGAGGTTGTTGTCACCTTGACCTTGGGTCAGTGCTGGACCACTGACCCCTGACACCCAGGACTTCTGCACTGCATCGTGATATCTTTCATGCCTACAGACAAAGTCAGCAGGGGACATGTGTCGATGTGGCCCTTGCCAAATCAGAATTGACTGGCCTGTAGGAAGCTGGAGAGCAGCGGGAAATGTGGGTTAAAGTATGTCAATAATGTTTCACAAGAACAATTTCTCCCAAGAATTGTAGCTGTTGGAATGTTTTGACATTTATTCGGTAGAGAAATGTAGCATGTTTTGTGAAGCACTTCAAGAGAGCTGCTGCTAACTGCCGCGGTGTATTGATCTTCCTGTTAAATTGCATGGGCACACTTGGGAGATCATTGAGATTCAGGCAACAGGACAGAAAGGATCGGCTGCACCCGATGGTCACTAATGGTAATTGGTTTCGATCCTTGCACTTGAAGAAGCCGTGATTTACTTGGTTCACAGATGAATTGTAGACACTAAATATTTTGAAAAGAAAATATACTGTGATTTCTTTTTCTCATGTCATTTACAAATTATTGCCTCCACTTTGAATGTTTCATATAAAGTATAGAAATCCACATGACTCAATAGAAGAACGTGCTAAGCAAAATTTCAAGGAATTCCCTCTCACCTGTAAAGCTTGTATTGGTGCAAAGCAAATGAACTTTCTGATCCTAATATAAATGAGTTAATAAAATAATTATAAAAAAATTTAGCATGATCTTAAAGCCACCAACACTCTTAAGCCTTCCTATAATCACAATAAATCATTTTACACTATACACATTCTTCTCTCTCTCCCATTTGGTGATATATCATCACAGTCTTAACACAATGAATGTTAAAAAGAAGAGTATTGAAGGCAACTACAAAAGTAGAACAATGTAGGCAGGTATGGCTAGCAATGTAATGTTGAAGTAAAATATACTGGAATGAAGAATCTGATAATGTTAATATCACAATAAATTATTGCTACGATGCAGGAGCTGATATAAAAATTGGAGTATACTTCCAAAAATGAATATGATGATAATGCTGCCAAAATTCATGCCACACATGATTTTCAAAGCAGATTTTAAAGGGATTCTGTAGCTTTCTGCTTTATAAAAGATACTTTGCTAAGTATATGTACATAATAACATGAAAGCAAAAATATTCAGTAATGATGGCTTCTTTAATACAAAGAAATTCATATATACTAAGATTCTGGGAAGGAACCAGTTCTGTAATTCTTTTAATCGGTTTCAAGTACACGTGTCCTTTATGATACATACAACATTCCTACGGGTTTTTAAAGGACAAAAGGGTTTTCAGTTTTTGTTCTGTGTTTTTTTCCCCTTCAATGGAGAGGTCAGCAGTTTCTCCAAACAGCTGAGTTTCACGCATAAACTTGCATAAAATATCCATAAAATCTATATAGCACTTTGACAAATAGAAAATAGCACAATATAAAGTAACAACATATATTGTTTCTTTGTTAACTAAGATCAAAATTATGCTTATCTGGAGTCTTTTGGTTAAAATGACTGTAAATAGATTGCAAATTCAATTACAGCCAAATCATGCATAATAGAATTTATATTATCCAGAACTAAAATAGATAAAATATAGAAAAATGAATGTCTGGATGCTACTGAAAGTTCAGTAACAGCAATATGGCATTTTCAATTGCTGCACAAGTCTCAAATTTCTGAAATATTTACAAACCTTAGATAATGACAACCTCAGGAGAAAATCAAGAAAACAGACGGTATACAGGAGATAGCCTGAGGCAACCAGTGATGAGGTCAGATCTATACAGTATGTGTGCTTTACATGAAAAACGCTCTACTAAAGAGTCTTTGCGTACTGCGTAGAGCTTTGGGATGTAGCAGGTATTCACTAGGGGAAGGTAAGGATTATTTACTAGGATCAGTAACATGGAATTCAATATTAAAACCGACAAAGGTTATCATCTATTACACATTAAATTCACCACAGTTGTTTGACAACTCTCATAGCAACAGATTCCACCCTTAACAATTCAAAGCAATCTTTCAGATTAAAGTTCATGTGATCACTTTAAAGAAGTATTCATTGTTAATCAAGCAATATTGCTTCAGGCATCGTGTTTGTCTTTCACTTCAGGCTATTTGGTTGATTGCAGAAAATGCTGAATTTTTCTGTGTGCATGTGCAGAGCTTTGTGTCTTCTAGGTGGAAGTGACAGGTGAGGCAGAGGGGAGGGGGATATGAGAACTGATTGAATAGACTGAAAAAGCGGTAAATAAAGTCCCAGTGGCTGAGTGTTTTGGTGGGCAGGATGAGAAGTATATTCTGCCTTAATAATTGTACAATTTAATTTGGTAGGACATTAACCAGTGATGGTATTTTTAAAATATAAAATATCCATTTAAAACACCTAATTTTATATCTATATAAATGATATATACACATTCATATATGTTTCTAACATTGCCCATATTATCTTGATCATGCAGTACTTTACACATTTTCTAGTCAGAGCTGTTACTCACAGAAAGGTACTTCTCAGAGGGATTAAGAAAATTCAACCCCAACATTTAATGGCATAGAAACCCTCTTTTTCTCTCCCCATTTGGGTATGTCTTACTCTTGATTTAACTATACTCCAAAGGTTTAACAGATGCAATATCATGCAATATCCACAACAATAACATTGTAGGGAGGAAAGACTAAGGATGCTGGGACTGTTACCTGCTCAGACATCGCTGTTGAAGACCCTAGAATGTTTGTTCCAGTGACCTAACATCTGTGGCAGTGTTCAGCATCCTTAAAATATTTGTCCTTTTGAGGAAAGCGGTCATTCTGCAATGCTGCCCTAACATCTAACCAGGTGCTGGGTCCAAGCTCAGATGAGAGACTACTTGCTATCAGTTGGCAATACAAGTGCCAGAATGGATCTCCTGTTGATGTCCATGAAGAGTCCTGCTCCCAGGTCACAGCATGATCCTTAAATAGGAGTGAAAGATAAATGAGTCGTAGTGCAGGCTTGTAAACACTGGAAGTGGATATCCCATCAAGATGTCTTCAAAAAACAAGGTGGAAACCATACAGGAGTGTCTGAAGTAATTTGTATTTCTTGATTTAAGGAATTCTGCATTCAAAATCCCTCTTTAATGATAATAGTTTTTTCATTAGAAAATGCCAATTTGTTTGAAATTAAGCTGCGTTTTGGAAAAAAAAGTGGTTTGGAATAACTTTCTGATTCAAAGGCTAATCGACAAAGACTTTTTAAGTGATCAAATATCCCAATTTGACATTTTTAATAAAAATTTCCAAGTTTGGCTGCAGTTCAAAATAATCCTCCATTATGTGCTGAATAAGAATTGCTTATGAATAACTAAACCCTAAAATAATGCTTTAAAATTATATTTTACATGGAATTATACATGCTATTTTACCCAACCACATTTTTTCCTGCAGTCCATCAGTTTGCATAAGTTCCTTAATGTTGAGAGAAACCAGATATTGGAAATTTGTATTATTGGGGTAATATCTGTTCTACTCAGCTATCTGTACCATGATAGTTTCCAGTAGAAAAGATTTCATTAGGAAAGCCCTCATATTTTATATTTTGGAAGATTACTCATAAAATCAACTTATTCTGTCCTTCTCAACATTTTTAGGTAGTTTTCAGATCTGAGAAAGCATGATCTTATTTCAGAATTAAGTCCAACATCAAAAATGAACACTAAAAAAAACTTTTCAAATCTTTGCAATCTGCTTGAAGTATGCAAAACACGTATCTGTCTCATAACCTTCTAGAGTGTTTACTCCTAGTTAAAGATGTTCCTACAGTGAGAATTCTTAAAGTACAAGAAAATTAAATAATAACAATTCATTGCTAATAAAGCATGATTGTGTGCACTTGTTTTACTCTTTCTTCTTTTAGACCAGACAAAATAAACAAGGAAGCTGCTGACCTTGCCCTCCAGAAGTGTTTTCTAATTGTCAAAATCATTTTAGAAGAATTAAGGTTAATTTTTTTTTCTCTTTTAAATAAGATGGTGTTTTATTTTAATGATGCTTTGAAATTCCTTTTTAGCCAAAAAGAAATCCTGTTAACTGTGGAAGAAAATTCAAATCCTGATGATAATATCCTTGACAAGTCTGTGCTTCTCTGGAGTAAATGAGATTTTACTGTGTTTTCTTTCCTTTTCTCTTTTCATATTTCAGAAGAATGAAAAATAGTTTCTAATGAATCACTGATCCTCCTCTTTTCTTCCTTGTTATATTATTACCCTTACTAAGAAACATTCCCATAAATATATATCTTCTTTTTCATATCTTCATAAGAAACAAAAAAGCATTTTACAAAGACTTCTATGGTCATCTTTTCAGTCTGAATTACTGCCTCTTTTCACAATATGCAGATTAACTTATGACATTTGGATTTTATTCTTTAAGCTCCTTTAAAGTGCACATATTTATTTCATACATGTGTATGTGCTCTAGCACAAACTATATCTAAAATAAATAAACACACATCAGTAAAGCTAAAAGTAGAAAAATGCTTTATATCAAAGAGCTCAGCATGGAGTGCCAACAGTGCAGTAAATATTACAGAAGGATAGCAACAAAGGAGAAGCTCATGGCTCTAGCTAACAAAAACATGCAGTTGTACACGTGCAAGTGTGCAAGGCAAATATCATAAATACCTTTTCGTTCTTTTGGGAAATGCTGGTCATTTAATAGCTCAACTGAGCACAACGCTCACACCCTCAGGAGCCCCAAGTGAAAGCTTGCAAATAAGTGAGCAGTATTCAGTCTGCTAGAGGAGTGAGGCTTTTCTGGTCAATGTTTTTTGGATTTAGCTGAAGAAAATGTTGCCAGTCAAGTAATGAGATGTATCTGTAATTAGAGATCTCAGAATCACAAACTGAGGCTGTTTAAAGCTTGGAGGAACAAAAATAAAGACAGAGCAGGTAACTCTATGTGCAAGGAATTTCTGCATTTGTAATTTTTTTAATTTGAAGAGAGTGCAGAGGAAGTCTCAGTAAGAGTTTATTAGAAAAATCACCCCTACAGGTTGTGTCTAAATGGATAATTTGTCTATAATACTAGAGAAGGGAAGGAGTCATGAAACAAATAAGGGTAAGAAGGATCTTTTAATACTTCCAACCTACTGCAAGCACCGGGAGTATTCGCTATGGATAAGATACTGTACTTTTACAAGCAATGATGAAGGATAGGTTCTCTAGTGACCATTGTCAGGCTTGTGATAACATCAAAGACACCTCTCTCGTCATGCTGTCACACAGAGTTCCTAAAGATGTGCATTACAACTCCTAAGAGGAATGTGCAGAGTGTGTGAGCTCCTGCTCATTCTCTAGCAGAGAGAGATACCGTGACTACAGGATGCAGTATATTGTATCCTGTGAAAAGTCTGATACTATTTTCTCTAGGCTCCTAGGCTCAAAATCTCCACTTGAGGCAATAGACTATCCTGCATGCTCTGTATTCTTCCACTAATTACTCCCTGCAAGATCTGGACAGGTAGATTGCTCACAACCAAACATGGAATGAAAGTGTAACTTCCCAACAGAATGACTTAAAAAGATTATTCTAAATTGGCATGTTCTAAGCACTCCCTTTCAAGGGGAAAGAGATTTGCAGAGCAAAGAACAAGGGGAAACTCATACAACCTCTTTTTCCTGACTTTTTATGTGACTCCCATCTTTATTGCTGCTATGCAGAGAATTTTATGGTTTTGGTTTTTTTTTAACTGTAAGCTTCCTGCTAAAACTCAGGTATGTGAAGATGGCAAATGAGCTCTGACAGTGTTTTCAAAATTCATATATTTGATATTGTTAATGCTATTCCTAGATGCTTTCAGTACTACTGATTTCATAAGTTGTATTCTCTTTATTCATTATGGGCAATTCTTGCTTCAATTTTATCTTCTGTTGAATATTTTGTTCCTATTTTTAACAGATATTTTGGCAGATTTCTTGAAATGAATAGTAACCCTTCACGATACATTGCTACCTTTCATGAAGAATTTAGCCTAAAGTTGATGCAATTTACTTTATTAGACTCTGAAAAGGAACATTCCAACAATACTGTTTAATTAATAGTGGGGTTATGGATAAGGAATGCATACTTAGCTTCATTTTAAGGATCTTAATATTTGAAAGTCTTTAGAATAATTTTCTTGCTAGATTGTCAAAATGTGGTCTTTAATCTACGACTGTTCCCTGAAATGGTACTACTAACATGGAAAGAAAAACCCAGCTGAAAAAACATTAATATTTATGAGCAATCTATTGGGCAAACAGTACAGGAAATTGGTATCACTGAATGTATTTGTACCGTGCATGGGACCCAACCTTTCTCCACCCACAGTAAGTCACAGAACAGAAAAAAAACTTCTGAATTCAATTTTTATTGTATCTATTTACAGAATCTATATCTTGCTCAGTCTTAAGACAACATAGAAGGAAGTTCCACTAATAGAAAATTCACGTGATTTTTGGAAGCAGCAGAGTTTGTATGACTTTCTGAAGCAATACTGATTTTAGTGGAAGCAGACCCCTGCAGGAAGCGCTTGAAGATTTTGCCATCATGTTCTTGGATAGGAACGGGTATATAAATTCCCTCTGCTTGCACTAATATCTCCAAAGAAAATGTAATTCATCTATTGCTCTGACTTGTATTAACTCATGATATTGGTGGAAAGATGACAGAGTGCTAATAATATTGTATTTTTATAGATAAACACATAGAAGAAAAATGGATGATAAAAGAGAATTCAGTTCAAAGGAAAAGAGATGCTGACTTTGATGTTTCCCACAGGTGCAGATCCATTTACCACAATGGGCCTTTCTGAAGGGTTTTGTTCTTATTTAGACTTCCAACATTAGGATATTTTTTTAGTTGAAACCATTCAGATTGGCATACTGAATCTTGACATTGTTTTAATATCTATTTAGCAAGAACAGGATTCTCTGATCAATTGTTATAGCTAGTGATCCTTTTATCTATGTCTACCTGGGACAAGTTCAGCAATTTTAAGGGGTATAACTTACCCACAAATTGTTCATGCACAGATCAGAGAAGTTGAGGTTTATTTATACACATACATAAAAATAATTATCTATTAATATACACATATATGTCAGTATACATATACTTGTTCACATATCAGTGGATCAGAGCTGGGGAGCTCAGAAAATGGTAACAAAGAGGTGAGAAAGTGCACATTTAAACCTCCATCATCTCTCAGAAACATACATAACTGCATCTCTTTTATCAAAGAATCCTTAGGCCTTCGCGTGCATGTGTTACACCAAGTAAACCCCACATCTCACAGACTAGGAGATCTGTACTTTTAGGCTTTCCCTGATTGCTCACACAGTTTAAAACAGCCTCTGGGCTGCAGGTAGCCTGTCCCATTTGGGACAATAAAGATAAACCTGTAGTTTGTGAGTGTGCTGCAGGGTACATACACATGGACTCTGGAAAGATCACAGCTGTGAAGCTCCTGTCTCCAAAAGCAAATGCCTCACTAGGCAGTGTGACCTGATCCATGTTCCACCACTCATGTTCTCCATGTCCTCCACTCCTTATCTACAGGAACTCTTGCCACAAACTGCAGGAGCTTTTCAACAAGGGGGCTGGGAGCTATCTGCGCAGGAGAGGGAAGAGACAGTATTCCAGGAGGGAGGCACTAGGGTGCCTGTGCATGACAAGGAGCTGAAACATGACCCTGTGGATGAAGGAAGGACATCACAAGTTTAAAAAGAATGTTTTTCTCATGCCCTTGAGGATAATGATACAACACCTTGTGTGGTTGCAGAACTGAAGGTTTTCTCTCAGTACAGAGCACCAACTCTTCATGGACTTCCATCATTCTCTTGGGGTTGGGAAGATGTGCACTTTGCCAGGGAATTGTGCCCAATGTATAGGAAGCTGTCTGACACCTAAGCCTCTTTTTGTGGCAGAGCTCCTATTTGCACCATCAGTTGCTCAGGAATTGTGGCATAAGGACTCTTCTGGTGCAGAAAAGTTTACCTTTTTTTGATATTTACACTCATGGGTTTTAATCAAGTTGCTGAGAAATATCTTATGTACATATGCAAGAGTGAAGTGAGCACTTTCAGAATTGAACCTTTTCTCATAGTTTTTGACATTTTCACCCCATTTTTATCTTCTGTCCTGTGCAGTCACGCCTCAGTTGTGGCTCTATACAGTCCCTATTGCTGCAGAAGGGGCTTAGAGCTGTCTTAGAGTCACAGAGAACCAGTCCTCTGTGTTCTGCTTGGTTAACTGGTGAGGGAAGTTCTCCCACCTAAAGGTTTCTGAACATTTCTGCTCTTCCTTATACCCCTCCAGCCTCACAAGTGTCAGCAATCACAGCATGCTTATCCACAGCTTGCAAATCTTTCACACAGATGCAGCGTGGTGGCCTTAGGGGATGTTTTTAGGGAACAAATGAAGTGCATATGTTGAAATGTGCTTGTGAAGAGTGATGCAAGGGTTTGGGGATCAGGGGTTTTGTGAGGTGATGCATGAAGTGCAGTGAAGTCATAGGCTGTTGCTCAGGTACCTACAATGCCTAATTGTTTTTATTGAAGCTTTAATGAAAACTCAAAAAATTGAATTTTGACTTTAATTTTTGAAAACAGTTTTATATTAAAAAAATAAGATCTCCTTGGAAAATTATTATTTCAACACAATAACTTTTATCTTTATCCCTTGGAGAATGAACTTTGAGTTGGTTCTGCCACCCTCTCTAAGCTTGGCTCTTTACACCTTACACGGCTGTAAGATAGTGGTTAGTTAATATACAGTGAAATGTCAGACAATGCATGTGCATATCCCTAAGCACAGACAGAACTGTTAAAAGGGAACAAGAATAATGAACAATAAATGAAAGCCCAGAGCACTAAATTCTGCACTTTTACTTACAATAATTAATGTATTACCCCAAAGATAGATTAACTGTTCCATTAGACCCCACATATACTTGGGTGTCATTATCATCAGTGTAAAACAAAAAGGCTGGCCTGAAAGACTATTTTTTTGTTTAAACAAATGAGCAGAAAAGCATATCCATATCACAGTGTTGCACATGGAAACAAACATAAGTGTGTGTCCGTTACCTTTCTTTTTGTTTTATATATATATTCTCCATTCTTCTTTCATACACTTTTTGAAGAAGACGCTGGTTTTGCCTTTCATTCAACCCAGGTTTTAGAGGAGATTTCTGAAGTAAATGGAAATTCAGTGTATTAAAAACAAAGTCTAGTTACAGGAAAGATAAAATGTAAGTACTGCTTGCCAAAACTGTTGTGAAGAATTAGGTGTGTAAATTTATTCCCCTACTTGCATATGTATGATTTCTTAATATGGCAAAACCTAGGCATTGATACTGGAGTGTCAACCACTGTAGTAAATGGGAAAAAAAAAGAAAAAGAAAGGAGGAGAGCCCCAACAAGCCTCTAATAACTTCTCAAATACAACAATAGCCACAAGAAAAAGGAAGAAATTCCATTTCTATTTCTTTTCCCCACAGCAGAGATAGCTGGCAGTATCTCAGTCTGAGCAAAGGACTATCTTCCACTTGGACATATAATCCAGCATTCCCTGCCAAGGACAAGGTAAATATCTAGCTTTGTATTACTGATGTCACTATATCCCAATACAACTAAAATATTGTCAGTGTACTAGATATTTAATTAATATATAACCACATTTTTTTGCTACTCATGGTGCCAGTCCAAATGAAATTCACAAAATCAATGTGACTTTTGGAACAGTAAGCCTAGTAAAAGTATGGGTCAGGTTTAGCACATCTTGGAACAGGGAATATCAGAAAGCGGATAAACTACTGCATGAAGTGAATCCCATTAGTGTGGATAATGTTTGGGAAACTTTGTGGAAGCACTGAATTCAGAGCTTACTAATTTATTGAGACTTTAGGAGCCAAAGGACACAAAACTTAGATTTGTGACAGACTTGGATATGAAGAAATCC
Organism: Camarhynchus parvulus; assembly: GCF_901933205.1. Lineage (NCBI taxonomy): Eukaryota > Metazoa > Chordata > Aves > Passeriformes > Thraupidae > Camarhynchus > Camarhynchus parvulus. The sequence goes on along the minus strand of NC_044571.1, from coordinate 29,350,866 downwards.
TCCATCAGAACACAAACATGAACTGAATTATAAACACCTTTCTTACATACTTCAACTCCCTGATTTCTTTTCTCTTTTGTATTTGTAAGCCACTAAACTGTGCCCTGAACCCTCCTAACAGATTGGAGTTTGCAGACTGACACTGCTTCCCTTTCTCTCATTTCTCTGATCACAGAGACAGCCTCCCAGTGACTCCATCAGCCAGGGAATAGAGCGACTTTGGTAGCAAGCTTGGATCTGAATGCCTTTCCTTTTAACCAGCACTACACTATTCTCAAGAGAGTCCTACAGGATTGGTGGGAAGAAATGTTGCACAATGACAATTCATTAGAATGGACAATTTACTGGCATTGTTGACAAAAGCACCGGAAAATTGTAGCAAATATGATGAGTGTAGTTTTGTTCCTCAAAAGGAGAACACAAAGGACTACTCATATTTATGACTTTCTGCAATCTCAAGCGTGATAGTTCATAAAATATGAACCTCCTTAATATGAGAGATGGTGAGAAATGAGATTGATCTTTGAATTTTTGAAATTCACATAAAAAGCAATTTATACTTCCAGAACCAACATACTAAGTAGTACATCGGCAACTTGATTAATGGAAAATCCGTTATTGTAAGGTGGTCCAAGTTAGTGAATCCGTTATCAGCAGAGTCTGAATAAAAAGTGACAAGATTAGTTGACCTCGCAAGACATGGTCTGCAAATTGTAAAGAGAATGAAGTTCTTAAATATTTGTGTCATTGACTTCTGACAGTCATCTCCTTTCCTGCCACCTTTATTATAGAATCATAGTCTCATAAAACAAATATTCTATCCCACTTCCAGCAGTTATAGCCTCTTAATAAGGAATGTATACAACACTCTACAATAAAACTGCAATAGAAAATCCTGGCTCCAAAGTTTACTCAATATAATCATAACCACTTTTTGTTTATAATTTGCTGCTGTGTGTTCCTGAAATACTAGGCTTAGGGTGGTGATAGCTAGGTGAGTGCACTGTACATAGTTCAAGGCCTTAGAATACTGATGATACTGAATTACCCAGGAAGAAAATAGAAAGAGATAATAGGTTTACCACCTAATATAGCACAGGCATATTTATTACATTAATTAACTTTGCAGAGTTTAATAGAATTTTATTTCGAAAGTTACACTTTTTTTCTACTTTCAGAGCTATAACAGTGTTTATGTTTGCAGATTAGAAAACAAGAACAGTTTGTCTGGATTTGATTCAAGTCTTTATAATCCTGTTATACACATTTTTCTCCCCTGTGTTCATAAAAAGCTGCAAGTTGATAAACATCACTTACTTGGCACAGATCAGCCATTTTCCAGGCCATATACCTGAGAAAAGTACAATCCACAAGCCAAGTGCAGCAGGTATTTTACTTCATAAAATGGAATATGTGTCTCCAACCTCCTCTAATCAAAACAGAACAACATCCCTTGCTATGTGCATTGGGTTTAATACCATATGGTAGCTGATTGGAAAACAGGTAAACTTCTGGAATTTCATCAGCGCAGCCCCTGGTCAGCTCCATGGGATAAAACAGGGGAGCTCTGCTCTGGTACTCCCAGCCCTTCATCTCCTCTGTATCCTCAAACTCTGAATGTTTGTGCTGGGAACACAGAAGGCATGTGAAGAATATCTATAAGATGTTGGTGGCTTATTTTCTTCATGAAATAAACTGCCCAGCCATGTCTTTTTTTCTTCTTTTGATGCTTGTTGACAAAAACTAATCCACAAAGCAGACAGAGGTATCTCTATTTCTGGCACTCTCAGCACAAGCATGATGAAAGGATGTTTAAGAGGCATCTGACTAAGACAGTTATTTTAAACAACAGAACTACAAGTGGACATTTCTGTGCCTGTCATGTTACCTAGGGCTTTAAACTAACTTGAAATATCAATTTCCATGTACTGAAGAGAAACTGAGAGTATACATCATGCCAGGTTTCAGAAAAATTAGGGTTTTAAAATTAAAATATGTTGCAAATATTATAAGCTCTCTTTTCACTTCTTTCACAAATTATTCATTCATACATAGAATGAATTGGATAGAAACTACTTGTGTATGATGTTCTATTGGGAATGTGTTGTTCAATAGGATTTATAAGCTGATGGCATAGTGTGTAATGTCATATTTTAGATAATGTTCTACTGGCTAAAATTTCTGATGCTGAATGCTTACATTCTTTACTGTGTCCTTCTCTGCTGTTCACTTGAAGGACTAGTCTGGCAAAGATTTACTGGATACCTAGATTCTATGTGCTCAGTAGAAGGTGCTTTTCTACCCCCTGCTCCAAGCCTCTAAACTAATTTGTGAGTATGAATCACTCCTGATTTACTGTTTCTCAGATTTCTGGACAGTGTAAAATATCAGTCTCAAAGCATCTGCATCTCTAAACTCTAAATACCAAACTTTTCTTAATTAACTTTGATTACCTCACTGCTTAAATTGATACTGAAAGAGGGAATATAAAAGCTAGGGAACTGTTCATAACATAAATCAACATACTTTCTTTACTGAACACCTTCTGTTAAAGCTTACATTCTGTACTTAGAGACTTAAGCATTTCTAGTCTTCCTTTCAGGACAAATTTCAGGCAAATAGAGTGACATTTAAACTTCTAAAATCATTAATCTACATTTTAACCAGTTGAAGTTTCACTTTTCTATTTGTCTTCTTTTTAGTTTCAGTTCTCAAGGTCATATTCATCAGTTTCCAAAGGCTTGGCTTTTTTTTTGCAGCAAGTTAGATGAAGAGCTAAATGATTATTTTGTAGTAAGAAGATGAAAGTTAGATGAACCTTGACATATCACTCAGGGTATAATTCAGCAGTGAATTCATATCATCAGGATTTATCTACTTTAGAAACTAAACAGTTAACCTAATCATCTCTTTTTATTACTAATTTAGAAAAGCTTTTTTCCCTAAGTACACTCTCACTTTTCTGAATTCACTGCATGTGACCTGCATCTTTTGTCCACTGCACTATTACCAGCAGCTAATCCCTCTTATTTATTGATAATTGGACAAAACTGAACAACATGCCAACTCCTGAAAACTGAACACCTCTAAGACCTCTATTCAGGTTTTCCCCCAAAACCACATTGGTTTCCAAGTTAACTTCCTTTGTGGAATATCAATGGGAAAAGAGTTTGCAATTCTCTCATGGGTTAGGAATTCCACTAATTCTAACCTGCACATTGCATAACTGTGTGAGATGTAGGAATACGATGTACTGGGGCTCAAAAATGAACACAGGAATGGGAAAGGAAAAACTCATTTAATGTTTTGTTAACCAGTTTGGAACTTGCCATGTTTCCTTGAAAACAAATGTTCATTGTTAGAGTCATATTGGTCAATGGGTAAGTGGTGATTAAGCAATCAGTATTTGTGAAATGTGGCTTCTTACAGTTTTAATCACATTTTTCATCATTTTTGCCTTTGTCAAACACAACCTGCATTACTAATGCTTTGTCAAACAATCGCTACCATACATTCAAGATAATGTTGAACTTCTTACAACCATGTTTCACTGGCAAAGCATGTTTCTCTACAGGTTTATGTAAGAAAATTGCTTGGTGCACAGCACATAGATACACATTGTGTAGGGAAAAAAAAAGAAGACAAAAAAACCCCCCACTTTTGAAAAAATCATATTTTCAATCCTCCTAAATAGGAACTCCCCATGGAAAATATTGCAATTTAGAGGCAGTAGCAACTGTGAGCCATGCTGAACTTCCCCCTTCAGCAAAATTTTCTTTTATGCTTTTCTTGATTTGCCCCATCTCTGTACAGCCTTTCAAATACCCAGCTACACTGATCTAAAGATGAAGCCATAAGCCTCCCCTTGCAAAAATCAGGGAAGAGAATAGAATTCCTGTGTGGCATTTGACAAGACTGTCTGTGTGTGAAGTCCCACACTGCAGTACCCAAGCAATTTGGGAGTGGGTTATCTTTGGAGCAGGAGGTACTGCATATGGGCTTATTAGTCCTGTCTGTCAGGGCTATGCTACTTTAATGTGGTTTTATGGCTCCTGCGTCACATGCTCGGATCCGCGCTATACAGACTCAGCAGCTTGCTCCGAGCGCGCCAGAGTACGTCCAACACAGCCTTTCATTGTGAAGCACAGACATATTCCAAGAGTCTCTGCTTGCCATTACTCAATTTGGGAAATGGATATGAGTAATTTTTCTGTAGTGAGGCTGGCTTTTAGCTAGGGAATTTAGGAAGAAGCATCACACAGTGATCATTCAGAGGCAGATGAAAAGAATCTTCTCCATCACCATTTTTTTCCCTCTGTCAGCTTCCCTGGCAGGAAATCATGTCTCACTTTTAACAAATAGATTTTTTTAAAGCGAAAGTGACTGTTCCCAAACAGTCTTGTATGAAGGGGCAGAAAGAAACATTATTACACATGGTGTGAAATGGAGTAATTTATGTGTTTTAATCTTGCAAATAATTTCAATCATATATTCAGAGCATATCACCATTGTCTGTCAACTTTAATTTCAGATTTTGGAAAGTATAATGGCTTTTCTTTTCATTTAGAGGGTGGATAAATGGTATTGTTAGGGTTTATTTAAGGAGAAGCTGGAGTGTCTCCATAACACAGCATGCATATGTGCAGAAGCCAAGAATGGGCCCTTGCCCTCTAGCTCTGAGAGGAGAGATGTTGCCAACAAAAATAAAAAAAAAAGCAGTAATAATATCACAGGGCTAAAGACATAAATATGATCAAATCCTTTAGTTACTGTATGTTGACAGGCTTACTGACACCAATATGGAGTTTCATTAATTTACATAGGCAGAAATAGTAATTCACATTACTCTCAATGAAGTCAATGGTAGAAGAGAAACTTTAGCTCTCACACACACGGGAGGAAAACTAAGTTCAAAACTATCCTCACAGTCAACTTAATAACTTCTTTCTTTTTTTACAGTGTGACTTTTTTTCAAATATGTTCGCAAATATGTGTTGAAATTTACAGAAAAATCAAAAGCTTAGAAGCAAAAGCTAAAAAGCTGGAGTAAGAGTATGCACGAAGTAATTATGCCATACTCCCAAGTCAAATAAAGTGCATGTTAATTATCACTAATTTAAAAATTATGACAAGAATTTTGTTCCAATCTTGGAGAACTTGGCCCTTACCCTGACATGAAATATGAGAATAAAATAAGTAGCTCTTGCAACAGGAAAAATTACACTGTAAGATATTCCTATTCATCTTCCTATTTATTTAACCTCTTGAGCTGCTATTGCATCCTGTCACTAGGAAGAAATGACAAGACAAAAGGAAGATATCATTATGTGGCTTTGGAGAATGACCTTCCCAAATTACCTCTGTACTGGTACCTAAAAGCACTGAAAAAAATCGGTTTCTGTGAAGAACCTAAGAGAAATTTTAACCATGATACATTTAAATTAATAATGAAAAAATACATGAGACATCATGGTCCTATTTGTGGCTTCATTGGTACTGTGTGTACACAGCATGGCATGGGGTTTTGTTTGAAACAGTAAAAATAAAGCATTGTTGGCACGTGCTGTATTTTTCATGGGGGAGTATTTTCTACTACAGCTAGAAGGGAATAGGTAACCCTAATCAGTGGCTGATATTCTTACATTTACAGTGTTTGCCCATGATGAGCCAGGATCTTACTTTCAAGTAAAGAAAATAGTAAGTGGTGTTAAAAATGTTTCTTGTACTATTAACCTCAGCCAGGACAGATTTGCAGGCTTAGTCACATTCAGAAAAAAAATTATGTTGTCCAATTAAAAAATAATGCTCTTTTCTGCCTTGTTTTGCTGACGAGTGCTGCTTTCAGAGCAATTCTTGTGTTATCTAGGAGATATGCAGAGCATTGTGATGTATTAACTCATAAATGAGGTATACAAAGTATCATTTACTAAAAAATAGCCACTCTCAAAGGCTGATGTATAATAAACTGATTTGGGACAATACCAATTGTCAAAATTTGAACTAAAACTTCTTAAACCCTATTTCTTAAATATAAGCTTCTAAATCCATAATTGTCCACCCAGGAGATTTTCATATGATGTAGGTTCAAAAGCCTAATTTTGGTCCCTAACATAGACAATGAGGCTTCCTATAGTCCACAGAGTAGCCTGAAAGGATGAGGTAGGAGCCTGGCAATGTCCAGTCATGGTCAGCTTTGGTTTAAAAAGAGTTTAAAATTTCAGTACAAAGAGTAAGAAGCCACCTTAACTTCACCAGTGTGAAAATCTCCCTTGCACCTAGATAAGTTCTTCAGGAGAAAATGAATATTCACAACGCTTTTACTGGAATAGAAGGGATCATTTCTAACATGGGAAAACTAAGAGAAAAAAATTAAGCACCAAAATAGTTGACCACTCCCTAAACAAAATACCTGCCTTTCCTTTTATAACAGTTGTAATTATACTAGGTTTCTTGGTGCAGTTTCTTACATCCATGAGAAGAAGCCACTGACAAGGTTTCATTTGCATTTCTTTCTTCTCTCAGCGGTAAAATTTAGGTAGTGGGGAAATACTGTGGTGCAACTGCCAAAAATGTTTTTCATCCTGACAATGGAAAGACGAAAGGTTCACTAATGACAAAATGTTTATCATCAATTCAATCAATTCCTGACAGGGAATGAAGGTGGACCGTTTGATATTTAAAGGTACTGTATGCTCAGAGGATATTGAATTATCCAAAGATCACTTCTAAGGAAAAAAAAAACCAGAAAAAAGCCCAGAAAATAACATACCATTTATGGAGACAGAAAGCTTAGTGCATGTAGGTCCTAGATCTAACTTACCCTTAACCTTGAGTGTCTCTTATTTCCTTTCTCACTAGCCATGAAGTCAAGAAAAATGAGCAAAAAATCCAAACTGGGGGCACTGTAGCTAACAGAGAAGGAAACAAAAAATCACTTTAAATTCAGAGTTTAAAGAGTTAAAGAAGTAATACTACTTAAACAGGGTTGCAGAACTCCTATTAAAAATGGCAGTACTATAAATGTTCTAGTATTGTCAGGAATGTTCTGTTGGATGACACTATACTGTGATTTGTACACACAGCGGACCAGAGCTGATGGGTGAATGAAATGATCCATAACCCTCACTGACACATTTAGAGCAGTTCAGCTGCACACAGAGAACAGTCCATCATTTGCACCCTTCTGTGAAAGCTGGCTTTACCAAGTGTTTCAATGAAATATGTGCAACTTCCCATTTAAATTAGTACCACATGAACCATGAAGAGCACCACAGGTATCTGTTGTAGTACCAGCCTAATGCAAAAGTGGCCTGTCTTGTAATGCTCTAACAGGAAAGACATACAACCATTCATCTGTAACATATTAAAACCAGAAGAAATAAATTACTCTATAGATGAAGAATTATTGCTTGTGGAGAGAATGTGCAAAGGTAGTTCTAAAAAGCAGCTTTTACTAAAAAATTATTGCAACAGCATTTGAATTCCTAATGCATATTAAACCCAGTTCGCATAATCATAAATCATCATTTTTAAATCAAGAAAATCTGCTTGAAACTTTTTAAAGGTTTATTTTACTAGTTCAGAACTATGTCAGCATTACCACTGAGGGAAGCACAGTAGGAGTGACTATAAGGGTGAAATACAAAACTTAACCATTTGCCAAGAAATAGCTTTTTGGTCCTGAGTTTTTCAAATTTAACAGAAAGAGTTGCATAAGTAACTAAAAATGTCTTGTGAACATACAGGTGACTAAAAAGAATTGAATTCCTATGGGTGACTTGCTCTCCCATGCAACAGCTTTTCTCAAATAGTCTCATGTAGTCTAGCCATCAAGGCAGAAGATTTAGAAAAAGCAATGAATTTACCCAAATGCTGCAAAGTGTTTATATTAAATTAATTTTAAGGGGAAAATTAATCTCCAAAAGCTCATTCCAAGCAATGTACCTAATGCTTGATAAATCCTGAGCTGAACACAAACTAGTTTTCAAGGTGGTGGATACTTAGTACTTTCAGAGTGGTGTGCAGGAGTTGAGGCACACATGCCTCTTGCTCTTGCATAAGGAAACAGTACCAGTGTGAATAAAGAAGCAGCTCTACATCTACCCAACAGTCTAGAGACATGCTCCTCACTGATATTTCCAAATATAAAAACAAGGACAAATGGGGTTAGTATCCTCTAGTCCAAATTTTTCAAAAGTGTGCCTTGAATATCAACTACGGGATGCAAAGTAGCCTCTGGGAAATCAGTGCTGCTCCAGCTGCATCTGGTTAGAAAAGTTCTGTCATTTCTGAAAATGAGACCTTTGTCTTCATTTCTAGCAGTGCCTAGAAAACTGGCATCAGGTCCAACCTTTCAATAAACCAGGATATTTTGCACTGGTATCTGGCCTATATACAACAGCAATGTACTTCACATTAATGAACACTTTTATATTCAAATATTCTTATTTTGACTTTTAAAACCAAATAGATACTCTGTTTTACAATGTTGATATAAATTGCAAACAGAGAAAATGCTACAGTGGGATACTCAGTCTGAAACACATTTTGCAAGGCCACCTTTGTCCTAAACTGATGGACCCATAGGCATTGCTTCTCACTTGCAATTGTCCATAATTGAAAAGCACAACTCAGTCCTTTGACTTTAGGCACAAGGTGAAGAACAACAAATGTGCATCTACCAGGGCTGCACATTGATTTAGGGAAATAAGTGATTTGGGGGGATTCAAGGAACAAGCACTCCTTGAAGAATCAAAAAACTGAAATCAGCCCTACATTACAAGTAGATTGCTTGTGCTAAATACTATTTTAAGTTCCATCCCTATTTAATGAATTTGTTTCCCCCATGAGTGTCAAGCACTACCAGTGAAACTCAGATTACAGCAGAGGTAGGATTATCTCCTGCAATTTTCCTCAAGCCCTGTTCACTGCCCTTTTCCTTATGTCTCTGTGGGCTCTCAGACACCAAAGTGAAATAAAAAGCAATATTGCAAAACTGTCACTTTTAGTCTGTGTACAGTCAATTAAATAGAATAGTATCATAAGATATTCAAACAGCACAAGTCTGGAGCTGCTGCAATTTTGTGAATGATAGCTAAATAATCTTGATGACTGAGAGTCATTTATACCACTAATCTTGCTCTAGCAGATACAAAATACAACTCCATGTGTCATGAAATCTCTATAGTATTTCTGTCTTTGCTTAACATAACAGAATTTCAAATACTAATGTATTTACAGTGGGGTTTTTTTTTTAGCCTCAACTGTAAATTGATTAGTATGTGAGCTTATATCTGTATTTGATCTAAATGGCCTAAATTATTGTGATGGTGGGTTGACCCAGGCAGCAGATAAGTTCCCACACAGTTGCTCTTTCACTTTCCCCCAGCAGTGTGGGGGTGGGACTTGAAAGGCAAAACCAAGGAAAACTTGTGGATTGAGATAAAGACAGCTTAATTAGTGAAACTAAAACACTGAAGTGATATCACCATTGTTTTATCACAACCCCCCACTCCCCCTCCAAACCCAGCACCATATAGGTTACTGTGATGAAAAAAAATCTATCCCAACCAGACTCATTACAATGATTTCTGTTACAGTCATTATTTAAGAAATGTCCCAGACAAAATTCCTTTGCACTGACTGGAAATTTTCACATCAAAATTTCAGAAGAAAACCCCTGTATTTCAGATAAAGAAATACAATGCATGTTGCTTTCTATATTTCTTTCTCTTTTTGGTTAGGACAATACTAATGAGATATATCAGTTCTATAATTCAAATTGACCATCAGTATCATAAGAAAATCAAAAAACATCTGAGTTTGGAAGGAACCTCTGGAGATCATCTGGTTCAAGATCCCTGCTCAGGCTATAACAGGTTGCTCAGGGCTCTGCTCAGTTTGGTTTAGAATATCTCCAAGGATCAAGACTGACTTTGCTGAGGCATCCATTTTGGTCTTTCATCACTCTCACAGTAAAAAAAGCTTTTCCTTATGTTCAGGTGGAATTTCCTGAATTTCAGTTTGTGCACATCATCCCTCGTCCTGTTACTGAGCACCACTGAGAAAATCCTACCTCCATTGTCTTTACTTCTCCTTCAGGTATTTCTATACATGTGTAAGATCCTTCTAAACCATCTCTTCTCCAGGCTGAACAGGTCTCAGGGAGAGAATTTCCAGTCCCTTAATTATCTTCACAGCACTTTGCTGGACAGGCTTTGGCATGTCTGTGCCTGTCTTGTACTGCAGTGCCCAGACTCTGACCCAGCAATCCAGATGTTCCTCACCAGGGCTCAGAAGAGGGAAAAGGTCTCTTCTTTCAGCCCTCAGGTGATATTTCTCCAGCCCAGGAGCCAGCTGGCCTTCTTTGCCACAAGGGCACGGTTTGCTTTTTTTTTTTTTTTTGTTTGTTTGTTTCTGCAGAGCTGCTTTCCAGACAGTGAGCCCCCAGAAAGCACTGCTGCCTGAGGTTACTCATCCCCAGAAGTGAGGCCTGTCATTTTTGCTAAACATCAGCCAGTTCCTGTCAGCCCATTTTTCCAGCCTTTTGAGGTCCTTCTGAACGGCAGCACAGCCATCTGGTATGTGAACTCCTCTCAGTTTCATATCAGCAAATTTGCTGAGGGTGCATGCTCTCTCCAAAGTACTTAGGATTGGACTGAATTGGCACCTTCCATATGGTATGGACAGTATCATCATCCTCTTTTGGGATTGGAGCAATGGTCCTTTCACCACCTGGCAGAGCTTCCCCCTGCCATTGTGCATCACCAAGGAGATGAAAAAGTCTGGATCATGAGGTAACTAAAAGGAAAAGCAAGAAAGAGACATTTCCTTCCCTTATCTTGATGGCTGCTTCCAGATTATGCAACACTAGAGTTCACTGTTTATATTTGCACGTGACGATCAGCCTCAATTGTGCTCAGTTTAGGTCAAACTCAAAACCCTGGAAAAGTCTTCCTGAAGTATTAGAACCTGAAAGAATAGTGAATTACTACATTGAATTTAAATTATTATGTTCCTTTGAAAACTAAATTAATATATTCCTTGACATCTACCTACTGTGTATTGTGGAAATAGAGTAACACAGCACTAAAACTCATAATCCACATTCAAACAAACTAAAGTGGGTTTAGGTTTTTTTTTCCTAAACTGCCTGTTGAATTCTCAATTATACATTATACAGAGGTAAAGTGGAATAATTATATATTATACAGAGGTAAAGTGGAATTATTGATACACCTTTCTAATTGTATAGAAAAATGTCTGTTTAATGTGCTATAATTTCTATCTTCTGCACACAATTTTCATTACTTTCTATGCTTTCTACATTGTTAACTATGTTTCTCCACTGTCCCATTAGCTGGGACTTGCCACAAGATGTGTGTGCCCATTTGTAGTCCAGTAAGCAAATTACAAGTCTGGTCTTGTATGCGAGTTACTCGTATCACAACCAAAAGGTGATCAAGAATTGGTTTTCATTCTTATTAACTTGCAAGCTATTTTGGACTGACAATGGCTACACTGCTGAATATTCTTTGGTTTGGAGTTATGTCCAGCTAACCATTTTTAAAAGGGGTCCTAAAAGGACTCTTATTGGAAACATTGCTAGAAGACATTACATATTTTTCACTTGGCCAGATCAGAGCACATTTTTATATCAATGAAGTCTGTTCAAAAGGCACAATGCCATAATGATAATTCACTACAAACAAAATAAACAAGATGTAAGATTGGAGATCAAATATTGGCAGCTAAGTGGCAAGTTTGCAAAGGATGAGTGAGCTTTCCCTGGGCTCTTCTATTTTTCAGTATGCCAAAACAAACAGACAGATACACATAAACTGCATGCGAGGGGTCCTTCTCTTTTTTATTTTTATTATTAAATGTTTTAAAATACATAAGAGGTTAGTAAGTCAAGCATGGTGGCTGTATGTATAAAAGTAAAATTTGAGTGGATGTGTTATTATATAATTTGCATTAAATTAGAAATAGACTGCTCATCTGTGGTTTAAGCAATAAATAATATTGACAAAACATGGAAAATCCTTAACTTTCCAGAACTTATTCAGCTTGCACTCTCATGTTGTATTCAAAAATAATTTTCCTAAATAGAATTTTTCAGTGGAATAAAATGGGCACTTGGAGTCATAATTATTATCATCTTACTACCTAAAGCAAATCCATGAATGCCTTTCTGAAAATGTCTGCTTTCCTACACTGACTATAAAGTGAGACAAAGATGGACCTCTAGACTTCATATCTACACTGAAAACATTGAACTTTGAGCAAAAATATCACAGCTATGGTAATTTGCTTGGGAAGGATGTAAACAACAGAAATCTAGGAGGACATGAAAACAGATGAAAAGCAAAGAAAATCAGTGTTTAGGTTTATGGTAAATTAATGTGAGGGAAAATAGAATTAAAAGACTATATGGCAGGGGTGGGAAAGGTTATGAGAAAAAAATCAGAAGAAAAAAGAAACAAAGAGCACAGGTAAGATTCAGTTTGCCTGTGTCTATTCATAGTCTTCATTATGTGCCTTAGGAATCTTAAGCACCCACTGTAGTCAGTGGAGAGCTGTTCAATACAGCCAGCAGGATGTAAAGAGCTTTTATGTCCTCATACTAGATATCTGATTTTGTTCAGTTGAACTGCTTTATGACTCCAATGTTTAAGTCCAAAAGTAACCAATCTCAGTCATCTAAATGTGAATGGTATTGAGATACTCTTGTAAATCCTTTCTGGCATAGAATCATAGATTTTTTTTTAAGGTTGGAAAAGATCATTGAGTCCAGAACTGCAAAGCTCACCACTAAATTATGTCCCCAAGAGCCACATCCACCTGTGTTTCAAATACATTGAGGGATGGTGATTCGACCACTTCACTAGGGAGCCAGTTCCAGTGCTTGATAATTCTTTCTTTCCTAAATTCCTCCTAATGTCCCACCTGAAGCTCCCCTGGCACAAACTGAGGCTGTGTCCTCTCATCCTGTCACTGGTTTCTTGGGACAAGAGGGTGACCCCCACCTGGCTACAGCTTTCTTTTGGGCAATTCTAGAGAGCAGGACAGCCCTCCCTGAGCCTCCTTTCCTCCAGGCCGAACAACCCAGCTCCCTCAGCTGCTCCTCATAACACTTGTGCTCCAGACCCTTCACCAGCTCTGTTGCCCTCCTCTGGACATGCTTCAGAGAGTTTTTCATGTAGTGAGGGCCTAGAACTGAGCACCAGAAGAGGATCAGTTTTCATATCATTGTATTATATACCTAGGTCTCTAATCATACCTAACACGCAAATACTTCAGTTACCACAGGGTATTTAAATGGCTTTAGAAATATATGCATGATCAGTCAAATTGAGATACAGCTTTCCTGGGACTGAACAAGGAAACATGACTACCTGGAGATATCTGCATTTAGATATCTGCATTTAGATATCTGATTCTGGAACTAAATCCCTTTTCTCAAGTCAGGGCAAGTAGATTCCATCCCATGAATTGAGAAGGTTAAGGAGTTGTAAGATTGAAAAAAGTGTGTTAGAAAGTACATTGGAATTACTGAGAAACTTATATCTAAGGAGGAAACAAGCTCAGGCACTGAAGAAATGTATGATAGTAAAAGATGTGACCAGACACATGAAAGAATAGCAATATTTTCACACGGTAGCATGTTTAGATATAGTTGCATGTTTAGATACAAAACATATATCTATTTTTAAGATGAAGATTTTGAGTTTTATGGCATTATAAAATGACAAACTCAAACTTCTGCGGCAGAATGCATTAACTGAAGAACAGAAGATTTTGACTAATCATATGGAATGTGCTTCCAGCAATGTATCAGTATCAAGCAAAAATAGAAGCACTCTTATTTATCTTATTTTGTTCTGTTTAAATTATATTCTTCCTCAGATTCATATATTTAAGATCATTATGTTTACAACACATTACATTAAGAAGGCCATCAAGAAAGCTAGCTATTTTGGCAGATGTGATTGGCAGTCTGAAATGAGGGACTAAAAGAATCAGATTTTCTGATAAAATGATCATTGGAATGAAAGGTAAAGATATTGACAAGTGAGGCTCTTGGTATAAAGGTTAATAGCCTCCTTTGATGAATGGATCTCACTTGGCGTTATGTCTGGAAATGGGACACTGCTCCATTTAATACCCTTTGCACATCACAAATATTTTCTTTGCAATCATAACAGCTAGAAAACATTCTACTAAATAAAACAGCAATTTCTAAAAGACAGCTCTGCAAGAAGAGTAGATTGGTGACCTGTCACTGTGCTGAGGAACTGGATTGCAATTATTGTCCTTTCACACACATGCACAAAAATTTGAACTTCACATTAATTTTATTGGTAGTTTGACCAATTTTTAAAAAATTTTGTGTCTATATTTTTTAAATTCAAATCACGTATATCTAATGGTCAACAGAAGAAATTTTATGGAAATGTTGAATATTGGTAACAGCATCTAAGACATGGCACTCATTTTGTCCTTTCTATTCCTTCCCATTGCAAAGTGAATGCAATATCATTTGGAGAGCAGGGATGAAATATTAGTTCACATTACCTGAACACTAGAAGAATAATTTTAATTTTAATGTTCTGTTGTGCAGGGTGTTTTCTTTTTTTTTCCCCATGATTTAATTTTCCTCTTTACTTATATTTCTAATCTAATATTAGTATACGTATGTCTGTTTTTTATGAGGCATATTTATGTCAGGATAGTTTGACTCATATGGTAGAATAACATTATCACATGCTTAACTTTAAGTCAAGGAAAAAAGCTATTAAACACAAACATAACCATGAAATTGTCATACAAGCAAAGTAACAGGATTGCTGAGCAGCCTAACACAATAATAGTTCCAATACATCTGTGTTGTTCCATGAGTTGAGTTAACCTGTATCAGATATATTGTTGTAGAATAGAGGAAAAAGAGGAGATAAAGGAGAATGCCAAGATTTTGTGAAACACAAAAGAATTGAAGGTTGTACATACTTTAAGAATACATGTAATCAAAAAAGAATATTCTATTATATATTTGTTCAATGTCCTGTATTGTGATGTTGGCTGCTCTAAGCAGTCTTGGACATGAACTTAAGACAGTAGAGGAAGCTTTAAAATGTAATTTAGATTTCTGTAATGTCCTCATTGTGCAATTTGTTATCTAATGGCTTGTTTAAGGATTATTCATTTTCAATATATGGTTTTCAAAAAGAGTTGAACAGTACAACTGATAGGTCTAAAAAATTTGGGTTCCAGTCTGCTTTCTTAGAAAGACTGGAATGTCAGACTTTCTGTAGCAAAGTCCTATGTAATCATACTTCCTATAAGGAATTGTCATCTATACAACTATGTAACGTAACAAAATCAAACTAACACTGGAGGCAGGAGAAAGGGAGACTCCTCCTTTTCATTCCTTGCTGGAACTTGCAAAATATGTAGCAGTGTAAATATCTAGGACAATTTCAGAGACCAGTGTTTGGTCTCTTCATACAATTTGAGTGGCTGAGGGCCAGAAACATTCTTCAATATGTTGTCTGGTATGTTTAGAAAAGTGTTAATGAGGGTAGTTTCTGTAGATCACTGTAAAAGTGTTATGGCTAGAGGTAAACCTGTTCTCAGACATGAGACTGCACATGACTGCACATTTACTAGAAGTGAAACTATCTTGCTTTATGCCTTTATGAGCTTTCATTAAGAAAGAACAGATCAGCTACATCTGGGTTTAAGTTCCTTTTCTGAATGGACCTTGAATCTGAACTTTTTTATTCTGCTAACAGTGACAACTTTGTGATTTTAATTTGCCCTTCCATTTTCTTAATCTGCTGATAATAAAGACTAACTAACATGAAATAATGAATATATAAAATATTTATATAAAATTACGAGGTAATAATTTAATCCCAGGACTGTGAAATAGTCTACAGTAATAAATCTATTTCAGATTTGCTAGGATTCACAAAAGTATAAATGTATTCATTGACTGACAGAAAGATTATTATTTATTATAAAATTTTTAATGTTTTTTCTTATGCAAAACTCATGTAAATATTCATTCTTTTTCAAAATGCTAACTAAAGAAATATTACCCTGAGATTTAGAAAGTTTAATAAATATAAAACAAAACAGATCAAATCATTATATCTTCTTCAAAGCCATCTCTAATTCAATAATGAAAGTAACATTATAGCAATATTCATTAAACACTCACAGGTTATTGACCTCCATAGTTGAACAGAACAGAGGCAGTCAGCCTTAAAGGACAAATATATCTTAATTTTTGTCATGGGTGGATTAATGGCTTGCCTTTATTGATAACATTTTCTATTCAGCTGCACGGAGGACTTACAGAATGAAGCAAAACAAAAGGATTAGGAAACAAAGAAATACTGGACACACTATTTATTTAATTTTTGATTGCTCTATTATCAAGTACAAGACATTCCTTTTAATATATTTACTCAATGATATTTAAGACTCAAAGTAAAATACAGTTTAGGGATGCTGTGAAAACCAGTTACGACACGTTTCTATAAAAATGACTAAACTGGCAGAGTGAATTAAATACCAGAACACTTTGGAAGATGACACTCTAGGAAG
The DNA here is from genome assembly GCF_901933205.1 of Camarhynchus parvulus. Taxonomy (NCBI): domain Eukaryota; kingdom Metazoa; phylum Chordata; class Aves; order Passeriformes; family Thraupidae; genus Camarhynchus; species Camarhynchus parvulus. Next base: position 29,334,252 of record NC_044571.1, on the reverse strand, counting down.
ATTTTGCATTTACATGAACTGGATAGTGTCAGAAATTTGCCTGCATTTGGGGATTTTCTACTAAAGGAAATAGTAAACAAACATGTTACCATTTGGATTACATGGTGTGCCAGCATATATTCTTTGTAGTTTGAAGGAGCATCCTACAGAATCCTTACTTTTCTGAAGCAAACTTTTTAAATTTTAAGGTATACCAAGATTAATTTTTATCTATCATAATATTATTTCCTTCACTTAATTGTTAATTGTAAAAATTTTTCAGTTGCAATGAATATATTCAAAATTGTAGGCCTGTAGGTAATTTTTGAATAATGATATTGTTCATATTTTCCAAATACACAGCTTAAGAAAAGTTTTCATGTCTAATTGCATCTCATTCAGAGTGGGTTACTCCAGAACGAAGCTGATGCCTTCAGAGCCTCACCCTTTTCCTGTCACTTCTATGTGTCAGGAAGAAATTTTTTTTTAATGCTTTATACTCTTCACTGTATTACTGACTTTAGAAACCTTTATGTTTGGAATTGTGTTTCTTTTCATTTATAACCATGAGGCACAAGATAAATAGCACATATAAAGGTATGATTTTAGTACATAGATATTATGCTGGTGAATGATAGATCACATCAGTATCCAGTGTTTGCTTCACTTTACATTAGTGAATATCTCAGTGTTTACCAAGGAATTTGATGATCTGAAACCCAGAAAATCCTGTCATAAATACATTTGTTAAAGAGATGGAGGGAATTGTGTTATGGCAGCATCTTTTTGATCTGATTCTTCCTTAAAATCACAGTGAAATGTTTTGACATAATTGTTTGATGTTGAAAAGCAAGGAAGTGATGAACAACAAACTTAAACTGGAGTATCCTTGATTTGGTCTCCAAAGGCAAATTCTTTAATTTACCTGAACAAGATTTCTTAGATACTGCATGCCTATATTCTAAAATAACTTCTGAAATTTTTATAAATTATTTTGATTCTTATGTACAATATACTGAAAAGTATCTTCAATACTTAAAACACAGTGTTTGCTACCAGTGACAGATAAGGTACTGTTAAATCATTCTGAAGTTCTTAGGCTAAATCAAATCTATTTGTTCTTCACACTGAAACTTCAACAAGTAAGTTATTACTGATGTAGCACCCAATGGTTCTGGAGCTTCCACAAAAATAGTGATAGTATATTCAGTCATGTTTTCAAAATCATAAGCATTTAGATTCTCCTTTTACTCCACTCACTTCCACTTGCAATCAATAGAGCTGTTTTATTTCAGTATTACTCCACATTAAAAATTATTTTGAATTCTTCTTTTGTAAGTAGAGGACAACATGGGAGAACAGTGTCAGAATGAGCTTGCCTTTGATGGCTTCACAGCAGCAGCTCATTTGACAATTAGCCCTGCAGAGCTCAGTGAGTCAGGGGCATGTCCAGATTCAACCCAAATGGAAGATCAGAGTGTGAGCAACGCAGACACAGATTACTCATGGTCACCTGTCAATGGAATACAAAGAGCTCTACAGCTCCCATCTTTTAACTTGTTTGTTTGTTAGTTTCTTTGTTTTGAAAAATCAACTGAATTATTGTTTCCATTCTTAAAAGGCAAACTATAAATTCTTGGGATTTGCACTCGTGAAAACTTCTTCCTGACTGTTCACCAGAGCTGCGTTACCTGGTATAGTGATAATCAATAGTTCTTGAAATTAATGCTTTAAAACGTTATTGCAATGCAGTTCTGAAACAGAGGGCACTTAAGCCCATGTCATTGCCAATGAAGTAGAAAGCTGGTGCACAACAGCTTGCATAAGAAAATAAAGACCATCATTGAAAAATTTAATACTGTGAATGCAAGACTTCTCTAATGATCAGTAATCCTCTACGTAGTCTTCTACACTGAGATTTTTTTAAAAAACAATAACAGTTCTGATTTTTATAGTCATATTGAAATTAAAATCACTTATTATTTTGGGACAAGTGGATTAATAGACATGAACAAACTCATTGAATTTAATGAAAGATAGGCACTTGATTCAGAAATAATTACAAATAAAGTGTGCACAGATAAAGCAGAGTGTAGTCATTATATTTGTTTCATAAAATTCAACTAGGCTACCAAAAAGTAATAAAAGTTGCTAAACCCTGATGCAACAACTTAATAGACTCTTTTTTCTTTTCTATTTCTTGTTTGATTTTTTCTTTTTTTTTTTTTTTTGGTGAATCAATACAGGTGTGTTGATGCAATTTATTCAGATATGAGCTTGGTTTTAATGCCACGTGTGAATTTCAGACAAAGACTTCACCTTTAGGCGCCCATAAAGCATACTGCTTTTCAGTACACATCAGTCAATGCCATGTTATGATATTCATCCTCTCTTTCTCCTTAAAAATCAGTCTGTTCTTATTGATCACCAAAAGTTATTTGCTTAGAGATATTCATACTCACAACTGTAGGCTGATTAGACTAGGTCCCAAGAATTACTGCCCTCTAAGTGTAAAGCCTAAAATTATTAATTAGGATGTAGATAGTTCCATGGTAGAACAACTGTGCTTAGTCAGATGAACTTCACACTTACAGGACATTACAAAAACTGCCATTCAATGCAGAATATATTAATTTTCTCTTACATATTTATTGAAGCTACTAGAAATGAATTAGTGAAATGAGATACAGCATCTATGCTGACAAATATAGAAGATACCAGTGTTAAAGGCCTGATGACAGCAGAGGTAGTACATCAAGATAAATGATCCTTTCATCTTTTTCTGCCAATCCTTGTGTTGGTCATGGCCAAAAAATATTCAAGAGTAGGAGATGATATATTTTAGAGCAGGTAATATGGTATTATGGCTGGTAGTACAGCTATTTCTCTCTTGAAGAAATAACATGTTGAAATTACAAACATAGACACTGAAAGAGTTATATTAGTGTTGTTATTCCTTTGGGATATCATATTTAAAGGTATTTCCCAGGGGAGAAAATACTTAGAGGGAGGGATTTTGAAAAATGGAAATCAAACTAGAGTATTAACATTTTGGCATTGACTTACCCTGAATATCACCAAAGTCACTGATTTTCTCAGAAACACTTCATAAAAGTTTGACATGGAAAAGCGGAAGACACAAATACAAAGATAAAAAAGTATAAAAACTTTTTTAGCAAGACATTGTAAATTTGTACTAGCAGTGTAAGCCCACTATTTGCTTGCATAAACAAATCAAATATATTTTCAGTTACTCTGAAAATACAGAAAATTTACTACAAAGGTTATTAAAGAAAATGAAAGAAGATGAAAAAATGTGAAAGTATTCTGTTGGTTTGGAAAAGTTAATTTAGAAGGATAATATTTTTCACATAAGTCAACAAATTTTTGTGCTTCTTTTTTCTATAGATGGTAATTGCCTACCATAAATATTCTTCAATAATAAGGCAAAACTTTAATAACTTAAGACTTCAGTTATATGTCCCAGTTTGCCCAGAATATAGTAGCTTATGATCAGCTCTTGGACAGCAGTGGAGTTTCCCCTTCACCACTGTCATAGTCATTTTTAATTTTACTCCATTGCTAGTTAGGATTAGGTTTCAAAAGTACACTAATTGCTGCATACAGGACATTATGTGTACAGTATGTATTTGTGTGACCACACATGACAGTCACTACTCAGCTTGAAACCTTTCAGAGGAGAACCAAAAAAAATCTGTCAAAAGGTAAAATAAATACATAAATAAATAAATCTAATTCTAAATGCGCATTTAGCCTGCTTGAAGTGATTGACTGAACTTGAAGGTCGTTTCCTGTTTTTTAGAAATATTGATATTTTCTTATATCAGGAAACTAACTGCACTGTTATCTTTTTTCCTACACAATACTGATTTTTATAATTTTCATTTTTTAAAGCAGTAGTTTAATTGTAATAATTTGTGGCTGAGTATATAAGAAAAATATAGGAATACCTGGAGAGAAGTTTTACTTGAGAATTTCAGCACTAGAAGCACAATTTTTTATGGTTATAGCTCAGAGAAAGCTATCTGAGCTGTGCAGCTGTCTCTTGCTGTAGCTTGGATCTGGGCTGATCAACCAGATTCAAGGACAACAGCAGGTAGCACAGCAAACAGCATCCAGTGACTTAACTGCTAAATGGAAATTACCCAATTAATATTGACCAAGAGTCATTGTGATAGTTCTCTGAGAACATCAGTATTGCATGGTATGATACTCAAATATTAATATATGTTAGGAGTTTTTAGGAAAAAAAGGATTCAGAATTAAAGAGGATGCTGGGTTACACAAGCATAACTACAGTGTTCTTTACAATGCACCCCTCAGAAAAGTGATTCTGTAGAGCTGAAAATGCATCAAAGAAGTTGAACAAAGATCATTGCTTCCATCTGAAAAGATACTAAATCCATTTTTCCTTTCAATGTTTTCACTTGAGCATGGATTTAAGAGAATAAATATAATTTTTTGCTTGGAAAGGAGGCACAAGCAGAAAATTTAAAGATTTCTAGAAAGGGTCTGTCCAGATTACAAACCTTTTCAATATCTATTATTAATGATAGTATGTATATGTTATACATATCTATAATATGCAATGTGTGACAGAACAGAGAGCCAATAAAATAGATAAATTCCTCCAGTGAAAACAATGGAACAAACAAGTCACAGCAGATTCTTAAATCTGCATGGGAAATGAAGGTGAGAATGTTTGAAATAGATAGGCGTCAGACCTAGAATCTAGAATCATGGAATCACAGAGCAGTTTGTGTTGGAAGGGAGCTTAAAGACAATTTAGTTCCAGCCCACCTGCCATGGGCAGGGCCGCTTCCCCTCCATCGAGTTGTTCAAAACCCCACCCAAACCAGCCTTGCACATTTCCATGGATGCATCTTCCATAGTTGGTCTGGGAAGAATTTATTCCTAATGTCTAATCTACACTTAGCCTTTTCAGTTTAAAGCTATTCTCCTTTGTCCTGCCACCACATGCCTCTCCAAAAAGTCTCCAGCTTTGCTGTAGGACCTCTTTAGCTACTGGGAGGTGTTATATGGTCTCCCTGAAACTTTCTCTTCCCCAGGATGTACAGCCCCAGCTCCCTCAGCCTGTCTTCCTATGGGAGGTGCTCAGCCCTCTGATCACCTGCAGCCCTCCTCTGGATCTACTCCAACAGATTCACATCCTTCTTATGCTGGGAGTTCCAGAGCTGGATGCAGTACTCCAGGTGGGGTCTCACCAGAGAGGAGTAGAAGGCATGGTCATTTTAAATTAGAGAAAAGGTCTCAGAAAACTGGTCTGAATCCAACAGAGACAAGTGTGAGGTATTAAAAACAGGTAAGAATAATCAACTTTACAAACAGAGGATGGGAAACAGCTGGCTAGATAGCAGTTTTTGGAAAGAGATCCAAAGAATTAACTAGACTATAGTCTGAACACGACCAAAGATATCATGCTGTTCTGAAGATGGCAAACATCATGCTGAGATGTGTAAGTGAAATATAGCTTGCAAAAAAATGAGGAAATCTTTCAGCTTTGCACAACTTTGTCGAGCCTCAGCTGGAGGACTCTGTCCAGCTCTGGTCAACATTCTTGCTGAACCACATCAGAAAGAGAACAGGCAATAAAGAAAGAAAGATAAGAAATCTACAAAGAGGACCACTGAAAAACAAATGAAAGATTCAAGCTGTTTAAATTAAGGAAAACTGAAAGGGTGATGACTGAGGTACATAAAAAATTGCAGCAAGAGAAAAAAAAGATGGGATGAGTGGCCTCAGCAGTAAGGAATTGGTTTTCTATGATTACATGACAGTGACCATCATGAAAGTTATGAACATGTATGACCATCCACAGCAGAAAAATGGACCAAGCAGTAAATTTAACAGGAAAAGCATGTCTGATTACTGGTGGTGGAATTAAACAGGAAAAATCCTAGCCACAGCAAGCCAAAAAGTAACTTGGCACATTCATGGCAAATGAATATACAAACACTTATGCTAACAAACCTTGATGCAATCTCCCTCATGGAAGTTTGAAAATCACTGGTTTACTGAGAGTAGAATCTCAATGAGAAGTTCATGTTATTTCCCTATCCTCTAACATTCTTATGGACACCACTGATACAACACTGACCCAGATGAACCATGTGACTGACCCAGAAGGGTAACATTACTAGAAAATACCTTTCAGGAAGCATCTTTGATTTGCACAGACTCTGGTGAACATTTCCAAATAAGGAATACATTAGCAGAAGAAAAGGTCTGTTCACAAACCATTCACAAACAAACAAAAAGCAGTGTGTGGGGAGTACATCTGCTGGATAATTTATTCACAATGAATTATTCAGCCAACTCTAGCAAAGGACCTATTTTTTTTCTAGTTATATAAAGATATTTTCTTATGACAGCCATAGACACAAATGTTATATTTGACTGATGCTTTCCTTACTGTCATCTTTTCTGTTTGGCCCATAAAGTCAGTTCAGGAAGTACTTTGTCTTCTCACTGATCTTTTGATGCAGGGGTGAATGACAACTTTAACCACACAGCTAGACCAAATGCCTCAGGATGGCAAGGGTAGAAGGAAAATCGTATTTTTAAATTAGGACAAAAATTGCCCACAGCCAAGTAATAGACTATCACATAAACAGAAACTTTGTCATGTCAAATAGTAGCAGTCCAATTTCAAGACAAAAGCAAGATAAAGTTAAGGACATTTGAAAACAAAGGTTTGAGGAAAGTGACTCATGCACTGATAAACCAGATAAAAAAAGATAAAACACTGAGAAAAAAATAGAATGCATCTAATCCACACAATACCACATTTTATCAGCATTTATTTTTTCTTTTCAAAAGTAATTTTCTCTTTCTTTCCTTTGTTTCACTCTCACTTTCCCTTTTAGCTTGGAGTTCTTTGTTCTTTCCTTTTAAATGATGACTAGCACTGATTTAGTTATCTAGGTCATTCATTTACCTTGAATTGTTTGTTGTGGTATGACAAAAACATTGAAACCTAGGAACTCCTATTAACTTTGCTCATATTATTGAATTTGGTTTTATTTTGAAAATGCCTTAAATATTTTCAATTACTTAAATGTTTCAACTTTAAAATTTGAAGTAAATTTGATATGAATTTTAATAACCTGAATTGCTAAAATGCATGCAGTCTTTCTCTTCATTAGGCAGTGTGTTTTCACATTTCTCTGTTAGCACAAGAAAACTCTAAAAATTCAATTACTTTAATTAATGCAGTGCGCAACACAGCACACAGAAAAATTCCCCATCCTTGATAGCACATACCTCTTTTGCCCTATTATGTGACAGAGTCAAATTATGACACAGCTTCTCTTATGCATCCATTTTCAAATCTCTGTAAGCAGAGTGATGCTTGACAGCAGATACAAAGCAATAGATAGGTAAGTGGCTGGCATTTTTTAAACAGGATTGAAGTGCAAAGATGTTTGAAGAAATGCAGTAGACAAGCCCCTGTGTTAATATCAGCCATATCTTTGTACAATCTATATGGACAAGTCACCTCATCTTTTTGTACTAGGGATGAGGTTATTTTCTTGCTGGGCAAGAAACATTCAGTCCTCTTTCAGATGTGGATTACTACAGTATACTCTATATGAGATCACTATGATTATGATCTTTATGCTTAGGTGACCATCAAGAAAACCACCAACAGCCAGAGAACTGGTGTGACACATCTTAAAATGCTTACCTCTTTTGCCATATCTGTATCATTGCCTTGTGGTCCCCTTTTCTTTGTGGGCTTCAGCTATACTATGTTATCTTTCCCATATGACTACAGACACACATATGTATAAGTTAACTTATATCTCCATGCACACACATGTATAAAATGGAGTTGAATTGGTAGAGACCACCTGTTTTGTTTTTTGTGCAACTCCAAACACAATGTCTTCTCAGTTAAAATGGTAAATGTTTCTGTTCCTTCACTCAGAACTCACCCTGCATAGAACGTGTTATTGCAGCGACCAGTTGATGAGGAAGTTTCTGGTTCCATTTTCTGCTCCATATTTCATCGCTTCAGTCAGGCTCTTGTATATACTTAAGTTGACTTTCTGGGGAATATGAATTGCTTCAGTGTTAAAATAATATTTAATATTTCTCTTGATCTTTCAGACTATTTCATGAGCACAGGACTGCAAAAATAATTGTTCTTGACTTCAGCTTTGTGGTTAAAATCCCTGTGTGTGCCTCGTTCTTCAGTTTCAGGTAAGCACATTTATCACTGGGCTGTAGGTGAGATGCTTCTATACAAGTTGGAGACAGCTAGAAATCTCACGTGTGTGTAAATGCATCTCTTTGCAGTGCATGATGAAGTTCATCAATTTCAAATAGTGCTGAACTGCTTTTACTGTGCTACTATTGATATGCACAAGAACAATAAGACCGAACATTTGTATTTTCAACACATCAGCAGGCCACTTTTTGCTCAAATGGATATGGACTTTTTTTCTGGAACTCATGCCAGGACACACAAAACAGCTCTACAGGCTTTGTAATATGTGGTACCCTGACACTGAGTCAGTCAGTTAAATTTTTCCTGGGAAGAAAGGGTTGCTGGCTAGAGATCTCTGAGCTTTTCTTATATGTACAAAACTGCAATTTTTTTTGCCAGCCTATGCTTCTCAAGTGTCTATGACTTCTCTGGGTGTATATAGTTGCATCAAATGGAGATTAGAAGCATCTTTTACATTAGACAAACACTATTCTGTGTTCTGCAACCTCTTAATGCCATCAAATGTGTATTCATTAAAATGGTGAAAACTGGTAAATGCTGTTGTTCTCAGATATAGGGATGATGCCTCTTTCTAATGGGTTCTAGAAATCCCTAGCACACTTCTGTCATTAGAAGATAGGTTTTTCCTGTATACTCACTTCATTTTACATCAGCATATTTATTCGTTTCTAACGTCTCACCTTCTACCGAAACAGGCAGCAGTGACACAATGTTGCCTTTGTGGCTCCCTTTGCCTTTAGCGTATAGATTACAAGATGAATTCTGCTTTATTTTGTTTCCCTTAGATATGTTCCTCTCTACTGCGTTGCACTAATTCACAGGCAGCTTGAAAGCATACTGTCTTACACATGACACTCTCAACCAAATACCTGAATAAAATGTGAGTTACCAAGGAACAAAAAATGGTGAAATGACACCAGGAATGCTCAGTAAATTGTCTGTCTTTGATACCGCCTCCCATTCCACAGATGTCCTCTGCTTCCATTGCACTCTTCTCTATTGCAGCTCCTACCTATGCTCCCAGATATGTATATCCCCTATTCTTTGCCTTGCACAAACACTAGATTGAATTGCTGTCCTCCTGAGTTAAACAGAAGAACAATGCTGCTTTTCTTTGATGACGACTTGTTAGTATGGGCATGTGCTTGCCTTTCCCTTTCACCTAATCCATTAGTAACTCTTCCCAAAGATAATTTTCCCTCCAGCTGCAGCGAGGTCCTCAGGAACCAGCTTGCACTAGAAGAACCACTGTAGCAAAGCTGCAGGGGAATGAAACATAAGCACAATCAAAAATGCACACACATGCAAACAAAAGTGAAAGCCCAAAGATATCAATATAGTTGATGTCTATTTTTTCCAAGGCCTTAGACCAAGATCTGGCCAGATGGAGTTTATTTGAATGATATTTGGTCATGTTAAGTGACAATTTTGCACCAGGATGTTTTATTTAAATTAATCCAAATGTCAAAGGATAAGGTGTCTTTAGCCTGACATCAGCAACTAATAATACTGCAAGAAGTAATTGGGACATTAATAACCTAACTTCAGACTTTTTAAATTGATTGCCATACAGAAGAATCTGCTGTCTAGTAAAGTCCCAACTAAATATAGTCAGTGTACTCAAATATACTTAATAAATGCGGATACTTGGATTCCAGAAGGAATAGTGTTACTGATGTTCAGTACAAATCCCAACCCAAAAGTATAATGCTATGAAAATGGAAGGATGCAGCACTGGAACTTTAACATAACATACAGTTTTGGGGAAAAAATTAAAATTCTCTGTCTTTTGAAGAATGAAGATTTGTTTGATAGCTCAGTTGAGTAGTGGATTGCCTGTGTCAAAAGGCTGGCACAGTATGTAATAACTATTGTTGATCTGAAAAGCTTCAAAAAGTGTTTAGTGTAATGGGAACTGAAACCTGTAACTTTTTGCCTGTCAAAACAAACCTTTTTACTCCAGAAGACAAACCTTTTGATGTGATAGTTGATATTTCTATGAAATTTTGTATTCTTAAACCACTGGTCATTCTATACCGTCGTCTACTGATGGTTCTGAAGTGAAAATAGAATGAAAAACCTAAGAAAATTAGCAATCTTTTGCCATTTTGAAGAAAGAGTAAGTGATTAAGAACAGGACTTGTGAGCATGTTGCATTCAAAGTGAGAGGACCCAGAAATAAACATTGTTTGAGGCCAATTTCAAAATCAAAACATACAATACAAATGTTTCTTCAAAAGAGATCCCAAAGCCATTCAAGGGCTGAAATAAGAACATGATGCAACAGTCTGCAGGAAGCAAATGGGTTCAGGTAGAAAAATGCAGAAGGCATCTGAATGCTCGGCTTTTACTGTCCTACAAGGCAAATGATTGTTTATTTTTCAAGAAATTCAGCACATGCAGATGTCCCTTTCTCCATTTTTCTTTTTTTGGTTTTTTAAATTTAAACAACATCCACATTAGAAAGAGGATTCAAGAGAATTTCAGATTCATGAGTTTACAGAAATGCCCAAGGAGTATGCTGTAACATCTTTAAAACTGTTCAGTTGAGAAAACAATTGAGAAGTGTCATTTGCATGTTTTTACAAGTGAAAGGGATGAGCCTTAAAATGGAGACTGATTTAAAGCCTCAGAACAAATAGGAAAAATTACTTCAAAATTAAAAGTTGGAAAAATTCAGCTGTTCTAAGAAAATGTAATGTGGAGATTCTTGATAAATCCTGGATAATACTGAGGTACTGAGAGAAAAAATTACACAACCTATGCAGAAAAGTTTGCTAATTTAAAGAAATAGAACCTTACATTTCTTAACAAAGATTCACACTAATTAGAAGAGCACTAAGCCACCTAAACCCAGTCTTCTACAGTGTGAAAGGCCATCTAAGAAATAATTTCCACAGATGTTGTTCTGTTGAAAACAAAGTAATAAACACTTGCAGGACAACATAAAGCTGACTGAATACATAAATCAATTGCAAAATCAGATTAACTGTGCTGGATCAGAATCTCCATCAGTGGCAGACCAATAAAACAGCCTAGCTAACATACAGGTCAAAATATTCTACATTTTTTTAGATGAACAGCCTTTCAGGAATTTCAGAATCCTAAAATATTTTATTACTTCCATCACAATGCATGAATCTGGTGATTTTGCATGAAATTCTACCTTTGCTTTGATTAACTGACATTTACTGCATGATGAGAATGTGCAAATATAATTTTACCATGAATGAGTTTCTGCATGATGCATTTTTTTATTCAAAACAGCTCGTTCCTGCGTCAGTGACCTAACATAGGACAAAGCAAATGAGCATCAGGGACACCACAAAGCACCATGAATAAAATGCCCATCTTAAGAATGAAGATGCTGAGCTACTACTGAGCAAGAAAGACTGTCAATACATCCACAGAAGAAAATGGAGATATTGTTCCAGATACTCTTATAAAAGATGTAGGACGGTATTTGAATGGAAAATATGTATTATTTCCTGTGAATCACTGCAGCATAGTTTGGCAACACAGCTGTAATTTTTGTACACTTCATTTCAGAAGGAAAAGAGAAAGTGGTGAAAGTGAATTTGGCAATACAGCTTTAAATATTGTATAATCCTTGTAGTCAGCTATCTTTGTTGGCAGCCAAACAGAAGTGCCTAGAGTCAGAAATCTCAGCAAAGGGCATTTACAAATATTTAAAAAATGCAGTTACTCGGCATACAACTCTGCTCTTGTGCTGTCCCCACAGACTTCAGATTACAAAGGCAAGGGAAGGGAAGTGCCCTATCTCCCAGAGTGTGACCCATACCTCCTTTCTTCTTTTTAGGAATATAATTAGCTCCCTCTTCTGTAAACTTCCAGCCCAGTCTTTTGGACTGGGCAGCTTTGCCCACTGGTTTTTTTTTTTTTTTTAATTCCTCTGAAGCTTCTTGACTTCCTTCTCTCTCTACTCGATCCTCAACAGACCTAGCTACTTTGATGATATTATGGGTTGACAGCCAGAACTGAAAATAAGAACAAGGAAGCCTACTGACAAACTGGCTAGGGTTTGTTTTTTTAGCTTTTTTTTCTTAAAAAAAAAAAAAAAAAGTGTCATCAGTGGTTTTGATGCCAAAATTCTTGTGCAATGAACACAACTGGCATGAACACTTGGATGCCTCCCAAATGCAGATGGAAATGTCAAAGAAATGATGAAGGTAATATTGTCATGAACTGAATTATTCCATAACGAATATATGCCCCAGAAGAAGGGAAAAAATAGTCTCTCTTAGTTAGAAAATAAAATATGACATAGGTAGATCATGACCCTGACAAGTATTCAAAGTCAGCTCATGTAAAGAGGTTTTAAAACAACAACAACAAGAAGTCAGCAAGCAAGCTGAGAAATGATAAAAGCATCCACTAAAATGTATGGATAGAGCAGGGAAGTAACTTGAAAGCCAGGTGTCAAAAATATCAGAATACTTGTAAAGCACTGGAAAAGGAGTCAAGGATGATTGTTTTATTCTTGACTGTGGAGACTTGTGTGACTTTTGGCCCAAACAAGGCCATCTCAGCCTAGAAGAACATAATAAATGACAAGCAAACACTGAAAAAATCCTGCTTTGAAAATTAACCATTAAATGGTTTCCTGTAAGGATGAATATCGACCTGACAAATCAGTTATTTATTTGGCTTTAATGCTACCAAACATCACAAATAGATTTCTTATTGGTACTGTACCTGACAGGTGAAGATGATGGTAAACATGAAAAATAAACCTACAGACTTACTTGAATCTGGAGATCATGGTCATGGATGTATGCTGGATGTAACAGAAGATACATGGTATACAATTATGAACTTTGGCATAAGCAGCGGAAATTGCGAATAGGACAAACTTCTTTTAAAACTTTTAAAACTTCTGTCTGAACGTGAGGACAGAGCAGAAGAATAAGACTGAATGACTTTTTATTTTTTGTTTCTACAAAATAAGAAATCATTATGAAAATTTGCAGACTCTTTGATGAAAAATATGTTCTGCGCCTGATTAAGAAAATTGTAGAAGATTATAGCACGTGAATCAAAAACATACTCCTATTAATCCCATAACTCTAATGTGAAATCAGTTTTGCTGCCCCTGCAGCCAGCTAAGAGAGATGTGCCAGTGAGCACTACAGTCTCAGGCCCGACTACAATGGCTCTTAATTTCTGATTTTACTTTTTTAAGAACTTGCATGTAAATGTAAAGCCAGGGCAGGGAAAAAAATAAAGAAAAAAAGTGGTTCAAAGCAATTAGGTGCAGAGATAAATAACAGCAGCTTGTATATTTCATTAGGAGATATTGAAACAGAAAAATTAGTGAGTATTTGAATGGTCTGAATGACAAATGTATGTGGGAGAATCTGGTACCAAACAAATATGGTTTCTTTTATTTTTAGGGCATGTGTGCTATCGGGTAAAAAATAAACAGGACTAAAAATAGACTGCTGCATGTATATAGCTCCACTTAGAAGTACAGGCAATGACACACAATGCAGATAGCTGGATGGATGTAAGGTGTAAGTAAAGGTAGATGAGGTGGAACTCAGCTTCAGAAAACCTCGCTATTGCCTATAACAAAGCAGGTACTCTAGTTCATGTCACCCACAGGTAGACACCAAATTTAGGTGGTTATTCTGTGCAGAAAATTCCAGCCTTTCAGTAGACTGATGTTCTTTCACTCCAGCAGAAGTTGTCAGGAGAGTTTTGTGATAACTGTGTTACAAACATATTTCTCTGAACAGCTTATTAAGGCATGAAGAATTCGTTATGGGCAGAATTTAAACAATGATGGAATGACACAGAAAACAGTTCATAAGGACCAGCTCCTGTTTTTGACCTCCAGCAGAAGGCTTTGGAAAGAAAATGAGAGTTTTATGTTTTCTACCTTTTTTGAGAGTGAAGAGGGACCAGCCAAGATAACAACGATAGTCATTTGTATTTGTAACAGTTTTAATCAGTTACCAGTGTGCCAGTTTGGCAGTCTTTAGCCAGAACACCCTGTGCTATAACTTCAGACATTAGCCCTGGAAAAACATCCCCCGTGTTTGGCAGCACCATGGGTGTATTGGAATGCCAAAAGTCATGTGGATGAATAATGTAAGGATAGGACATGCATGAATAAATGAGTGGATAAATAAGCTGTAGCTGCGTTCTGCTCTGTAGGCCACTTTTAGCAGTAAGCAGAGCACTTCTCCTTCTTTAAGAGGTAGATCGTGTACTCCTGACAAGGTTTTATAGTTGTAGCATATTACAACTTTTGTTAGAATATAAATTAATTTTTAAGGGGCTTTTAAAAATGTTTCTCTTAAATAATTTTGCTGGTGGTGTTCATTGTTTTTTCTCTTATCATGTGTCCAAAGGTAAACAGTGTAATGTCTGCTTAAAAATAAACATTAGTAAGGACTTGCTGAAAGTGCAGACCAGGTTAGGCTGCCTCAGCTCCATGCATCCAAGTCTGTCCAGTAAAGAGGCTGAGCAGGTATTCCCAATGGGCAGCCTCACACTGTCCCCTCTCTGGCTGATCAGAGCAACAGGCTCTTAGTGGAAAGCACACACATTTATAGGGTGTAGATCACTCCAATAGTTAGTGTGAGACTCAAGCTTTATCCACAAGCTGGCCTTGGACCATTTGTTTTCCTACTTGGTGGTACTCAAGCATGTGAACCCAGAGGGACAGACCCAAGAGCACCTGCTGGAACTCAGAATTATGTGAGCACACACTCTAAGGGACCCCATGGTAGCTAGCCTGTTGATATTTTGGTCTCCTCAAATTACCTCATGAGCAGGCATGTAATACAGTGTCTCTACTACCTGGTCCAGACTGTAGTCTTACCTGTAGCCAACGCCTGATTCCAAAGTCCCTTCAGCTCTGGACCTTCTGGACCATGCAGATACTCTGATTTCCCCAGTCTCTGTCCCAGACTCATGGGCACTCCCGTACTTGGTTCCTAATCCTCTTATGCTACTCAGCATCTAAGCCAGCTTGATGTTCACTGATGATTTCTCACTGACACACCCACTCTGCTCACACACACACACACCCCCTTGTTTTCTCTGGCACACAACTCCCAGAACAGAGTCCCTTCACCCAGGAAAATAGAAGTGGAGTTTAATGAAGAAACAGGAGAAACTGTGCTGCTCAGGCACAGGGCATTACCAGACATCCTCACTGAACCAGCCCCAGTTTACAGGAGGCCAGCCTCTTTCAACCCCTTTTTACCTCAATTTTCCTACATTTCCCATTCCCTTATCCTTTCCTTTCCCTACCTTTGGTTCCTGACCTAAACTTCCCCTCCTAAGTCAGGTACAACCCCAAATGCTATCCCCTGCCATCCCACAAGGAGCCCCACTCTCAGTGACAGTCCTCCCCCAGTCCATGAGGTGCTGTGCTGTGATGCTTTTAGCTAAGGTAGAATTAATTTTCTTCACAGTGGCTGGTATGGGGCTGTGTTTGGGGTTTGGGCTGAACACAGGGCTGATAATATAGAGATGTTTTTTGTTATTGCCAAGCAATGCTTACACAAGACCATGTACTGCCATGCTGGCAAGGAAGTTGGGGGTACATGGGAATTTGGGAGGAGCCACATCCAGGACAGCTGATCCAAACTGACCAAAGGGATATTCCATATGACAGCATGCTCAGTATATAAAGTGGGGAAAGAAGGAGGAAGGGGAGGATGTTTGGAGTGATGGCATTTGCATTCCCAAGGACTCTTTACATGTGACGAGACCCTGCTCTCCTGGAGATGGCGGAACACCTGCCTGCCATGGGAAGCAGAGAATTTGTTATTTTGCTTTGCTTGTGCACAGAGCCTCTGCTTTCCTCATTAAACTGTCTTTATCTCAACCCACAAGCGTTCCAGCTTTTACCCTTCTGATTCTCTCCTCGATCCCGTTGATGGGGGAATGAGGGAACAGCTGTGTGGGCTTAACACCTGGGGAGACAGTGTCCATTTGCTCACCATGGTGGATCTCACCCTGCCTGTGTTTCTGATCACCCCGGTGATGGATCAAGGTAGGGACTTATGTTTCTTCCTTTGGCCAGGGTACTTGGGTCTCTTGGGACCCCTGAATCTCATAGGACTAGGACCCTCTGTCTTTGTTGAAATAAGCCTCTAATTACATAACCTAACACTAGTAATCTTCATCTTTTTGTTTGTCTGGTTTTGTTAAATAACTTGCAGGCTGCAGCATTCTGGCTGCTGACTGATTTGCAATTGCTGCTGCTCCTAACTCTGTAATGCAGCCTGGATTTCACTGAAATGAATAGAACTTTGGCTGCTGAATTGAGTGGAGACTCAATTATTTTGAGTAAGTGTGCACCAGTTTGCTCCCAGAGTATGCACTGGCCCACACCTCACCTGCTCTGAGAAAGCAGATACACAGAATTAAAGGAGAATATAATTCCCACAGAAAATTCCATTCCCTGCATTTTTTAAATCAGAAGGAGGAAAACCTGCCATTCCAACT
The DNA here is from genome assembly GCF_901933205.1 of Camarhynchus parvulus. Classification (NCBI taxonomy): domain Eukaryota; kingdom Metazoa; phylum Chordata; class Aves; order Passeriformes; family Thraupidae; genus Camarhynchus; species Camarhynchus parvulus. The sequence continues at coordinate 29,317,511 of NC_044571.1, read as the reverse complement.
TCACAGTTTCTCAACTAGACCCACTATTTTTTATTAGTAATCTCTACCATTCCACCCATTTTCTTAATCTTCTAGAAGCCTTACCTTTTCAATTACCTATGCATTTCAGGATAAGAAAAAATGTTATGAGCTTTTACATGCGGCTGTATATCACTTAGCATTCCAATAGCTCTTCATGCCCCTGTAGTATCCAAACAATTAGAAAAAGCTGGCATGCAAAAGTTCCAGAAAAGTTTTTAGCTGCTGAAATTAGCAAAATTACCAATTGACTTTATTATAAATAAACAGACTAGAGTCATAGTGGCAGGCAATTAATTTCTCAGTCCTTTATTGCTATTTAGACTATATCTTATATATTAGACTTCAAGCTGAAAAGATACAAGAAAGAAATCCGCAGCACATTTTATTAGTAAGTCTCTTTTACTCTCCAGGAAATGTATCAAGACACTGGGTCTACTGTATAAGCCTATCCAAATATTTTAATAGGATCCCATTCAGCATTTTCCTAAAATGAAGATGGATTTTGGCTGAGCCCAAATTAGGATCAGGAAGTTCCTCCATGAACATAAGCAAGAGTGCTGGTAGAGGCTGTGACTGACTGAGACTGGAGGTTCACAATTGTGCAGAGATTTCTGGCTCTTCTCCAGCTTCAAGGACGGAGTCTGCCAACTTGGCAGGCTGGAGAGCTCACTATGGCAATTTTTCAAATGGGAGAAATGGTCCAAGGAGGAGCTGTAATTCCATATAAACTGTCCAGAACTGATGACAGGGGCCTCTGCTTCCAACAATCTGGCCAAGAACTCAGTGAATCACTGTGTCCAACTGAAGATGGACAGTGTATTTATGGAATTCCTGTGGGCATTCATTGTGTTACTACAGCCAAATTGTTAATGTAACTGCGGCTTACAGTCAGAGAGTGTGATGTCTGGGATTTTCTGTCAGAGCCCAGAAGTTCCTTTGAATTCTTATACATGTGAGGTCATCAAACTATGTTTTCAAAAGCAGCAGTTTTGAACTGCTTCATATTGGTTCACTCTAAATGGGGATTTAATTTCCAGAAATTTTTGCTGCAATTTATAACATTATCACTTACCTTAAAATCATTAATCTGTTTTTTGAAAGCCTGGAGAACATCCTAAAATAGGACGCTTTAGTCTGTCTAAATCAGAAAAACCTCTGTTAGAGAGCCTGTCAGAGGTTTTATTCTATCTAAAGCCATATGAGGAGTAGTTGAGGTTGCCTGGTCTGTTCAGCCTGGAGAAGACCAAGGGGAGATGTCACTGCAGTCACAACTTCCTTGTGAGGGGACTGATCTCTTCTTCTGTGGTGACCAGTGACAGAACCCAAGGGAATGGCCTGAAGCCATGTCGGTGAAGGTTTATGCTGAATATCAGAAAAAGGTTCTTCACCAGAGTGTGGTCAGGCACTGGAACAGGCTTCCCAGGGAAATGGTCATGGCACCAAGCCTGACAGAGTTCAAGAAGTGAGTGAATAATGCTCCCAGACACACGATGTGACTCTTGGGGAGGTCCTATTCATGGCTAAGATTGAGACTCGATGATCTTTGTGCCTCCCTTCCAGCTCAGACTATTCTGTGATTCTGTAAATCTTTCTGAAGTTTTTCCCTGTTCTGTCTCAAGCTGAGATGGATTTGATGCATCCAGAAAATTTTTCATTCTTGAACAAGCATGATACCTTGACAAAATTTGCCCTGTTGATTTTAGTTAGAGTAACACAACTTAGTCATAAACCCTTCTCTGAACACTCTGGACAGATTCCAAATATGAGGTATAAGAATTTACTTCTGTTTCTTCTTGAAGTTTTACAAGGAGGAGGGAAAAATCTTTACAAAGAGGAGAAAAAAAATTGCACAACAGGTACCACTTAATGAAACAGAAAATAATGCAATTGATACTTCACTGGCTGTAGAGTCAGAAGGTCAAAATTCTACATTAGCTTTGTCTGGCAGTTAGACTAAATTGGTCTCACCCACACAATCAGCAAATCTTCTATAACAATGAGCATGGCATGTACTATGGAACTTGAGTTTACTCATCTAAATTTGGAAGTGTTCAAGAATACATATTCTTTTTTCTTAATACTTTCATGTGTTTCCTAGACTTGCTTGTTTCACAGGAATTTAGATCTGTTGCTTCCACCTCTGAGCTGCTAAGGGTTTGATATAGAACTTTTCTTAATAGTGTTCACAAAAGTAAGTGGGCACCTACATCATTTATATTAAAGAAGAAAATAAAATATTGCTATTATCACTTACAACACTTTCAAACAGCACCAAAGAGATTGATGCATGTGTTCATTCAAGCTCTCAAGTAGCACATCCTAATCCAGTCAAATTCCTTTATACATATTTTTCTTACTTATAGTATGCTCAGTTCCTCATAGGAACTGAGCATACTATAACTCAAGGTCACTTTTGTCACTGTTTATTTATTTCTTTCCTGAGAGCAAGAATATTCTGTAATATATTTTCTGATTATCTACAAGCTCACTGCTATAAAAAGTTGTTATATTTTTCTGTAGCCTAAAAATAGCAAGAAATGGAAAGTCCTGCTGGAATTGAGTGTCTGACATTCCAGCACCTTCAGCTGAAGAGAATTTGAGATGTAAAGGCCTTTGTTGAATGCAAAATAATAACATCCAGGGGGAGAGGGAATGAAGGAGAGCACATCCAAAGCATTTTGAAGAAGTTTAGCACACCTACCAATAGTATATACATAATTTATTTTTCTCACAGGACCATGTAGCTCAGCATGGCATAATATATAACAAAAGAAGCACAAGCCAACCAATCTTCTGCCCTGATGAAAAAAAGCCCCTAACTTTATTGGTGTTTGTGTATTTATAATACAACTATCTGCAGTTGTAAGGAGATAAAAAATGCAAGTGTTGCGTGAACACAGGATACCTTGCTACAGCTGTGGAGCTGACCTATGGCAAGGGCAAGCTAGCATGAGGTGTTTCAAGGCAAGCAGGAGGCATAGAGCAGAGTCAATATGCCCAGTTACTGCTGAATGTCGAAACCTGCAAGAAAAAGGACTGTGAGCGTGTGATGAACAAGTCAGGAGGTAGCAGCAGACAAAAAGAGCAAGGAAGAGAGAGGCTCAGCATGGTCTGGCATCAAAATGTATCATTATATCTCCAATGTATTGCATTATATATAATTATTATAAGAAAATGTTCCAGGACAGAAAAACTTAAGTTCTGATGGCTCTGTGTTCTCCATGGCTCAGCATAACTAGATTGGAAGAATTTATAGCTTTTTAAGATGGTGCTTATCTTTTTTCCTGCAGAAGCAGCATGTGATGTGTCTTTTCCTTTCTCATGTACCAGGTACTGCTTAATGCTATTCCAGCTAATTGTTTATTTTGCCCCATTAACTTAAGCTAGACCTGGGGTTGAGGCTTCTTGCACCTTATATGCAACATAAGCATGCACTTACTGTTTTCAAGTACACAAAGAAATAATCCTTTGGGAGACTGGAGCAAAGAAATTTTTGTAAGTGATCAGGTTCACAAATAGAAAGTGTGATTGCAGAGCTGTACTACCTAAGAGACTGGGTCATTCATTCCCAAAAGGAAGACTTTGCCATGACTTATCCCACCATCAAATCTTCCTTTAAACCCTGACTTAGCTGTGAGCAAAGTTGTAAAGAGCTCCTGGCTGCTTTTGAATGAAAATCTGTGATGCCCACTGTTTGGAAGCTGGCAATAATGAAAGCAATCATGCAGTTTTTCATCTGAGTGCAGGTTTCCCGGATGTTCTTTATGTTCCCTTTAAAAAGCAATCCTATAAATATGACTTCAGTGGCAGATGAATACACACAGCAGACAAATGTGTCCCCTCACTAATGGTCTGATAAATTTGACAGATTTTTTGGTGACATAATTACAACTTGGTCAGCTCCTGCTATTATGCATCACTGTTTGTGATAAACAATGCTTTACCTTGTATGTTTTAGCAAAGCCTTTGAGAAAACTGCAGGGCAGTAAATCACCTGCTTAACAAGGGCTGTAGCAAAGTTTCCCCCAGAGTTCCAAACTCCAGCAAACTAGAGTATCAAAGATCATGAGAGATTCCAGATTCTAGGTCCACTTTTCTGGGACAGATTGAGGAATAGCTGCATGCAGAACACATAAAGATGAAAAAAAAAAAGATTAATAGATAGAGATGAAAAAGTGTTGCATGTATTCACTGACTTAATTAAATGAGAGGTTATAATATTTGATAAAAGCACACTCCCATATAAAGTTCATTGTAAGGTTGGTTTTAATGAGTAAGGTCTACACAAAATAACACACTGGCTGATGTAAAAAAAGTATAAAACCGGGGTTAATTTTTCATGATAATGCCAATTTTTTTGAGATCCAGACCTATACATGAAAGAACTTTGTGAAGTGTTTGTTTATTTCTCAAAACAATCACATTTGCAATATTGTTTAAGGGGAAACATTTTAGGTTTTTTGCCTTTTTTGCAAAAGAAAAATGGCTATTTGAAGGTCAAATATTAAAGCATTTTTGAAAAGTTCAATTGGCTATTTTAAGGTCAAATATTAAAGCATTTTTGAAAAGTTCTGATCTCAATAGATTGGTGGGCTACACTAGCAGTGTGGTTGGATTTGCCCTACATGCATTACACAATTTATATGTTGGGTCAAAGTAGCTTAATATGGATGACACATGATAAGAATTTCCACCTACTTCCCACTAGTGGTTTCCCTAGCTTTCTTCTCACTAAACTAGAGCATGCCTTTCACACACAGGTCCTGAATAAGACACAGCCTGAAGCCCTTCCAAAAATAACAATGGAGAATTTTTTTACTTGAAACCTCTGCTGTTTCTTTCGAAACATTGTTTATAGTTGCATCCCATCCCTCTAGTGGCCCCTCATCAGGAATGGCATCTACTTCCCCAGCACTGGAGACTTATATAGAAGAGCTTTTGCTCTTTACACTCTTTCATAGCTAATCAACAACCACTCACTGCCTAGCTATTTGTGTTAGATGTGCTATATAACTGTGGCACAAAGCCTTTCATTTGTGTTCTTACTAATGCTATTTGTAGACAGTGGATTGAAGCTGCTGCCTCTGATCTTCCACTGTCTTTTAAAAATGAATACAAAAAAAAAAAAAAAAAAAAGAGGAGCAATTATTGGCACTGTTCAAAGAGCTTTCCCTGTTCTGCTCTCAGGAAGGCAGCCTTTGTACAGAGCCAGTGGAGTTGTGCCCATTCACAGCAGGGCTGAATTTGGCCTGAAATGTTGCCCTAGTAAACAGCACAGGCATCCTCCTATGAATCAGGATAGGTAGTGATATGGCTAGTCTCTGCAAGCCAGGCTTGCAGTGCCCATCCCTTACCTCTCATTCCTCATATAGCTATGTTTTTGAATGTGCAAATATTGCTCTTCAGGTGCACAGTCAGGCCCAGTCTTCCCATGGAGTGCAAATACTTTCTGCCAAAACAGCTGTAGACAACAGAGGCTTACATGCAGATGATTTTTATAAGCCAAATGAATTCGTTACTTTGCTGATGGCTTTCTCAGGGACACTTGTAACATCTAGAAGAGCTTGAGCATAAGTTAGAACAGGTTCTCAACAAGAAGCTGCAAATTATTCTTCCTTACAAGTAAGCAAAATGGAATGAAAGAGTGGGACGATAAGAGGGCCTGTGTATCCATGAGAGGAACAGGAAGCAAACAGTGATACTGACTAGAACTAATAAAAAAGAGGAGGAATGAGAGAATGTGTTGTGTAGAATTTGATCAATATGAAAGTGTTACTGGACCTATTTTCTTTACCCTTTGCTTTTTTAGCAATGTAGGAAATAGGTTAATGATTTTTGAGTGGAGATGGAAAAAGGTGAGAGAAGAAGGAGGTGCTTTCTGACCTCCTTGCAGGTTGGCTTTCCCAAGCTAATATGTTCATTCTAAGACTGACTCCTGGATACCTTTGCTAAAGGCTTTCTTTCTTTAATAGACTCTACCTATTAATCTCTGACTAGTTATCTCTAAGTGGTACGCCCACCCTGGTGATAGCTAGCTAGAAAATACCTAGGATTGTGAAAATACAATTAACATGTGTTAAACTGGAGTTTCATTGTGTGAAACATGCACTTTTGGGGGAACAAGGCCAGCACTTCCAGTATCATCTCTTCTGATGAGATAAGAGTTTTGTGTTAGGATGTCTATGGCTTGTCAGAAAGAGACTTTTAATATTTAATTTCAGTTGTGAGAATCCCAGGTAAACAGAAAAAGTGTTAAATGTAGTGCACCTACCTCTTTGGATTATCTCCCACCAAAACAATTTTATTAGAAGACAGCAAGGGGAACAGGCATGCTCTTGAAACCAAGCGCACTGAATAGTTTTTCTCTGACCCCAGGAACTGTAAGTGCTGTAGAAAAAGCTGAAATAGAGACAGTCATATTACATCAGGTCAAACTGCATCAGTGTGTTCTTGCTGGTGTAATTTGAACACCACTTTTTGAAAATTCAGAAGTGAGCATCCCAACCATCTATTTAGAATAGGCAGCATCTGTACCCATGACACAGATATTCACACACTCTAGATAGAAAAATGTCTTATACATAGTACTGGAACTGTACAACATCCTCATGTCTCACCTTTTCTGTATATTTACAGATCTGTCCAATCTTGAAGATACCAAGCTTATAATGATGGAAGGTTGGTTGAAAACCCCATACAATCCTGACAAAGTTGTCTCACTCCACAACCAGAGTTCATTGTGGTCTGTATCATCCTCATAATGATCCTGTTGCTTCCTCTGAATAGAAAAGAAGAAGGAATTATAATCCTTTATCAATACATCATATTCTGTTCATGGTTATGCTAGTTTGTCAATATTCAGTAAAGACCAGTCTAGCTTTAACTTGTGCCTTTCTATGACCACTTTTGAAAATGGCTGGATCCATAGCTACTTTCTGCCAACCGGTGGGAAATGTCCTGTAAGTTAAAGATAGAATGAGACATTCTTCTTATGCATTGAGAAGGTACAATGAGAGATCAGTCATGTTGTTCTAGACACAGTGTTCTCTCTCCCTTCAACATATTGTGTTATCTGGACCATTGGATTCTTTGGTTTTGGCTTTAGTATGATTCTGTGCAAACACGGACTGCCCACACTCCATAGTGCAATGAATATCTTTGCATAGCAAAGACAAATGAGAAATCTTTGTGGCACTGTTGATGAATGTCTTCTAGCATTCACTTTGTGTCTCTGTTGTCTGTCCTTGTTGCCTAATTAGCACTGCATGGAGATTCAAATAAATGATACTCTAGCTTTCATCCCTCTCTCTCAGAGGGAAAGGGCTGTGTAACATCTGTCACATCACTGTGTTAGCACCTTTCCACAAACTTCTGTGTGGTCCTTTTGAACATGGAAGACAATTTAGTGCAACATTTCTTGTGATTAGCCTGCCTAAATGTGCCTACATAGAAAAAGAATTCACTTTTCAATCTCTACCTCCAGTGCAAAGCAAAACAATGCATTGGAAGCTACAAGTAAGTTACATCATCCTATGACTTTCTCATGACAAGAACATGGATGCTGCTCTACTTGGGGAGTATTTTGTACATGAAAAAACATAAGAGACACAAGAAAATGGAAGGCTAATATGGCATTTTGGGGAAAGCTTGTGTATCTCTGGTAAATCTCTAGTTGTAGTGGCCAGTGGTGATCTAGACTCAGGGAAGTGGCTTTCCACTTTCAGTGGAGAGATGAAGATGTATTTCTAGATATATTTAAGCAGATAAATAACTCCAGATGAAGATCTTTTTGTATGGATATTTACCGGGATGCCCAAAATCTCCAGGCTAATGTGACACATGTAAGCAATTTAACAGAAGAATAAATCCTCACCTTTTGATTTTCTTCATTATCTAAGAATAAGCATTTGAGATTTATTTCTGTGTGGTTTTCTTTGGCTATAATAGATGCAAGCAGACTGAGGTTACTATTTATCATAGGATGAAATTTCACTTGTAATCACATTCTCATGATCTATTTACATCAGTGTTTTATAGACAGTTACCTGTAGTTAATTTTCCCTCTTGAATTTTCAGGATGAATTATAAGATACCTAACAAAAAGATTTCTATGACATCCCGTAACTATATGGAGAACTTTGAAGCTGGCAGTTCATATGCTTGTAATTAGAGGAATTTTGGTTTACTTGGAGGGGTGACTGAGTTTTTCAACTGACAACAAAACAGAAAATCCATAACACAGAGTATATTTTCTAAAATATGTTACTTCAAAAAGGACCTTAGGTGTTAGTCTACAATGGTGCTGTTAAGTGCCACTGTGGTCACATTTTTAACAAAAGAGCAAATTCTAAGACAAACTCCAGGATATTTGTGAATAATGAGTCATAGAGAACCCTTGGTACGCAAGCGTTTTTCTTTGTTTACCACCAAAGTAAACTCACTTCAAAAGTAGCTAATCCGGAAAGAGGACTGACTAGTGATCAGTCTGTGAGGCACTCGAGTACTCAACACTTTAGGAAGGTAAATTGGTAATACAAGGAAACCATGAGTTTTGGTTGTTTGGTTTTTTTTTTTTTTTTTTTTCCCTACTGCTTCAGGAAAATTTGTATTTTATGAAATCTCCAGAATGAGAAATTTGTAATTTCTTTAAAATGGTCATGGTTGGACAACAGGAAATCAACTAATTCCATTCTAACCTAAAATATTTTACATTTCCATTATGTTCTATTGGTTTAGTAATTTTGTTGCTTCCTTTTGTAATATAAATGCTATTTCAAATGACAGAAGGTAGATTCTTTCACAATAAGACTTCAAGTAAACTGAGATTATACATGACAAATCCAAAACCCAGCTAGTGGTTGAGGTGTAAATTGAGCCAAAAATGGCTGTACAAAAATACTCAGATAAGGAGAAATGCAATTAAAAATATACATTTGTCTTTTTAAATATGTGAATTTTTATAAATTTGGCCAAACAACTTCAAGACACCTAATTTTTTTTCCACTTCAAAGTTGATGGAGGCTAGTTTCTTCTGCTTCTGCAAAGTTTCTCTAGGTACTTGTCTTTCCAGAGCTATATTAAGCAGTCCTGACCAGTGCCTACATATATATGGCATTGTCCCATCATTTTCAAATCAAAATACTACAGTTTTTAAATAGACAGGTAGACAGAGAGGCAAAGAATTGGAGAAGAAAAATACTGTGGAGAAGGTTCTTAGTAAGAAAATTGAAACAGGAGGGAATAGCATGCAGAGAAAAATGCAAGTTCACATACCAAAGTTAGAGGATTTGGGATTAATTGAAATCCTCAAGTGGTGCATGGTAAGTGACTGCCTATTTAGAGCCAATAGATAGGTTTCCGTGAGGTTAAGGAAGCGAAAAATCCCATACGAAGCTAGTGAGATGTTAAATTCTAATTAGAAGTGTTAATTAAAAAAAAACATTTCCAATTTCATCAGTGAGAGTGCTTTTGTTGTTCTGATTCTCTTTGCTACAGTGAATCCTAAGTATCCTAACTCATTTTGTCCCAATATTATTTACCACTTCTATAGGGTATAAAAAAGTTGACTATGACTATAGAAGCAGGGATTATTACAGTGGCACCTTCTACAGTGTCTGTGATAAGAGGACTATCAGCACTTCCACTGGCTGAGACTTTTCTAGGCTTGAAAACTGAAGTCATAAAATTCACAATGGGCTGAAATTTGGGTACATACAACTTCCCAGCCAGTAAGAAAATGCCCCATAAACTTTATGCATATTAAATTGATTGAGCATTTTTTAATTAACTACAAAAAACCAGTTTGTTTCCTCCATGTTCAAATGTTGCTTTGTGCAATGCCAACTAAAAAATGCAGTTATTTAGCTTGACATTTTGCAGGTCATTAGCCCACAGCATGGAGTAAACACATGGCACACAAAAAACCAGGATGTTAAGGGCAAGTACTTCTTTACCAAAAGCTCTCAGTACTTACCCTTCCAGAAAAAGAGCTTCTGTTCCCCTGTACTGTAATAAAAACTGCTTGCTGTCCATGCAGGAGCTATGCTATGCTCCTACAGAGGGTCGGATGGTAAAAACCCAGCAAAGAGGCTGCCTACAGGTAGACAGGCAGTAAATTACAGCCCCCAGACCACTGGCCTGTGCCAGGTAACTGTCCTGGAGAGATCCTTTAAACTCTTTGGGGAATCCTCTAAGGTAGAAACAGGGTCCTTTCAGATCCACAGTAACCCTTCTATAACAGTAACACTTGGTGCTCATTAGCAAACTAAACTGCACAAGCTCCTATAAACCCCAATACATACTTGTTTTAAAACACATACTTAAAAAAAGAAAAAACTCCTGTGTGCTTCAAGTGCTTTGAAAAAGGGGAGACATTTTAAATACAGAGAACTCTGAAAACTACAAAAGTTAGGGAAGCACAAGTTTCAGTTCCTCCTGGAGTGCTGATTTTACACTCAATATGACATCAAATTTAAATATTTTGAAGTACTTTGCAAAAGAAATAAAAAGTCCAGTAGGAAAAAAAGAAAAAAACAAAAAACAAAGCTACAAACACCAAAACCCCAAAAACCACCAGCTAACCCAACAAAAATAGCAAACTAACAGCCAACCAACCTTCAGACCACTGTAGCTTTGTGTTAGTCTCCATCTATGTCTAATGGTGATGGAAAATCAGAAATGAGATAACTTGATCTATCTTAGAGTAGAAGAACATGAGATTGTTTCTTTTTTCATGGTTTAGCCAGAAGGCTCTTACAAAGGCCTGACTATGATGATTTTTTATCACTAAAAGGTATATTCTGGGCATGGAAAAAGATTTCTCAGTGGAAATTTTGACAATAAATAAATCTTCTAGAGAAAAAACTTCATCACAAGAATTCAAGAACTGAGAATGAAGTAAACCACTTTAATGAAAGGTCTCTGTCCATTTTTATCTTGTGTAGTTTTGCTTGTTTGGCTTAGGAAGGTAGCCTTGCATATTAACAAAAGACCACAGCACCAACAGAAAGATAAAGCAGCAGGTAACTGATGTGATTTTTATGATTTAACACATGTAAATGTATTTAATCTAGTGCTTTGTCATGTATAATTCAGTAAATTAAGGCTAGCTTCTGGTGGCAGATCAAAACTATGACAAATACATATACAATTCTCCTGAGAAAACAAAAGATCAAATTCTATATTTCACTTCATCTGGAAAGAAAAGATCATTAAAGAAGAACATTTCAAATGTGTAAAGAGTATTTAGAATTTTATGTTTTATATCACATAAAGGTGAGGTACTTTTCTGGCCTATGAACTACCAACTCTTGGCTAAAATATTTCTGTAAAATTGGAAATGTTTATCCCTGTACTTTTTTTAAACTCTCTGCCATTCTACATTCCCCCTCATTTCGTTACATAATTAGAAATTGTTATTCTCTGTATAGCAAGCAGATTTTTTTCCTTGGCACAATTACTGGACTGTATCTTGTAGATTTTTTTCTGAAGTACTGAAATGGAAAGATACCCCCATTAGCCCTTGCCCCCAGCTCCCTTAACTCTCCAGGCAAGTTTGATGAGTCACACTTTTTCCTTTAAAGCTTTAGGATCTTGTGCCAAATTCAAGCAGTGTTGCCAACTATGGTGATTTTATCATGAGTCTCAGGATATTTAAAACCCTAGCTCCAGTACTCATTTAGTAACATTGGATCTCTGTTTTCATTAAAATAAATAAATACATAAAATCAAAGCTTTAAGTCTTGAGAAGTGTGACAAAAGAACAAAAAAAGCCCCTTGCAACAACAAAACAAAACCCCACAGAATATATAAGGCTCAAAGAAACCCAGATGGGAAATGAAAACAGAATCCTACTTAATAGAAATATTGTGCAATGTATAAGGTCTTTTATTCAAGTTCTGAAAAAAACCAACCAAACAAAAACCCATAAAAATCAACAACAACAAAAAAAAACAACCAAAAAATCCCTACTAACAGAAAAATCTTGCAATTTGTAGTGTAATTTACAGGATGTAATGGTTCTCATGGTTCTGAAACAGCTGAGGCTGGAAATGCTGCAATCACTACTCATGGTAAGGAAGTGCCACCAGAATCATGTGAAGGGAAGAGTTTGACCTAAAAATAATTTCATAGTCCTAATCATGCTACTTACATAGTTCCTGGCTTCTGAACATAAGCACAGACAAGAGTGCAGGAGGACCTTAGAGGTCTGTAGGACTTTGCTATTCCTTGGTCACTGGGACAAGAGAAAGATCAAAGTACAGGGTGTGGCTGTGTTTGGAGTCCCAGGAAACTGTTGAGAAAATTATAAATGTCCTGACTCTATGCACTGCGAAATGTGGTTCATCTTTCAACTCATGGCCATGGAAGAGCTGGAGGAATACTCCAAATAGACACTTGAATTCACTTCTAACCTCAAGAAATTACAATTTCTTGCATTTGTGAGATCTTTAATACAATTACAGGGAATACATCCTGACAAACATACCTTAAAGGAGAACATATTTCCAAAATCTATCTACTACCGTCTGGAATATAATTTTTCCTCAGATAAAACTCTATGTTTTCAGCTTTCTTGACCATCAATATTGTTAAACTGTTTGATTGTCTATGATGCAATGCCCCAAGTTTAGTTAGAGCATTTGCAACTTTCTCCACATCAGCAATTCTTCAAATTTGCTGACACAATGTTTTACCATCTGTCAACTTTTCAAATTGCCTCTTCTTTCTTTCTAAACTGCCTATTTTTTATTTCAGAGAAAAGAAAAGAAAAAAAAAGAAAAAAAAGATAAAAAAGAGAAGAAAAAAGAATATAAAAGAGAGGAAAAGAGAGGTGAAGAAAAAGAGAAAGAAAGAAGGAAAGAGAGAAAGAAAGAAAGAAAGAGAGAAAGAGAAAGAAAGAAAGAAAGAAAGAAAGAAAGAAAGAAAGAAAGAAAGAAAGAAAGAAAGAAAGAAAGAAAAAGAAAGAAAGAAAAAGAAAGAAAGAAAGAAAGAAAGAAAGAAAGAAAGAAAGAAAGAAAGAAAGAAAGAAAGAAAGAAAGAAAGAAAGAAAGAAAGAAAGAAAGAAAGAAAGAAAGAAAGAAAGAAAGAAAGAAAGAAAGAGAAAGAAAGAAAGAGGAAGAAAGAAAGAAAATCAATAAAAATTTCAAATAACAGGCTTTAATGCTTCACAGTATTAGACTAACCTATATGTTCTGACATGTCTGTGGCGATATTTTTGCCATGATAATTTTAACTGAAGAATGTTTCCTATATAAGGCACCTGAAAAAAAAAAGCAACGCCCAGAACCATCAACCATCACACCCATCACCACCACCACCAGTACCACAGAAAATACATCCCAAAACATGGTTATGTAACTGCTCTGGGATGCAAGAAAAAAAAATTGTTGTTGTTGTTGTTATTGTTAAGATATTATTTAAACTTTCTTTCATATTTTTCTTCATGAAGCATGATTTCTAAGCATCCCTCTAGTGAGGAACACCTCAAAAGTTCAAGATAATTATCAAAATTATGGAGGTTTTATGTCAGTGGCCATTTATAATTGATAAAAACTCACAGGAATAGGGTGCAAGAACTATTTCCAGTGATTTCTACATCTGCGCAGAAATTTTTCTACAGCATATTCTGCTTCAGTATCAAAGATGTCATTAGGTAGAGTGAGGTAAAACCAGCCAGCTGACCATGTAATCAAAAGTTTAAAAAGCAGAAATGCATTTACTTGAATAGCTTATTAAGCTTTCCTTTCTCAAGAGGACCTGAACTGAATTTATTTCAGTTTCTCTTAAATATTCTGGTCAGATTATATTTAAACTCAACAGTTAAATGCAGATCAGCTGTCAGTGTTGAAGAGAGGAGCTAAACTGGCTAGATCTGCTGATTCATTTCTGGGTAGGTGATTCCTGAAGTGTACCATTCTTATAATTTTGGGTTCTTGTGGCTGTGACTTTCAAGCCATGTCCTCTTCCTTTTACAAACAGAGAAAGTAAACTTAAAGGACAATTTGTTTTGGGCTGGTGGAAGAAAAACACAGCAACAGAAAATTTGTCCTTATTAAAAAGGTTACATTTGTAACTCCACTGAACTAACACAATCACCTGTACTATTCAAAGGGATTTTTCTAAAATATGTTATTTTCTCTCATTAAGTTTTTATATTCACAGTATGACCTATGAGAAAAATACCTTCTTTTTACAAAATCTTCAAATACTCTGGAAACCCTAAGATTTAACAAGATGACAGAAAGAACACAATCATTTCTGCTTTGAGTCATACCCTATAAAATATGACAGTTCTGAAGAAAGGAAAATGTCATTCCACCTTGAATCGAATTTTGAATACAGTAGTAATGAAATTATCACTTCTCTCACACAAATACGCGAACAATGCAAGTTTCACACAGCTCCAAGTTTAATTTGCTAATGGAAAAATTGCCTACAGCTCAGAGAAGTCAGTGTGAATTCTACTGTTTTGTAATGGGGTCCGCATTATAATATTTGATTATATTATGAGGGGTTTTGTGCAGCGAAAATACCCACTGATGTAAAAATGAAAAAAGGTGAGTTGGACTATCAGGAGAACTGAATCAGGCTCTATGCTGGTATTGCCAGGGTTTATTTCTGCCTTGACAATACATAATAACCATTTCTAGCAGGTCAGGCTCCTATTAAATATCCATTGCAACTTGACTTTTGGCAAAATATGTAGTTTTACAAGGGAAACAAAAGCTAGAATTCTCTAAATGAAAGCAGAAGATACATTAGGCTTCATGTAGCTTTTCTTGCCAGAAATGGTTGGTGAAGCCCATCTATTAGATTTTATTTATATAGTAATGGTGTGGTAGCTTTCCAATTCCATGCTGACTTCCAGAAACGAAGAGTTACAATCATAATATGCTGTACAGTGTGGGGTTTTTTTTTTCTCTAAATAGCCATTCTGCATGATGGCAGGATCAGGCATTGGGCTGACCCTTGAAGATATTTCTCTGTTACTCTTCTTTTCAACAAAACATGTCATGCTCATTCACTGAAGGTTCCTCTGGAGATGATGCCAAAGAAAAGCCAAGCAGACTCTGCCAGAGTTCCATCCCATAATGTTCTTGAAATTGTCCACAAACCTTTAGCTATTACAAACTTCCTTGCTGAGTCTGAATTAAACATCAGATTTCAAACTGAGGTCTAGAGCTGAGTTATTTCAAAGTTTTATTAGGAGTTAGGAACTGAGGCCAAAATCAAAATATTTGTTGCTTTATAAAATGTAGGGAATACTACAAGAAAGAAAAAAAGGATTCTAACTTCAGAAATTGTAAGGCACAGTACTGGAGAGAAGAGGAGGGTTCTTTTCTTGCCATCAAATGCCCTTGCTCAGTCAAGAACAAAATAAATACATGCACAATTAAAATATCTTCTGATAGAATTTTATGTTGATTTGCTTTTCCATTAAAACACATTTTTGTTTATCACCTCATTTTCTATATTAGCCATGAGGAAGTTTGGTCTCATAACTTCTCATTTGGTTTCATAAACACTTTATTTAACTAAAAGCCTGTTTAATTCAGTCTTGCACCTCTCTTCAATCTCAGCATACACAAACTTCTGTTTTAATCCTTTCTTGTCTTGATATTGTTACTTCATTCCCACCAGGTGACTAGTGCCTCCAAAATTAGAAAATCCCATTTTGTTACATAGTCCTGCTGTAACAGATAAAAAGCAGTTTTTCCCTTGTTCCCCAATGATCTAGATCATCAAAGTACAATCTACTCACAAATAAAATTACTGATTTTTTTTTAGTAACATAAGGCAGACTTCAGCAAATACTGTAATTGTTGTCTGCAAAATACTGAGATACAAACATTGATCTTTCTGTAGGTTTTCTTCAAATCTTTATTTGGTTATAATTTCAGTTATTTAGCGCAAACAAAGCCATTTTGTTCCAGCTCTTATCGACATCAGTGTCTTTCTTTGTAAACTTCTTGAATCAGCATTCCTGTGTCAATGATTACAGATACTCCAGATAGAAAATGCTGCAACTGCTATTCCTCTGTGGGCACCTTAATTTTTGTGACCCTCATTCTGAACTGCTGAATCAGAAGAAACAGCCTTCTGACACAGACACTTTAGACTTCTTCACTAGCTGCCTTCCTCCCCTTAGGATGTTTTGGTTTGGGTTTGTTTTGGTTTTTTTTGGGTAGCAGAAAGAAAGGAAACTTCTGAACAAACAAACAAGCAAGCAAGCAAGCAGAGAAACAAAATCCAATACAGAAGATACAGCTGGGATCAAAATGTTTTTAGCCTAGAGTCAACACACAAAACTCCATTTAGTCAAATCCCAATTTCAGTGGCTTATTCTGCTCTTTCCTTCTGTTTTCTTCATCCATTGGAAAGAGGTGTTACAATCTGACTCCACTGATTGTTAACTATCCCATGATTAAAAGCCAAAAATATCCCACAAAATTTTACTCATGCAGAAAAAGCATCCTGCATTAAAACATTTTTCTCATTCAGTTCCTAGAGTAGGATATTCAAGGAAATTCAGTGAGTAAATCAATGGCAAGGTAATGGCCTATGCAGCAAGAGGCTAATTATAGTGAGACAAAATGGAGGAACAATTCTTCTGTTTTTTCACTCCCCATGTGTTATCCTGAGTCCCCACTACCTTGCAGGCAGTAATCCATTAATCTATGCAGCATTCTGGTAACATTGAAAATGTTGATTTACTTTATCATGGACAAATTGTTTATATAAAGACATTGATTCTACAAAATAAATATATTTTATTATATAAATATGGGAAAGAAAATAAGAATTTTCTAAAATAATTCCATTCATGCTGCAGCCTGTGGAACAAAATCTTTGGTATGTTTTTCACATAAAACACTGTTCTAAATGCAAGTGGATCTGTAACCTCAGAGATTAATAAAAGAAATCCTTTGGTTTGTTTGTTGTGGTTGCTTTTATTCAGATGATGAAAATAGAACAAAGCAGACTATGTTCAAACAGCAGTTATTCAGTAGTCTTTACAGATATTGTCTGAATCTAATTGAATTTTAATGAAATGATATTTCCTTTGTGATAAGTACATAAAAATTATGTTTTTAATTAACATCACAAGGTATAAGCTATAGATACCAACCCTCAACTGAAATAATATTACTTTAATGTTTGCTTCATTAAAAAAAGGACAGAAGTAATAACAACGTAGCAAGGAACGTGTGTAAACTAACTGGACAATGATTAGTGCTGGACCCTTTTCATCCCAAGGAGCTGAGCAGTTTTCCTCACATCTTTTTCATTTACTACTTCTGAGTTCAATGGTGTTTAGCCATGAAAGAGTTTACAGGGTTTGTTTACACACTTGAAATTCATTTTGGGGAGGAACAGGCACTTGGACTGGAATATCAATGCCAGGCAAAATGTAAAATAAAATAAGTTTTCAAGGAGGTCTCGAAAGTGGTACAAGTGAAAATAAAACAAAACAAACGAAAAGTGATAAAGAAACAGTGATGTCCTGGCACAAAGAACCCTTGAGATACTGTGCTTGTCTGTAATTATTTCTATGGCTTGTTACAAGGTAACACTGCAAGCGTAGATTTGTAGAATAATTTATTTTGAAAAACTCCTCTAAGATCATCAAGTCCAACCAAACTCCCAGCACTGCCAAGTCCACCATCAACCCTTGTCCCCAAGTGCCACATCTACATGTCTTTTAAATACTTCCTGGGATGGTGACTTAATTACTTCCCTGGACAGTCTGTTCTAATGTTTAACAACCCCTTTGCTGAAAATTCTTTCCTAATATCCAATCTAAACCTACCCTGGCACAACTTAAGGCCATTTCTTCTTGTCCTGTTTCTTGTTACTTGGGAGAAGAGACTGAAAGAACCTTGCTACAATCATTTTGAATGTCCATAGTAGGTAAAGCCAAGAGTCTATGTAAATTTTTTGTCCTGTCTCAGGTAAAGTCTGACACTGATCTTTCAAAAAATAATATGGCAAGTATAGACTGATAATGCTGTCTCAGTGCCTGCCAATTGATAGATTCATTTTCCATGCCAGCATTATCTATTTGATCTGTTTATTCAAATAACTCAGGAGCAAAGAAATATCCTGTCAGGTGCTTTGACTTAATATTTCCCAAGAGATGAGAGAACAAACAGTCATGAAAAATGAAAAGAAAAAACACCGAAAGAGTTTTTTCTTCAGCACCTTAACTGTGCTACCCATTGGGCACGAAATCATTACCTTATTTTGCTTCAACAGCTACAATGAATTAAGGGAAAGAGTCAGGACACAGAACTACTTCTGCTCCTGGGTCAGAGCAGCCCTGTGTTGCCCTTTTTAGTAAAGGCTTGACAATAAATTTAATATAATGTGAGACATATATCAAACAGATGGCAGTTCAAGGTATAATGCACAGTACTCAAGCGGGCAAGAGAACAAAGGAAAAAAAGCTAAGTGAGCTCAGAAGTTTAAGCCACAGCAAGTTATTTATATTTCCAAGGTGTTCATCCTGGCAAGAAACTGACAGTGAGATTTCCCTTGGCCAGAATCTGGGTTAAGTGGAATGAAGGAAAATCACTTTATCAGTTTAAAATGTATGTTGTAAGGTAGACCAAAATCCTAACCCAGATGCTCCAAGCCCTACAATCTGTGTCTACAGCTCTGTCTCTAAAGCAGGGGTGGTGTGTATCATGTCCTTGGGGTAAGGAAATACTTGAATCAAGGCACAGCTCTGAATTCTGAATCCTGCTCGGCACCTTTTTTCTTTCTGCTTGCAATTTTCAGCCAAAGGAAGAGTTGAGAAATATGAGTCTGTAAAGGCCAGTAGTGTTATGGATGTAACAGAGCATCCTTACCTGGTCACTTCACCCTGGAGAACCTAGATGAAAATATTCTTGCTTGAAAATATTTAGGCCCTTTTCTTCTAACAATGGCTTAATTTGGTGCTCCCTG
Organism: Camarhynchus parvulus; assembly: GCF_901933205.1. Taxonomy (NCBI): domain Eukaryota; kingdom Metazoa; phylum Chordata; class Aves; order Passeriformes; family Thraupidae; genus Camarhynchus; species Camarhynchus parvulus. The sequence continues at coordinate 29,298,539 of NC_044571.1, read as the reverse complement.
AGACTCCCATAATTTATTCATACTGAAGTACACTTACCATTATGTATCTCCAGTATCATTGTTTGAGTTTTTTATTCTGTGACATTCGCTTAAACATTTTATAAACTGCTGTGCAGGTGACAAGTTTATTAAACCAGGAAAGATAATCATTGTACAGAAATAGTGTTGCACCACAAGATTCACAGAACTCTATTGTATTTATGCTATTTGTCATGTGACAAGAAAGGACTGTACTTTTCCATTGCTAAAGTCACAAATGTAAACAATTCAAAAAGATACTTTAAACCATCCAAATACAGATGATGCAACATGAAATTTATATTCAGCCTTGACCCACAATCCTCTGCTTAGAAATTCATTAGGTGTCCAGACCTTTCTAGGCTTGTACTAAGGAAGAAGGGAAGGCTACACTCTGTCTCCACCTCCAATCACAGAACTAGTCAATTAAGGTTAATGTTTTGATCTGTTTGAATATTAGCTTTGATAATTTAAACTGGAATATCTTTTAACACACAAGACATACCTTCCTCATGTAGAGAGCCTGCATACGAACATCAGGGATATAAAAAGGGATGTTCAAGTTGTTCAAAGACGTCTAAAAAAGTGTATGATATATTTTAAACTTGCCTGTATCAGGCTTTTCACCACAAATTACACTGCAGTCACTTTCATGTAGGTATATTCCGAGTGCAATAGAGCCATAAGATCATTTAGATTGGGTAGTATGGAAACTACCTTAGCATATAATAACTGATAGTAATGTGAGCAGTAAATCCTCTAATGAGAACACCGAGAAATACAAGCAAATTAATTTTCCCCATATGTTTAAAATAAAATGCAGCGATTTAAAAACAAGTAGCAGAAATCACTACTCTGAATTAAATTTTTTACCTGACAGGCCTATTCCTTATTCCTAATCTTGCTTCCTTAGTGTATTATCTAAAATAGTTCATTGAAACTGAGGGTTGAAAGTGCAGTTCTGCATTTAAGATAGTTGTAAAAAATACATTAAACTCTGTGAAGGATCTGGAAATAATTGGTGTCTCTCAGCATATGTCAGTGACAGAAACAGAAACACAACTGAATTTGCAAAGACATTTTAAAACTATGCTTGAGAATGTTTATTACGTATTTCTTTTTCTAACTAGATAAACCTTCAGGATCCCATATTTGTAGCTAGCCATAAAAGAATTAAACCCCCTGATTTCTGTGGTGCTTAGTAATGTGCATATTTTCTTTTAGACTAAAAGTATTTTATCTCAGTGTTTTATTGAAGAATTCTGATGGGATTATCTCCTGTCAGAGTTTCCACAATGGCAATACTGCCCAAGAGAATTGAGTGCACCCTGTATTGATACAGATACTGTATTGATATTGATAACATTTGCCCAGCAGTGCAAAGCCCTCCCTGATCATGGTAGGTACTCTTGTGCAAGTAAAATACTTTTGAGTAAAAATGGTTTTGTGGAAGATGGAGGGAGAAATTAATGGGAGGCTGGGCTACAGAGTTAATAATTTAGCTTTGAGACATCCATGCTCCCGTGAAATGGAGTTTGATCTGCAGGAGGTGCAAGTAGATATTTTTACAAGCAAGACAGAAACTGGTAACTGCATAAAGGCAGTAAAGAAGCCCAGTCAGTACTCCCAAAAATTATTGACCTGGAAACCTTGCTCTAACAAACGTCTAACAATGAGAAGATGGACACCAAATTTTTATATGATTTTTTTTTCCAACAAAATATTAATCTCTTTTGAATACTCATTTCTGTCTTGACAACAATTTTAACAAGGAGTTCTGAGCTGTTTAATAAATATTCTGGAGTCACAAGCAGAAACAAAGATGCAAATATTGGCTTAGGTAAATAAAGTTCCTTCTGAGCCCTGAGACAATTTCATACTTGTAATGATCTAGAAAGCACAAGAAAGTCAAGGAGACACATGAAAGTAAGAGACCAGTTTTTGTAATACCTGATTTATCTTTGTCATGTGACTGTAGATAGAGGAAAATTATGCCAGAAGCTAGCTGAGTTAATCTGAGTCAAAAAGCCACTAAAATATGGTCATATTTTAACTGTCTAAGTTTTAATAAAATTCATATTAATTAAAATGTTGCTAAAAATGTATATGATACTTCCAGCTTGTGACTCATCAAAAATAAAAGCTTGAATTTTTAGTACCTTAAACTAATTTATATCACTATCATTAAATACGAAGAAAACTACTATTATATCAATACTCATCCCCAAAACATTGCTGACTACACTCATCAGACTTTTCTCATCATCACAAAAATTGTTCCTGACTGAGCATTTATTCTCACAAAATTTTTATTCCTGCTAAACATGGAGCAAATTGTATACAGTCTTGAAATGTCTCTTGAGCAAACAGTTGAGAGCTATTAATAAACAAAATGTGACATGAAAACTCAGGGTATTTCAAGTCCCCCAAAAGACATTTCTTGGCAACTCTCTAATGACTTATTGTAAAAATATTTATATTTAATCTTTTTTAAAACATATCAATAATCCTGGAAGCTTCACACTATTATTATAGATTATTCATGATTTTCCATTTAAAAAGCTTCAGGAAATATAATGGGGAAAAAAAAGCCACAAACAAAATTAGTCCAGCTGATCCAGTCACCAACAATAATAAACAGTAGTAAACATTTTTCAAGTAACATACAGAATACAGATGCATTCAGTAAATGAACAATTTTTAGAGGTGATGCCCTTTTTTACCCTCTTCTGTTGTTTCCTTATTGTGTGAAGTAAAATATCATACTTTAAATGAAAATGTGAAAGTAATCTGTGAAGAATTTATTATTCTGATCGCTTTGTTTGTCTGACCAAACATGTTTTCTCTTGCTATATCTGATTTTCTCTATTTAATAACATCCTTTGCATCTGCCAGAGTGGGTCCATGACCATAATGATGATCTTGATTGCAATACTGCACAGGTAGTATTAATGGATAGGTAAGAGTGGGAAAATACTAAATTGCTTTTGACAATGAACTAAAAAATAAAGGGGAAAAAAGAGAGAGGTAATAATAAATCTTTTTGTTTGGTTTCCTGGTATTAAACATTGAAAAAGAAAATATTTTAATTTTTAGTTAAATCAATGTACAATTTTTGTACCTTGCCATAAACACCCAAATCCACACGTAATGGTTGTATTTGGCACAATGAACATAAGACTGTAAAGAAAATACTGTTGATTTGGCAAGCAGAGGGAACAAAGTACAGTATATCATGCAAAGTATATCATGCAAAGTATATCATGCAAAGTACCATGCAAAGAAAGCTTGACAGGGGCACAGTATCCACAGAGTGACCAGGAGCATCCCTGTGGCATAGGGTCCTGCTCTAGGGTGTTTCCACTGTCCACAGTAGGGGCATCCATGGCCTTAATTGCAAATGCCCTTGACTGCAAAAGCAATAGCAAGCCTTGGGATCTGCATGGCTTCCAGCACTGACACTGCCTTCCATCACTAAGAGAAGCCCTCGAGCAGGCACTGCTGTATCTCTTACACTCCCATTAAAGGAGCTCACAGAGCTCGCCTCTTCCTGGCACTTGTCCTGGTTCCTTGGTCCTTCCAGAAATTGCCAAATTAAGATGTAAAGGAATAAAAGAATAGCTTTTAAGTTCCTTGTCATTTCAGTGGGTTCCTGCAGAGTTTGTGCCAACTCAGATGCTCAAGTCATATTTGATTAAGCTAACTACAATCAAGAAGGAACGTTTCCAGGCCAACTCTAATAATTAAATAACAGAAACAGTACCACCAAATCTGTTGCCCATCATGGTATGCAATCAGAGTGCCTATGCATGTAAAGTAATTACAACTGTGGTTATCCCAAGCATAATTCCGTACAATTAAAGGCAATAGATTTTCCAGCATATTCCCCTGATGTATAATCCTCCTGTTGATTTTTTTCTATATCACATAAAAGTGTTGCAACTCAGAGGAGAGAGCAGTCTAAATATTCCATCTGTGGTATATGTTGGTTGAATCTTATGAATCATGTTTATTTCTTTTTGATTAAATATGAGTTTTTATTTCAGAGTAGATGGCTATGTATTAAAAACTTAACAATGCTACCTTATAGCATCAGTGCTAGTAGATAACAGATTGTAGATTACGAATGCATATTTGGCATAGGCAACAGTGTTCAATGGCATGAGGTATCCTAACAGATTCATCTGGTTTTCAATCACTTTTGACTGCTTGCAAATACGATACCTCTTTCAGTAGGTGTCAGAGTTTGCAGCTCTCTGCCATGAACTTAGACAAATTTTGTGACAGACTGTTGTCACTCACAGCTGTTTGTGTCTTAAAAGCTGCTAGTAAACAATTGTCAAGGAACCAACCTCGCGTACGCCTAAGGAAAGTGTGTTCTGAGTGAGCCACCATTTGGATGTCTTTGTGTTCTAGCCCAGATTCATTCCACAGCTTGTGTTACACTACACTTAACTTTCCTCAAAGTTAATGCTATATGATTCTTAGCACATTTGCAGTTAGGCCAATTTATTTTGGATATGAGGTCCATTTAATTCTATTGTTTGGTGGGGTTTTTTTGTGGTGTTTGGGGTTTTTTTAAGAAAAAAGATAATGTATATGTAGTCTTATTTAATATTTATAAGGGATACATGCATGTATGCGTATTTGTGCAGGTGTACCTACATATTTTGCTATTATAACTGATTACTGGGCAGTTAGTAAATAAACATCAAGTAAATAGCAAGAAAAATGATGACATTTTTAGAATAAAATGAACAAGTGAATGCTATGCTTTATACAAAGCAGCATCCTTAGTGCATTATATCTCAATACAGGTTGCTGTACAAGGGTGAGAAATCTAGGATTAATGCTGTAAAAAACACCATTGTCATTTCAAATTATATTGGGTGAGTTGAGATTGGTGTGTAGTGGTGGTGAGGAAGGGCTGCTCTTTTCATCAGTATTTACCTGACATTTCCTATATGTTAGAGGATTAAATACATCTTTTACAGGTAATTGTCTTCTGGCATGGACTCTGTCAAAGTCCACAATATAATATAAGCAAATAAGTACATTTTAAGTACAAATACAAGCATTTTGTACTATGGCTTCAAAGCAAATCTCAGCTGTAATTCCCATGTATGCTGTTGGAATAATTCTTACTGAATACTGAAATCCTGTTATGTCTTACCCTTTTGAATGACTACCTAGGAGCCTTTTAGCCTGACGGCATTTCAAAAACCAGCAGGGTGATGAAAATCAGTGTGCGTGTTCCATATAGTCATCTGCTATTCCAGATTAGTTTTAATAATTTTCAGCTTGCTTCATATGATACCACTGAACATATGGCAGCAGCTTCAGAAAAATAACAGGTTCTTAAGACTATCTGTAGAGATCAGAACACAACAAAATCCTTGTATGCAGATACATATGAACCAGTATAAGCTTCAGTTCCGCATTCTAACTACTCAGCTTTAGTGCCCATCTAAGTATGAAAGCTCATTGTGAAAGATACCCATGGAATTAGAGTCATTCATATCTTTCATACTTTCAGGATTACTCTGGAAAGACCAGAGAGAGAAAACAGGGAAAGCTGTGTTTATTTCTTTAATTTATTCCTGTAGAATCCAGACCACAATTCATGAAGGCAACACCTCTTTCTGAGGACGACTATTAATTGGAATACTGCTCTGTGTATAATAGTAGGCTTCAACTGTAACTCACGATAATAAATTATATTTGCTTATCAGCTATCAGATAATTTTTTGTTTGTTTTTTTTTTAACCTAGAGAAGTTCAGCTTAACATCATCTGAAGAACTTCTAACAGAGCTAAGGCCTACTTGTAAATAATTACAGCTTGCACCATTTTCTAGGGCTTACTTGTTTAGAAATAGTCATACCTAATATCATGCACACCTAGTGAGAAGTTATGGGGACAGTCATGAACAATACTATCACATAACTTCCATGAACTTTATTTTGACTCATACTGTGCTTTGAACCTATCATGACACTGTAAAGCTTTCAGCAAAACAGTGCAGTGCGTAGATGGTAGAAGCTTTGTTACATAATGATATAAAAAACTACAAACAGACTGATCAGGTTACTATATATTTATCTGTGATGGTTACCTTTTACTATTATGCATTTAAGTACAGGAACTCCATGATATTAAATGCAATTGAATTTTGATATATCCTCCATTCTTACCAATCTGCCACCATGTAATTCAAATGAAAAATAAATGTGTTGTGCTCAAAGCTGAGTAAAGCTCGTTGTAGCATCAATATGTGTTATATTATATTTTAATTTCTCAAGGTCCATGCCAAAGAGTTGTGCATTCCAAAAGCATCAGTTCATGGTTATGCTTAATTCAATAAGCTTAGAATAATATCATGTCACTAATGTTTTCACTCTAATTGAAGAATAAATTAGTAAAAACAACAAAAAGGATGCACCAAAAATCATTCCATTTGACTGAACTTTCACAATGGCCATTTCTTCTCCTTCTTTCTTCACCCCACAGACACCCTCACTCTGTTTAAATTCTACTGGTTGGATTCTGGTCCAACTGCGGGGTCTTGTAAGAAAAAGCAGACCTCAGAAGCACCCTAAACAATTTTGTACAGATAACAAGCAGGTCTACTAGTATTGAATACTCAGCTTCGTGGTTCTAATAGAAAAAAAAATTAGCTAATAATTCCTTATTGCAGGATCAGCAATCATAGGGAGTTTTGTCACTTTGTGTTCAATATTCCATTTTATTATGATAGGAAGATTAAATTTGAAATTTTTGACTTTCTGCAATTATAAACTCAACCTTAAGCATAGCATTAATGTCATTATTTGCATGAAATAATATATGTAAAGAGGGAAAAATCAAACCAAGACAGAGAGCATTTATTTCTCACCCATTTTGTCATCTTTTATATGTCAATTTTCTGAGCTCTAAATGAGCTCTCCTCCTTCAAACAGTGGCTGTGGACCTGGTGATCCTCCTTGGGATAGTATTGGGATGTGAACCTGGGATATTTAGTAACCCTGATCCAGCAAAAAATCTTCAAGACCTGTCCTACAGGGTAGCTACTAAAGGCGGGGTAAAAGTGCATTCACAGTGCTTAATCGTAGACGCATAGAGTTTTCAAGAGAGCAAGAGACTCCCTCCACCTTAAGCAGAGGGGGATAAGTTTCCAATGAGCCTGATCTTCTCTTGGGCAGTGACCTAAAGGACTTAAGCGCTCTAGTTATGTGCCTAAATTTAGACAGTGTGAACCCCCCCTCCCCCAAGTCTATTGATATCCATATTGGCATGACTCAGACATCTATTTAAGTCTGTGCAGTACTCAGTACAACTCAGTCCCAGCTGGGACCTTGAGGTTCTAGCATGATGTGTATGGATCATAATAAAATGCAGAGAATCCCTTTCCTCTAAATATAACTACACAAAAGATCGGCATTTCCAGTTATTTCTGTCTTATATAACTATTTTAAAATAGTATCAAATGTCCTTTGGAAGTGCCTACTTCTCTGTTGACTCTAAATGGAGACTAGAAGATTAGCTTGGAGTAGATATCCAACTTTCAGGGGGTCGTAGTCTAGTGAGTTAAATCCTGCCCATTATGATTAGGATTACAGATTTTTACAACAAATGCCAGAAGAGTATACTGACTGGTCCTGATGCATATTAATGTCAAACGTCACTAAGTAAAAATAGCCTTTGTTTCCAAGGACTGCTGAACAATGATCATATGAATGTTACAATAATGAGGTAGTCAGTTTGAGCAGACAATAGGTATTGCCATTTTCTTGAACAAGTCAGAGTTGTACCATATAACGTCCACTTTGCATATATTTAAATGACACCAAAACCAGTTTCTCTCAGCTTTCTTTTTAAGAACAGAGAGACATACATGCTGAACATCCAAGGTAAGGTGTAGTTCCTGTAGTACCATTTCTTTCCATTCCAGGAAACCTGCTGACAGTAACTGACAAATAAAGGACCAAAGGAAATTTTTGAATGATTAATGGAGAAAGAAACCTCCTGACCCCCTTCCTCTATTGTCTGGGTCACAGAAATGTCCTTTTTCAGAGAACATGGAGGCAAAGAACCTATCACAAATAAAACAGGGAAAGGGAAAAAACAAAATGCTTTTTAAGATTGGCTTTTCTCCACTTCTTAGATATTCAGATCACAGAGGGTATGCCTGAATGACCATCCAACATATTTCTTCTGAAAAATGTAACTAAAAAAACCTCACAAAAATCCAACCTGTCAGGAAGCTTCAACTTTATGATACCAGTAGGTAAGCAAGTAAAATGACTGCAATCCAATTGGACTGAATGACAGAAAGGTAGTGCACTAAAGGATGCATACTGCACAAAGTTCTAAAGGCTTGCTCTTAATTGGTATGAATTCTGATATTTGTTCAATGAACCATGTTTAGATACTGGGTTTTTTGTATTAAAGGATCACATCACTGCAAAACATGCATGAACATACATATAAAGTCTAAACAAAATCAAGGACTGATGCCCCACTAAAGTTCTTAAGGTGCCATGTGCCTCTAATACATGCTTAAAAAGCACTATAGTTAAACTAGACTGACAGTTATGTAGAAAATCCAGCAAAAACAGTAAACTGGCATCTTCTTATAATAATAGAAAGCAAATGAGGAACTTTTAGTTTCACCTACAGCTACCGCCAGGTATTAGTTTGTATATTTCTCTGTGGACACCCTAACAAAGACAATATCAGCATATGAGTTATTTTTTCACTCCTTTGAGGTTTTTTTTTTGTTTTGGTTTGGTTTGGTTTGGTTTTTTTGTTTTTTTTTTGTGTTGGTTTTGTTTTGTTTTGTTTTGTTTTTGTGTTTTTTTTTTTTTTTTGTTTTGTTTTGTTTTGGTTTGGTTTTTTTTTGGTTTTTTTTTTTTGTTGTTGCTAGGAAAGTAACATCCAGAATGTAGGAACCTGTTGATTTCGAGCTGGCACAGATAATAAAGCCTTGTCACATCACTGATGCTTAGTGTATGACCACACTGCAAGTGCTGGAATGTGCTGTCAACATATGAAAGTCAGCTTAAAAATTAGCTAATTCAGATGCCACAAACCTAGCTGGAGCAATAGGGAGCTCAGTAAGAACTTCCTGAGTGAATATTCACCCACCACTCTGGCAGGCAAGGCTCCATGCTGTGTGGAGTTGCTAAACTGCTCTTGGTAGCAATAATAACTAATCCCGTTGTGCCTCCTCTGCTGTGGTCACAGCAGTGATGGTGGTGTAGAGACAGATTTGGCTTGTTGGCTGTGGAGTGCTAAAAGAGTCACAGGTTATTTTTGCACAGCAGCCAGCATGTGTGATTCAATCCACAGAGAGCTGTCACAGAGGAAGAAGGTGCTATTTTAATGTCATCAAGATGGAACAGGACTTTGTACCATATTCCAGCTCCAGTTCCCTGCACAGATGTTAGAGATGTCAGCCTACATTTCTGCTGTAATTTTTCAAGAAGAAAAGCTTTTGTTTTAAAATCCAAATATTCTGTGTAATTTTTTTTTTTAGAAGTACGGCTCTCCTTGAAACTGTATCAGATCCAGAGATCCTTGAGGATCAGTGTACTTATAAGAATACATGGATCATTTATACATTAGGCCATATCTTCTCTTTCAGTCATCACAGTCTCATATCAAGGCCTTGTGTTCACTTGCTGCACTGAGCTATTAAGCACAATTGTGTCAGGCTTGCCTGGAAGAGTGGGGAGCACTTGAATGCATGGATTATTGGCGCAATAGACTGTAATGGTATGTCAATTGTCAAGGCCTGTGTGGGATACTTTCCTATGCGGATCATTAACAAAGGAGCTGACACTCTATCATGTCAGTGCAGCTGCCAAGTGCACACACCAACTCTGCATATTAACACCCTTTATGAAATTCTGAGTAAGGAGAGTGTGTGCCCACTCCTGGCACTTGAAATTCACTCCATTTATGTATATTTAATAATTACATACATGCTCATGCTGCAAAAATTGGCAAGAAACAGGGGAACCCCTTTAAAAAATTATGCAAGAAAGACTTTATTAATGAGCAGTGAATTGCTCTTCTGTAGCACTTCCCAACAGTGATCTCAGAATGCCTTACAAAGTAGCTTATGTTATCCCCAAGTGACTTGTGGTATCCGTATTTCATAGATGAAGAACTGAATCACAAATATTAGATACAGAGGACACTCAAGTTACAACCAACATTTCTGAGACCCAGAAGAAGAGACAACTGTGTATGCTACATAAAAACATATTGTGAGAATCTTTATGAACACACAGAACTATCCATCTCTCTCTCTTTTCCTTCTCTTTACTTGTGAGCAGAGTTCTGTTCTTGTTCACAGCACTTCTGTCACACGTACACTAACAGTCATTTCTCATTTTCTCATTTCTCACTCTTATTAGGAAGCTTAATACTTCATAAAAGTACTTCAGAATTTCAGAAACTATATGCTTGCATCCAGTAGATGACAATAGAAAGATAACTCTCTTTGGTTTGTTCTCTTGTAGCTCTTGAAAGTAAAAAAGAAACTTCTGGTTGCAACATTTTAGTCCTAATATGTCTAGATCTTGATCCAGTCCATTATCGCCATCGTTAGTGAGAAGAGATTTTACACTTGCACAAGGCTTCAACTGCAGGTAGTAAGTTCTCTGCTTATGGAGATTAATTTTCTTAGTGAAGAAAGTCTGTTTTCTGTAGGCTGGAGCATTTGTTGGCTTGTAAGAAGTATCAATAATAACCTTTCCCTACAGGTAGAATGTAAAGACAATCATCAGCATCAAGACATGACTTGGACAAGCTCCATCCACCCTTGAACACTGTAAATTATTTTGAGTCGATGACCATAATACTAATGGAAAGTTACATATTGATATCTCTGATGCCAAACCAAAAAGCTGAAACAAAGCCCACTGAGGAAAAAAAAATAAACCTTTTTACTGTTGTCTAATGGTCAAGAGTTTACGTCCTGGGTTGGGGAAGATACAGTAAGCAGAATATACAGCAGAGAAATGAATTAGTAACATCTGAATGTTTTTTACTTCAGTAGTCTTTACTAAGACTACAAAAATGAAAATTCTATCTGTAGCTAGTAAATCTTTCACTCAAATAACTTGTTAAATTGTTTAGTGTTTGGTTGCTCATGCTGCCATTGGTGGGCTACTGTGTTTTTTCCTTTTATTTTGTGGGGGTGAGGCATCACAATATTCTAATCAAAATATCAAAAGGAACTGAAAATAGTCCACGGTTCCTAAATCTATTTTTATTACATTCTTGCCTGAGTGGATATTTCTTTCTGAAAGAGTTTAAATTGAAGTAACTTTTTCAAGTCCATGTCATGGTTTGACACTGGCACAGTGCCAGTGCCCCATGAAAATATACTTCCCTGGTGTTTGCTGTGAGATGTGACCAGGAAATAAGCAAAGCAGGCCTCTACCTTAGAAAAAAAAAGTTTATTAACTAAACTACAAAAGGAAAACAAACCACACACACACACACACACACACACACACCTGGAAAATGAAAACTCCACAAAAAGCATTTCCTCCTCCCCCCCACCACATTCCCAATACATCTTCCAAATTTCAACTCCATCCATCACCCTGTAAATACTCAATTCCAGTCCATCAAGAGGAGAGGAGTCCTTCTTGGGGCCATGGTGACCTCTTCCTTGCATGCCCAGCGCTCTCACCACTGGACAAGGAACAGAGCTGCTTCAAGGGTTATCCTTTTAAGGGTGCTTTAACCAGTTCCGAAAAAAAAAAGCACAGTTTCCTCATCACTCTCGGGACCTCTTGTCACCCCCATACTTGTCTACCCCCTGGGGCCGGGGGGTCTCCAAAACTGAACCCTCTCAGTTCTGAGCCATCGCCTCCCCCCTGCATGCAGCCTCTGTGTCGCGAGGAAGCATGGTTCTGTCCATGGCTGTACCAAAAAGAGTCCAGCAACCAGCTACTCCATCATCTCTTTCCGGCCTCTTCTTTACTCTCCCAGCCTCACTCACTGCTCCAACTGTCATTCTCTTGCCCATTTTCTCTTTATCATCCACTCCATCTCCCCTCCGGGAAAGGTCCAAATGCTCTGTGAGGTCTTCATCATCCAGAATGGGGTTAACAAACTTCTGCACGCGGCCAGGCTCCTTCCCTGCTGCACTCCCCCCTTCCCCCTCCTTCTTCACAGGCTGATATCACTTCAAAGCCACAGGCCCGTAGCAGCTTTCTCTCTCTCGTCTTCTGGCTGGGGGGTGCTGCCCAAATCTTCTCGGGGCCTCTCTCCCTCTGTCTTTCCTGGGGTGGGGGGGCTGCCCAACACCTCCTGGTGTCCCCACCACCCTTCCATCCTGAGGGGTCAGGCCTACCTCTGCCGGGCTGCAGGTTTTCTCCTCCCCCGCCCAGCTCCTAGCCGGGCAGGGGAGGCCTTGGCTCTTTGCTGGCCGGAAATCAAAGAGAGAGCCCAAGGGAGTGCTCTGCTTCTAACCCCTGTGTTCTCAGAGGCGCATCCACCCTCAGTGGCCAAGCCTGGTGTCAATTTAAAATCTGAACACCTATTGGCCTCTGGCCACTCCATTCCCAGAAAACCTGCTTCCTGTAAACCCACGATAGTCCACAAGAATGGAACCAACCTAATAATTTAACAAAAGCTAGCACAAACTTCTAGGCAAAGCAATGGGAATTAAAAATACAAACAAACACAACAACCATCATTTTTCAGCGGTCTATTTGGTTTAAAAAGAGGAAAAACAAATCTTACAAAGACAGAGCTAAATGTAATAAAGAGTTACAATTAATTGTTACTGAAATTTATTTGTGGAAAGATAGAGAGACCATGAGGCAATTGCAACAATGGATAATATAAAAGGAAAATGAGTGATAAGAAAAAGATACAGCCAGAAGGTTTGAAGATTATGAATACGAGACTCCAGTCTGATTTGCTAGAGGATGTACTCACCTTTTGGAGAATGAACACTCTCAATTATTATTTCCAAGATCAATAGAACTCAGGAGTGCAAAGAGCAGTGAAAACTAGATGTGGTCAAGGTTATGCAAGCTATAAAATGTAAATAACAAGCAAACAGTGTTCGTAAAGCAAGTGTTGCATCTGAAAGAAAGTGATTCAGTTTAGTACAGGTTCACTTAAATTTATGAAATGGTGAGGTGCTCTTCTATCTTAATCTGTTTACAGAATCACAGATCACAAAATGATTGAGGTTGAATAGGACCTCTGATCCACCTTCCCTGCTCAGACCAGCATTAACTAGACCAGGTTGTTCAGGGCTGTCTCCAGTTGGGTTTTGATTATCACCAAGGACACAGACTTCAAAAATTCTCTGGGCAGCCAGTCCCAGTGTTCAACTATCCTAACTTTTTAGTTAAAAATATTTTTTTGTAGAATTTCCCAAATTCCAGTTTATGCTTGCCATATCTTGTATTGTCACTGAGCACAAACAAGAAAAGCCTCACTATAGTCTTTACTTCTTCATCAGGTATTAATACACATGGATAAGATCCCCCTGAGCCTTCTTTTCTTCAGGCTGGACAATCCCAGCTCTCTCAACCTCTCCTCATATGAAAGATGCTGCTCTCCCTAAGTTTTCTTTGTGGTACTTTTCTGGACTATCTCCAGTATGTCTGTGTCTTTGTTGTACCTGTGAGTGCAGAGATGCACCCAGATCTCAGTGGGCCTGAGCAGAGGGGAAGGGTTGTTTCCCTTTACTGGCTGCCGATGCCTTTCCCTGCAGAGCCCAGGAAACAGCTGAAGAGCAATTACCTTTGCTGCCAGGGACACCATGGGCTCATACTCCACCTAATGTCCTACATGACACCATGGATCTTTATTATTTTATAAGATTTCTTTCCAGTCAGTCAGTCCTAAGCCTGTGCCATAGAGTCAGATTCAGGATTTATAATTTATCTTTTCTGTACTTCATAAAGTTCTTGTCAGCTCATTTCTCCAACCAGCTGAATAGCAACACAGAATGTGGTGTATGAACCACTCTTCCCAACTCCATATCATCTGCTACTTTGCTGAGGGTCTACTCTGTCCTAATCCTGATCAGTAATGAAGGAGTTACCCAGTATTGGTCTCACTATCAACCTCTTGTGTTCCTTGCTTTTGACAATGTTCAACTGGACATTGTGAAGGTGATCACAACCCTTGGAGCTTTGCAGTTCAGTCACTTTTGAATACATCTGATTATCTAATCTGTATTTCATTACTTTATCAGTGAGGATGGCATCAAAAGCCTTGCTAAAGTCAAGGTGAACAATATCCACTACTTTCTCCAAAGTGTTCCCTGTGTCAACAGTCTTTTAGGAGTGACAACTTACCTAAAATCCAAGCATGAGACTTTGTGAATAGTAAACAGACAAATCTCTGTTTGCAAGCATAACTACAGAGACATAACTCACATTACTCACATGAATTTAGTGCATGGTTTTAGGGGATTTGGGAGGTGTCTAAGTCCATCTGGATGGAACTCACCTAAAATATTTTAATTTTTTTTTCATTTTCTTTCTGAGCATGACAAGGCCACTTTGGATAAAGGTAATCACATTAGACAGTTGAATTCTGCTGGATTATGATAGTATGGTGATTTCCTTGTAAGTTGTTTGCTCGTAACCTCTGTTGCTGTTAATCATTTCAGTCAAGTGCGGCATGCTTAGTTCACATCCTGTTTTTGACAGTGCCAGTGGTCATCCATGCATGTGAAACTTCCAGAATCCACAGCTGTTTCCATTACTCTATGCCAGTCATCCAAATGCCTAAATTGCATCAGAGGTAGACTAACATGTCACAGGGAACCAAACTCACCAAAACATTTATGAAACTTTTTCTCACTAATATTATCATTATTTTTTAACATGAAACATGCAATATTCTGTGTTACACAAAGGAAAGGAGCATGTGGTGCATGGGATACAGCAATACCAAAGAGGACAATTTCCATCAGATCATGGTTGTTTACTGGTTACTGTAATATTCTAGAAACATGGTTCAGTATAACACTGCTGCTTGCCTGCATTTGCTTGAGATAAAGGAATGTGCTTTGATTATTGAGCCTTCAGACAAGTCCATTAGTTAACTCTAAATCAATATATTGATTTACATATTTGTTTGTTTATAAATGTGTAAAGGAATTGCTAACAGGCTCGTCATTCAACTTCATAGCCTTAATGAATGTGGCCAGCAGCTACTAGGTATTGTGACTTTTGGTAACAGAAGTCTTGCAAGAAGTACACACATGATATTGCCTCGAGACACTAAAAGATTTGAAACACCTGATTTTGAAATCAGAGGTAACAAACTCTGTGCTGTTGGCTTTCAGCAGCCAACCTGCTTCTTTTATTATGATTATGCCGCTTTTTATTTTACAAATAATAATAAATTAATACATATATTTGATATATTTAGAAATAACATCATAGGATCTGATAGGGTTTTTTTTTAATAAAGTCTTGAAAACATCTGCCTTTGCCTGCTATTGCATTCATGTTAAAAAGAAACACCTTTCTTTCAGACAAATGGATCACTTGGGCCCAAATATTCTAAACATCAATAAAGCTAATCAGGCTTAATATTGAAAGGAGTATTTAACTGAAGATTAGGCTGAGAAAACAAACTGAGAAGCAGGTTCTTCTCTTTCCTCAACTGCGAACTGAAACTGAAGAAGCTTATCATAATCAAGTGACGAGTTGAACTTAGCACTTACAGTGTCTAGCCTTATGAGCAAATAGTGATATTTATTGATGGTATTAATGTTTTTAAATAGGCTTAGACCTTTTATAATACCACCGACATTTCATTTTATGGAACATGGAATGTAGAGGCTGTAAAGTCATGATTAATATTGCTAACAGTAATAAGTGGAAGTGCAATAGTCATTTTGTGCGTATTTGCTTATATTATGTGAATGTCTTCAGTGTCTGAAGAAACTCTATAGGGATGCAAATTTCCCCAGGTCTGGAAATTGATTGACTTCTGAAAACATTGCCCAGAGGGACAGAAAAGAGTTCAGATTATACACTTTAACTGTTAAATGACCAAAGGCTGTGATAGTCACTTAAGAGGTATGTATCCTAGCTGTGCAATTAGCTGTATTATTTAATCTTTCTCAGCATGTGCTGCTGTTCAGTGGGGGATTTGAATGTGTTCAGCATCTCAGTTCTGCAGAAAAAGATGCTAATCATCCAGAGACTTCTGAAAGAAAATTACAAGATCAGAATAAAACTGAAATAAGTTTTGAGAAAATGAAAGAAATCAGAACAGAAAATCAGCTCTACCCTTCCCTAGCTTTGTGAAAGACTGCCAATTTTTGACTGTTGCAGCTGAGCAGTACAGTAAGAGATCTGAAAGTGAATTGCTTACATTACCATTTAAGAAGGTCATCCATCCATACAAATAAACAAAATTTGTGAAATAATAAAGATTATCCTATAGTAGAATGGTACAAAAAGAAAAATGTAATAGAATGGTAAAAAGAACTTTTATTACCCAACCTTCAGGCTAACCTGAAGATAGCAATTTATCAGCTTATCTATGCCTCAGTGATCTCCACTTTACTTTTTTTTTGTTATGTTTCCATTTTATGGTTAAGTAAATCTCAGTACAATGACCAAAAAATATATCCAAAATCACATCCAAGATTATAGGTTATAGACCATACTCTTAGCTGACTGACTGAAGTGACAGGGCTTAGATTTCAAGGCTTATCAATTTTTTTGCTTTTACCTTTTGTTTTTTGGGTTTTTAGGGTTTTTTTTTGTTTGTTTGGGGTTTGTTTTGTTTTGTTTTGTTTTGGGGGGGGGGTTTGTAGTTGTGGGTTTGGGTTGGGTTTGTGTTTTGGGTGGTTTTTTTTTGTTTGTTTTGGTTTGGTTTTTTGGGATTTTTATGCAATTACAATGAGTGCAGGTAGTGGTTGGGAAGAAAGCCAGAAAGAATAGGGAATTTCTTATATCTAAGGATTTTAAGAATAATAAATAAGGGGCAAAAAAAGGTTATTTTCCTTTGAAACTTAATTGAGCAATTTTTTGTCTGTTGAAATGGTTAAAAATTTGAATAGTCTAGAATATCAGATATATGTGCAGTGTATTGCTTTAAAACCAGAGCTTTTCTTCTTGAGTGTAAGATAATGCAAGCCTGTTTGACATACAAGAACTGCTGTGAAACAGTGGCAACTCACTTCAAAGAATGTACAGAAAATTCTAATTCTTGGATTACTTTCTGTGGCTGTTTTTCAAAGTGGAATAATAATCAGGGAACATCACTAGAGATGCTGCAGTTTTTGATTTCTTTGCTATTGGTTCAGCTCTGTCAGTAATATCTGTACCGTGTTCTATGCTTTCAACAAGGATTGCAGTTTTTCTCTTTAAAGAAGGAGAAAAGAGTTCTCAGTTTTATTCTGATACTTAAAAACTCCCTAGAGCACAGACTACCCTCTCAATGCATAAGCCTGCATCTTCTAATACAGACTCATATAGTCATAGAATATTTTAAACTGGAAAAGATCTCTTAGATCAATAAGTATATCTGGTACCCTGGCATTGCCAAGTTCACCACTAAACCATTTTCCTAAGTACCACATCCACCTGTGTTAAATACCTTCAGGGATGGTGACTCAGCCATTTCCCTGGGCAGCCTATTGCAGTGGTTTAAAAACCTTTTCCATGAAGAAATATTTCCTATTTTTCAATCCAAAGCTTTCCTGCTGCAACTTGAGGTCAATTCCTCATATCCTCTCCCCAGTTAACTGGCAGAAGAGACCAGCCCTCACCTGGCTATCACGTCCATTCACATACTTGTAGAGAGTGATGAGGTCTCCCTTTCTCCAGACTGAGCAATCCCATCTCCCTCAGCCTCTCCTCATGCAACTCATGCTCTAGACCCTTCACCAGCACCATTGCCCTTCTCTGAACATGCTTCAGCACCTCAGTGTTTTTCTTGTAGTGAGTGGTCCAAACTGAGCACAGGACATGAGGTATGGCCCCACCAGTGCTGAGTACAGGGAGACAATCGTTGTCCTGGTCCTGCTAGCCACACTATTGCTGATGCAGCCAGGTTGCCATTGGCTTCTTGGTGACCTGAGCACACTCTGGACAATGTTCAGCCTCTGTGTACCAGCACCCCAGGCCCTTTTCCACTGGGCAGTTTTCCAGCCACTCTGTCACCAAATTGTAGCAATGCAGGCAGCTGTTGTGACCCAAGTACAGGACCCAGCACTTCAGCTTGTTGAACCTCATACAGTTGACCTTGTCACATTTATCCAGACTGTCCAGATCCCTCTGCAGAGCTTTCCTACCCTCCAGCAGATCAACACTCCCACCCAACTGGGTGTCATCTGCAAACCTCCTCAGGGCGCACTCAATCCCCTCATTCAGATCAATGATAAAGATACCAAAGAAAATATTAGTACTATTGGTACTAAGGGTACTTGAGGAAAATGTGTACAAAGTGTTCAGAGTCCTGAAAGACTAGAGGCAGCCAGATATTTGTCATTGTTTCTGTGTACAGAGGATAAAGCTTATATCAACAGCTCATATTTCAATAGTTTCTTAGTCCTGACTTCATATTAGTGGATACATATCCAAAAGATTTTTGGGTGGATAGTGATCTTATCCTCTGCTTTTTAATCATATAATTTTTATTGTTCAGTTCCGAGAATTGTTATTGTTCAGAGAAAGAAAGAATTCTGTATGGTAAGAATCTCGTAGTAGTTATTCAAGGACAAAATAATTACTAATAAGACAGAAATATTCTCTCCATGGAGTCACTGTCTATCTGTTTGATCGACTGAGGAGTTAGAGATTTCATATACTGAGAGGCCATGATTTGTTTTTTGGATTTTTTTAGTGATAGTACTTCTTCTTACAAGCACTATGCATTTAGACATCTGCAAGAATAAAAATGGTGTTTGGATAAATCCATATATTATATTTATCTACTGATATGTGGATACTTACTTTGAAAACTTGACTTCTGGCCATGAATAAGGGTATCTTTGTAATATTCCTCTGAGGGAAAGAAATACAATTAGATCTGTTTTACAAAGATGAAGGAAAGGGATTAAGGATTAAATTTAGAAAGGTACCAGAGGACTATTTACAAAAGGTAGCTGTAGTCAGACATTTCCAGGGTATGATTTACAGTACTTAAAGATGGGCTTTGAATCAACCCCTGGAGTTTCTTTCTTCTTGTCTCACTTTGTGGAGTCATCGTGGCATGATTAGTTCCCCTAGGCTAAAGTTTGCATTTGACAAGATGCAGTGCAAGCCAT